>NC_092872.1:97918574-98241074 GCF_028372415.1 Notamacropus eugenii | reverse complement strand
TCCTCCTTATTGGGAAATGGAGCATCAAACCACTTAAGCAGCTCAGCTGGTTCTTCTAACAATGCGCCAGAGCATCTACTTGCACTCAACCAATATTATACTTTGCAGAACAGCTTTGTGTTTTTTGGATGAATCACAAGTCTTTGGTTGGGGTAGGGAAATTTTTTTTTAAAGGCTGAGACCTCCAGGAAAAAATTACCATAAATGGGTTAGAGAGAGAAGACTAGACCAAAAGAGGAGGAAAAAAAAAAGAAAAGAAAAAATTCAACTTTTCCCATTTGCTTTCAAGGACTTTTTTTTTCCTGCAAAAGCATCTCTCTCTATGCTTCCCTGCTTTTTCCACAAACTCCCTGCAGCATCAGTGGGGTAATTTCATCAGGTGTTTACATAACCTCTATTGACTTTTTCTACTCTGTAAAGTAGAAATGTCACAATCAAGAACTTTATCTTGGCTTGACACAAACTGAAGGCTACAGATGGATTCACTTTCCTAAGGAAAAGGGTTTGATCGCCTTTGAAGTAATGACTACCTGCTTATTTTCTCTTTCTCCTTCTAACTCTTCTAAGAAAGTGGCATGAGCCAAATAAATTATAAATATGGGGGGGGTATACATCATATATATATTATATATATATTCTCAGAATG
This sequence comes from Notamacropus eugenii, assembly GCF_028372415.1. Lineage (NCBI taxonomy): Eukaryota > Metazoa > Chordata > Mammalia > Diprotodontia > Macropodidae > Notamacropus > Notamacropus eugenii. The sequence continues at coordinate 98,240,428 of NC_092872.1, read as the reverse complement.
TTTTTATGAGCACTTCATATTTTAGTGTTGCCGTATCCTGAGGTAAAGCATGTACATGCATTTGAATAAAAATTATCATCAGCATTATTATTCACTCAGCAAAATCTTATTAATAGCAATAATTATCATTATATAATTATAATAAATTATCTAAGGGTTAAGAATATATAAATAACAATTTATATATGATCATTCTGATCATATTTTGACACCAGATCAACTTAAATGTTATTGATGTGGGATTTATTATTAACAAAATAAAAAATTAATTTCTGGATATGTTCACAGAGAGTTCTTATAACTACCCCTTTCCATCTCAAATTGCTACAACCCTGCAGATGTCAAAGGCTTGAACAGACAGATTTGTGCTGTCCCCAGGTTCTGAGAATTGTCAAGTCTTTCGTATTTCTAAATTTCTAGAGGTCCAGATCCTTTCTTTAGGATACCCCTCCTCCCAAATCTTCCCTGACCCTCAGGGCAGGCCTACCATATAGATCTGCCCTGCTCATAAGACCTAGAGATGGAAAGTCCCCTGTCCTTACAGATAATCTTGTCCAACTCTCTCATTTTGTAGATGATCAATCTAAAAGTTAAGTAGTTAATTCAGTCATATAGGTAGGACATAACAGAACCAGTATTTGAACCTGGGTGCTCCAATTTCACATGCAGTGCTCACTATATCATACCCTGGTAGTTCCCCTACTTCATCATGCTAGAACTACAATAGAAAAAAAAGCTCACACTGGTTGGGAGTCCAAGGACCTGAATTCAAATTCCAGCTCTGCCACTTATCACCTGTGTGACTTTTAATGTCACTGAACTTCTCTGAAACTCCATTTTCTCATCTAAAATTATAGGGTTGGACTACATGACCCCTAAGGGCTGTTCCAGCAGAAAATATATGATCCTACGTCCTTCCTGACCAGCTCTGTAACTCTCATCAAAAAGCCCTTCCTAGGTTATACAGCAAGAACAAAGACAATCTATCTAGAAATTCACTGTCTATAATAACAACAACAGCGTGTCTAGATCCCTTTAAGGTTCACAAAATATACGGAATATTGCCTGTTATCTGGAAGGCATGTACTGGAGTGTCTGACTTAGGCATCTCTAATGCATCTCTAATAACAGCTTAAATTAGTTTTTCAGATGAGCTGTCACCTTGGAAAGCACAGGGAGTATGGAGCCAAAGGAAAGCCCTCTATGCACCTTACCTTCCAATGAAATAATTACTAGCTGTTTCATTATCTGCTTTTATCTTCTTCCACCCCCACACCTAGCTCACCTAAGTAGCACAATGGTTAGAGAAAGGAGCATGGAGTTGGAAAGACCTGAGTTCAAATCTAGCCTCAGATACATACTAGCTGTGAGATCCTGGGCAAGTCATTTAACCTTTCTTGCCTCAGTTTCCTCATCTATAGAATAAGCTGGAGAAGGAAATGGCAAACCATTCCAGTATCTTTGCCAAGAAGACCTCAAATGGGGTCACAAAGAGTCAGACATGACTGAAAAAAACAGTGACCTCCACACTTCAGGGCAGGTCAAAATTCTCACCATACCGTTGCCTGTTAAAATCCTCTTCTTCCTTTCAAACCCAGCTCAAGTACCACCTCCTTCACCCCCGTTCCTGCTGCTGGCTACAAATTTCTTATAAAAAGAAATTTCTTTTAAAGAAATTTTTTATAAAACTTCTTTGTCCCTGTCACGCTATTTCTTGTGTCACACTCAGTTGTATACATGTCGTACTCCACCTCTTATAAACTGAGGACAGGAACTGGGTCATTTTTCATCTTTGCATTCTTGGCATACAAGGTAGTACCCTATACAGAGTGGTTACTTAATTAATACTTGTTATATTTGAATTTAATTGGAAAGAAGTTTCACTGGACAACAGAGAAGACAGCTTTGTGGTAGGGTAGGTGCTAGTCAGTGGTACAGTTGTACAGCTATAAGATTACCTTGAGAAGAGAGGAACATAGAACACACAGAGAGCTAGAAAGGAACCCCAGAGGCCATTTTACAGATGAGGAAACCAAGATCCATAAAAGTGAAGTGACTTTGGAGGTAGAAGTGGAAGTGGAACCCAATGAAGCCCTCCTTCCTAATTTTGCCTGGGACTTACCTTGAATAGAATGAAATTTTAAAATCTTCAGGACTCTGTCAATAAATCAATCAGAAAACATTTTTCAGAATATTTACTATTGGCCAGGCACTGTGCTAAGCTCTGAATTCACAGAGAAAGGCAAACATACAGTCCCTGTCTTTAAGGATCATGTATTACAATACACACATTGTATTATAATGTAATACAATCATGTATGTACAATCATATACATACAATACAACATGAAATTGCATGTTACAATTACAACTTGCAAGTTATCATGCATATATAAGATATAGTCAAGGTAAATGCCTCTTTCAGGCTCAGTTTCCTCATCTGTAAAATGAGGAAGTTGGACTAGTAGCCTCTAAGATCTCTTTCAACTCTAGTGCTATAATCTTAGGCACTTGAATTGCAATGATTCATTTCCCTGACACCCTGACATTTTCCCAGGTGCTCCATTTCCTTTCAGCAACCCTCCAGCGTTCTCATGAAGGACTAAACCAGTGGAAAGTGTGCACCTGGTAGAATCTGGTTCATAATAGAAGGAGCCAAAGGGTAAGGGAAGGATTTTAACAACTTCCTGTCACAGTATTCTTAGAAACCTGGCTCAGTTTGTGAGGCTGATAAAGAGATAAGAAAAAGGAAATTAAAAAAAAAAAACGCACAAGAAGGAAGACAAATGCTTCATTTATCCCTCTGCAGCCAAGAGGAAACTAAACCAGTGAAATTAAACTTTTCTTTTAATCTCTGAGATTAACACTCTATGCCCTCAAAGGGGTGGGGTCTTCTCCTCTTAAAGGTAACAACAGTTATCATCTGGACCTACAGCTGCCCTATGTGTGGCACAGTGAGGGAGGCAAGGTGGAAAGAGCACGCTAGTATAGGAATAAAGAGATGTGGGTTCTAGACCTGGCCATATTACCTGAACATAAGGTTACTATTGTAACCTTAGGCCAGGGGGACCTGAAATCTGGAGGAAGCCTCATGAGTTCAAATCCAGCTTCTGATTTGCCCTAGGCAAATCATTTAACCCTGTTTGCCTCAGTTTTCTCATCTGTAAAATGAACTGGAGAAGGAAATGGCAAACCACTCCAGTATGTTTGCCAAGAAAATCTCAAAAATGAGGTCACAAAGAGTCATAATGACTGCAAAAACTGAACATGAACAAGAACCAAGAGGGGGAGGGGGGATACAGGAAAGGGTTCCTGTAGTAGGGTTTGAGCTGAACCTAGAAGGAAGCAAGAGAATTGTTCTATCTCACAGTACTGTTTTAGCTCAAATGCTCCAATATACATGAAAGCACTTTGAAATTTATAAAACTACTGAACAGGAAATTTGTGAAACCTGAATTCTTGTCCTGGCTAAAGAAAAACAAAAGCTTCTTCTGTGCAAGGCATTGTATTAAGTGCAAGGAGATACAAGGATAAGAAAAACCTTAGTGACTGTCCTCAAGGAACTTACAGTCATGTAAGTGAACTGCTACCTACACATGAATATACAACAGAAAATATCGCTAACTCAGTGTGTGACCCTGAGCAAACTGTTGAACCTTTCCATTTTTCATCTGTGTTTTCCATCCAAAAAGAATGAAAATATCCTTTCTACCTATTTCACAGTGTTGTTGCCAGGATCCAATGAATATTTACGCAGAGGTGAAAAATCGATTTACTAAGAGTCACACATTGGGTGTGAAAATACCTGAAAAGGAAAAGAGCTCCATGTAAATGAAAGGTATTATAACAATGTTCAACAAATACTGAGTACCTGATCTAGGCAAAGTGCTAGATGCAGAGGGAGATATCATGATATATTCTCAAGGAACTTACAGAGCGAACTTGTATACAAATAACTATAAATTTGGGCAGTATTCCAAAAATAGAAATAAGAAATCATTTTAAGCCTCTGAGGTCTATAAGTCTTTACAACTATAGCTTGTTCCAGACATGCACCCTTCCAGTACCACCATGACCTCTTTCTGGAACTATATCTAGAATCTCTCATGTTTGAAACTTTCACGACCCATGATGCAGAGCCAGGGAACCTTACTGGCTAATCCTTGCTACATACCAACCTGTGACATTTGAGATGGGAAACTAATCAGGTATCTCTGAGTGAGACTTTGCCCCTTACTCTAAGACCCATGGCCTCAACCTGCCTCAGCACCAGTGGGTGCACTACCCTAGGCTGTCCCAGTGTGTGCAAGCCCACAACCCTACTTTTGGAGGTATTGACTCTTGGCCTTTTCCGGTTTGACAGAATGCCTCAATGTGGAGAAGATGGCAGCCAATTGTCTTCCATACTAAAGAATAATGACCAGAGACCCAGCTGCTTCTTTACAGAACCATGACTACACCTTCTTCTGGGTCCTTAAGACTATTGTGCCCCGATGTCTAATGACCACCCTTGTTTTATCCCCTCCCTTATTGCTACTGATACCCCTTCTACACACATACCTGTAATCCTATCCCTAGGTATCTCCTTAATCTTCTGGCCTCCCTTTGTGTGAATTAAACTGTGTCCATAATAAAGTCCTATTTATTGCTTTTAGCAACATCAGTCTGTCTAACTCTTGTGCAAAAGATTCCTAAGTACCTCCAAACTAATGCAATAGACTGGCACAATGTAGCTACATTATTGTTCAGTCATGTCCCACTCTTTATGACCCTGTAGACTCTTTTTATGGGGTTTTCTTGGCAAAGATACTATACTGGTTTGTCATTTCCCTCTCTAATGGATCATCTTTTGTTTTCTTTGGTCAGAGCTCTCCACTATGACCTGTCCATCTTGGATACCACCAAATGGCATAGCTCATAGTTTCATTAAGCTAGGCAAGCCCCTCTGCCATGATGAGACAGGGATCCAGAATGTTTTTGTTTTTTTTTTTCCCCTTTAAGCGAACAAGGGTTGAGTGACTTGCTCCAGGTCACACAACAAGTGTCTGAGCCTTAGTTTGAAATCAGGTCTTGTCTCCAGGACTAGCACTTTATCTATTTTATCACCTACTTGCCCCTCATAACCACATTACAAAGATACAAATTTCCAAGGAAGGAAAGGTCCCAGTATTACTGGGAAGAGTTCATAGAGAAGATGTCATCTGAATTGGATCTTAAATGATGGGAGTATTTCAATAGAGATATTGACTGACATTCTCTGAACCTGGAGTCAGAAAGACTGATGTTCAGATCTGATCTCAGACACTGGCTAGCTGCATAATCTCTGTCTTCCTCAGTTTCCTCAAATGTAAAATAGGGAAATTAACAGTACCTACCTCCCAGGGCTGTTGTAAGGTTCAAATGAAATACTTGTGAGGTTCTTAGCACAACACCTGGTATACCACAGGTAGTTAATAAATACCTGTTTCCTTCCTTCCTTTTTTTATGCATAAATAGATACTACTGATTTGAATCTGCTTTGATTTTTTTCCTGGTGGAGATGATTCACATAATTATTTTGTGAACAGTGGCATATATTTTCAAAATGACCAGCTGAACCTGGTATAACTCTGTATATAATGTAAACCTATCTGGTCAAAGCCAAGAAGTAATCAAATATAGTAGCCTAGTATTCAAAAAGCGGAAAAATACAATTTGTTAGGATAAGGATTCACTAATCACTTAAATCCAATTCTCAAGTCAAGACATCACCCTCCTGATGTCACTGGTTCTTTTTAAGAATGTAGGACAAACAGCAAGCAACCATTGCCAGACTAGTTCTAGAAGAGAGATCTTGGACAAATATGTTATATGAAAATAGACTTATGGAGCTCAAAATCACCTGAAGAGTGATATGACATGAAAAAGTGAAGATAAGGAAAGGGGAGGGGGACAGAAGGAATGATGAAATGGACAACACAACAGACTGAATCAGAAAATTTGTTTCTCTTTCTGGTTCTGCCACTAATTCAATCTTTGACCTCAGGCAAACCACTACATATTTCCCAGCCTCGTTTTCCTTATTTGTAAAATGAGGGATTAGGCTAGATAATCTCTAAAATTATTTCAAGATTCAGCATTCTATGATTCTCAGAAAAGGATATGGTTATCAATTATGTAGAATTCAGCATACGTATTATTTACAAGGTACTGTGATTTGAGTTATTAATTAGATCTAGTTTAAATCTGAGTTCCTTCCCTTCTTAAATGTCATAGGCTATTCTAAGAGTTTCATACCACCAATACTCTTGACTGTATTTCTAATTCTTGTTACAGTTATACGTACCTGTACTGTCTTCCCTGCTAGGTGTAGACACATTGAGAGTAGAAATTGTGCTACTTCTCTTTTTTTTTTTGCCTTCTATGTAGTAATCACTAGTCACTTAAATGCTTATTAAATTGAGTGAACATACATTGATCATTTACTGCTGTGTGCAAGGCATTAGAATCTAGAAGCCTCCTCAGTTCATATGCAGTCTTGCTTGGCAGCAAAGACCTGAATTAGATGACCTCATTGTCTAGACATTTAGAGGTTCTACAGACACAGGTACAAGCTGCCACACATTCTCGGGAGATTCTGAAGAATGTGCAATAATAGCAAGTACACACAGTACATAGCAGTTGTGAGGATTAACAGAGAGCAGATAAATACTGCACATATGCCCTTCATCTAACTCTTTTTGCCCAGATTTACTAAATAAAACAGAAGTCACACTTTACATAAGGAAATAATCCAATAATCCTTTCTGATTACTATAATCAGCAATAAAAATATGAACAGGAACTCAACCAATGAGACAGGGTAGGGACTTCATATTCCCAACAGAGGTAAAAGTCAAATATTCATGGAAATTCTAAAACCACTGAAAATGTATATAGGATAACACCTTTTTCCATAGATCAAGGAAAACCTGACATCAGCTCAGGCAACTAGTTCTCCATCCTTCCAAAACCAATAGTGATAAATTATATAGAATTTTAAAGTTTGCAGATATTCCAGGCATTTTACCTGCATTTTAAAGATAAAGAAATTGAAGCTTAGAGATTTTTGTGCTCTAGGTCATACAATTAAATAAGTGTCAGAAGTAGGATTGGTCCCTAGGTATTTCTCACTCAATACACTATCCATTACATCAGAGGTGGAAACACTTGATTTTTTTTGGAAAGTTACAGTGATTCCTGAGGTCCTCATCAATGTGACCTTTAATTAGAAAGTGGAAAACCAAAGATCCTAACACTTTGGAGTTTCAGTGAGGAAGGGAAGGAGGGAGATGTTCCCTTAAAATAATACAGAAATGAACTGGGCATATAGTTTTTCTATGAAGAAAATTCAGGTTTTGACCTACATCAGTCTATGGGCTGAAGATGCTCTCAGCAGGACAGCAGCTGCTAAAAGGCAAAATTGACACCAGTTTCTATTCCTGTGCAACCCATTCCCTCCAAGGTTTTTTTAAAAATGTATTTATTTTTAGTTTTCAACATTCATTTCCACAAGATTTTGAGTTCCAAATTTTTGCCCCATCTCATCCCTCTCCTCACCCCAAAACATCATTCATTCTGATTACCCCTTGCCCCAATCTGCTCCCCCTTCTATCACACCCTTCCCTTATTCCCATCTTCTCTCTTCTCTTGTAGGGTAAGATAGATTTCTATACCCCATTACCTGTGTTTCTTATTTCTCAGTTGCATGTAAAAACAGTTCTCAACATTGGTTCCTAAAACTTTGAGTTCCAGCTTCTCTCCTTTCCTCCCTCCCAATCCATCCCCACTGAGAAGGCAAGCAATTCAATATAGGCTATATATGTGTAGTTATGCAAAAAACTTCCATAATAGTCATGTTGTGAAAGACTAACTATATTTCCCTCCATCCTATCCTGTCCCCTATCTATTCTATTCTCTCTTTAGACCTTGTCTCTCCCTTAAAGTGTTTACTTCTAATTACTCCCTCCTTCCATTTGCCTTCCCTCCTATCATCCCCGCCCCACCCCACTGATCCCCTTCTCCCCTACTTTCCTGTAGTGTAACATAGATTTTCACATCGATTTGAGTGTGCATGTTATTCCCTCCTTAAGTCAAATGTGATGAGAGTAAGCTTCACTTTTTGCCTCTCACCTCCTCCCTTTTCCCCTCCATTGAAAGAGTTTTTTCTTACCTCTTTTATGAGTGAAATTTGCCCCATTCCATTTCTCCCTTTCTCCTCCCAATATATTCCTCTCTTGCCTCTTAATTTTATTTTTTTTGGAGATCATCACTTCCTATTCAATTCACCTTGTGCACTCTGTGTGTGTGTGCGTGTGTGTGTGTGTGTGTGTGAATAATCCCTCCAACTACCCAAATATTGAGAAGAGTTTCAAGAGTTACAAATATTATCTTTCCATGTAGGAATGTAAACAGTTCAACTTTAGTAACTCCCTTATGATTTCTCTTTCCTGTTTACTTTTTCATGTTTCTCTTGATTCCTGTGTTTGAAACTCAGATTTTCTATTCAGCTCTGGTCTTTTCATCAAGAATGCTTGAAAGTCCTCCATTTCATTGAATGACCACTTTTTCCCCTGAAGTATTATACTCAGCTTTGCTGGGTAGGTGATTTTTGGTTTTAAGCCTAGTTCCTTTGACTTCAGGAATATCATATTCCAAGCCTTTTAATCCCTTAATGTAGAAGCTGCTAGATCTTGTGTTATCCTGATTGTATTTCCACAATACTTGAATTGTTTCTTTCTGGTTGCTTGCAACATTTTCTCCTTGACCTGAAAACTCTGGAATTTGACTACAATATTCCTAGAAGTTTTCCTTTTGAGATCTCTTTCGGGAGGTGATTGGTGGATTCTTTCAATGTTTATTTTACTCTCTGGTTCTAGAATATCAGGGCAATTTTCCTAGATAATTTTTTGAAAGATGAGGTCTAGGTTCTTTTTTTGATCATAGCTTTCAGGTAGTCCCATAATTTTTAAATTTTCTCTCCTGGATCTACTTTCCAGATCAGTCATTTTTCCAATGAGATATTTGACAAAGTCTTCTATTTTTTCATTGTTCGGGTTTTGTTTTGTAATTTCTTGACTTCTCATAAAGTCATTCACCTCCATCTGTTCCACTCTAATTTTTAAAGAACTATTTTCTTCAGTGAGCTTTTGAACCTCCTTTTCCATTTGACTAATTTTTCTTTTTAAAGCATTCTTCTCCTCATTGGCTTTTTGGAACTCTTTTGCCATTTGGATTAGTCTATTTTTAAAGGTATTATTTTCTTCAGCATTTTTTTGGTCTCCTTAAGCAAGTTGTTGACTCACTTTTCATGATTTTCTTGCATCACTCTCATTTCTTTTCCCAATTTTTCCTCCATCTCTCTTACTTGATTTTCAAAATGCTTTTTGAGCTCTTCCATGGCCAGAGGCCATTGCATATTTATTTTGGAGGTTTTGGATGCAGAAGCCTTGACTTTTATGTCTTCCTCTGATGGTATGCCTTGTTCTTCCTCACCTGAAAGGATGGAAGAAAATACATTTTCACCAAGAAAGTAACCTTCTATAGTCTTATTTTCCCCCCTTTTGGGGGCATTTTCCCAGCCAGTTACTTGACTTTTGAGTCCTTTGTCAAGAGAAGGGTATACTTTAGGGACCTGTAAGTTCTCAGTTCCTCCAAGGTGGCACAATCAAGCGAGAGAAGTTTGCTCCTCTCCTGGCCTGTGCTCTGGTCTGGGAGCAGCCACAAGTTTTTCTGCCCAGGATCTGTGAGTAGAATTCCCACTCTAGAACCTCCACCAGCTCTACCAGCCAGTACTCCTCCTCACCCCAGAACCACCACACAGGGCTGAGATTCAGATCAGCAGCACCATTCCCCCAGGGTCTTTAGGCCAAGGGCTCCAAAATTGAGTGGTACCTTTGCCTGGGGTCACTTGGGGCTAGGGCTAGGGCAGGACTCTGCTTCCTTCTCACTCAGGTGAAAGAGCTTTCTCACTGAACTTTGAAGCTGTCTTTGGTGTTTGTGGGTTGAGTAATCTGGGAACCACAGCTGCTGTCCATGATTCTGCACCCTGAAACTTGTTCCAGTCCTGTCCCTGCCATTCTGTGTGGCCAAGACTGGGCTGTGCTCCACTCTGAGTCTGGTGTGATAGACCTTTCCTGTCAGCCTTCCAGGCTGTCTTGGGCTGGAAATCTCTTTCATTCTGTCATTTTGTGGCTTCTGCTGTCTAGAATTTGTTTAGAGTCATTTTTACAGGTATTTTATGGGCTGTGAGGGGAGAGCTAGAGCAGGTCTGTCCTTCTATTCTGCCATCTTGGCTCTGCCCTCCCCCCCCCCCCCCCCCCCGCAGGCCTTTTATTAGTCCATTCATTGCTTTCACAATAGGGACTAGGAGAAAGTGCTGCTTCCTATTAACCAAAGATGCTCAAAACCAGGAAGGAAAGTTTGTTGACATGACCTCTCATACATCACAAAAATTCTGCACTTAGAAGGCCATTCCAGATTTGGAATCAGTAAGATCTGAGTTCAAATCCTGCCACAGGCAATCACTAGCTGTGTGACCGTGGTCAAGTCATTAGATCTCATCCTCAGTTTCTTTAATTGTTGTTGCTTTTCAGTTGTTTTCAGTTGTTTGCTTCTTCTGGACGCATTGGGATTTTCTTGGAAATATACTGGAGTGCTTTGCCATTTCCTTCTCCAGCTCATTTTACAAGTGAGGAAATTGAGGCAAATAAGGTTAAGTGACTTTCCCAGGGTCACATGGTTGGTGAGTGTCTGAGGTTGGATTTGAACTCACAAAGACAAGCCTTCCTGATTCAGGCCCAGTACTCTGTCATGCAGCTACCCTCCTTAACTAGAAAATGGGGATAACCAGGGCACCCAATTCTCAGAGTTCTTGGGGGTTAAAATGAAATAATATATGTAAAATGATTAGCAAGCTTAAAAATGTTACAGAATTGTTAGCTATTGCTTTTAAAATTCATGTATAATATAATACAGCCAATCTTATACATTTACCTAAATCTGTTGTTTTTCTTAAAACACTCAAGAAAAAAGTTATCTCTCAAGGGACTATACCCATAACATACAAATAAATCTATGATCTAATTGATCTGGGAGTTAGTTTCCTCCAGTGATGCAAATTGCTAATCCTGTGTAGCTCTTGATCATATCCTCCCAAAGCTCTATCCAATGCACTGGAGACCTTCCTTGATTTCCCCTGACATTGTAAGGGTACCAGTGAAAGACTCTAGTTGTCCTCTTGTCATCCTTCATTCTTGCATATGGCCAGATCATCTTCTTTTCCTATGAGACAATCCCTTGATATATCCTTTACTTCATCATTGGATATATGTTGCAGCCTGTTCATGCTCACTATGGGTGTCTTCCATTATTCTCTGTGCGGTATTAATTTTTAGACATTAAATGTAATTTAATGTTTTCTTCAGATTTGAAGGCATATAAGCAACACTGATAAGGGTAACAATAACAAGCATTTATTAAGCACTTTCTTGTGATGTGCTGGGAATACAAACATATGCATAAAAGCACAGTCCCTGGCTCAAGACATTTGCATTTTAATGGGGGAAGGCCAGACATAAAAGAAAAAGCTAAAAAGGAAACCTAGAATGAAGGAACATATTAATTTACCTAATATAAGAAGTAGAGTCAGTCAAGAGAGACAAGAGCAGAGGCAGGAGAGGAATGAAGTTACACCTGGCCTGGGGACTTTCCTTAAAATCAAAGTTCTAATACTAGAATGAGATAATTGAAAAACTAAGTCTTTGCTATCATGGAAAGCTTGGATTCAGTAAAGGAGTTCTGCAGTATCCTAAGAGTAATCCAGTCTACCCTCCCCCTCCTCTTCCTTTTCACCTTCAGGTCCAACTCATGTTCATCTGTACTGTCTGTCTCAGATATACATACTGTTGGACAAGCTCTATAAGGTATCCATACAAATACATGTTGAAATCTGGGTAATCCTTCATCCACCCACTCACTCCTATATGAATATGGAACACTTCATGAATTTGCGTGTCATCCTTGCACAGGGCCATGCTAATCTCCTCTGTATCATTCCAATTTTAGTATATGTGTTGGATTCAGATGGCTCTGGAGGAGAAGTGAGGCTACTGACCTTGCACAGCCCTCCCTCACTCAAAACAAAGTCAAGTGCAAGTTCTCTGATGGCATGGTCTTCTTCAGCAATGAAGGACTAACAAAACAACCTGTATGAATAGATAAACCAAACCCCTTTGAGTGATTACAGATCTCTTCCAGGAAGTTATTGATACTTTCCAAGTCTTCATATAATCATTTTGATTTTTATTTCTGCTATTATTATTATAAGGATACAAACAATGAGCACATTTCCATACCATTATGGTACTAATCAAAGTTATCATCAGAGGAGAAATTTAGTAGAGAAATAATAAATAACAAGAGTGAGATGACAATAAATAACAAAGGATAAGAGACACCACGAAACAAGTTAGAAGTGTGAAATCAGTCGTACTAATACTAGCACTATAAGAAACCAGAAAATGGAGATCAGTTTCAAGTTGGAATGGTCAAATTGACTTCAAAGATGTAAAAGTTAAGCTGGGTCTGGGGTCTTCCAGGCAGGCAGAAGAGTAATCGCAGAAGCACAGTCCTTTGAAGGTCTTCACCACATAGGAACCTACCTACTGCATCCTTTCAAAGGCATGCATGAGAGTGATCTAGGAGGTAGGGAGACACATGATATCTAGAAGACCCACTTTGTCAAGGAGGCCCGTACTGCTAAATTGCACCTTTGAATTGTATTTTTTTTATAAAGCTCCCATTTTCTTACCCAGTAATCATATGTCTTCATCTCTGATTTATTCAAACTGGAAAATACTAAAGCTAAAGTTTAGACATTTCATTGATTTGCACAGAACCCCACTCCCTCTCTTTTATTAATTTTATTTATTATTTATTAATGGGTGAATTTAACTATACGTTCATCAGACACCAGAAAGCAAATCAGTCCATCTTTTCCCCAGTGATTAGAATTTCCCCCCACTTTAAAGACCAGGAAAGTAGATACTTTATAAATGGTGTCACTGTCTTCCAAAAAAACCTATTTCACTACCCATTGATAAGAGCAGCAACTAACTTTTATCAGTTGCAAGTTACCAATATTCAAGTACAGAAATCAAAGAAACATTTTCACAGCATTTTGGTGGAGTGTTTTTCCCGCTTCCAAGCTGGGTAGGGAAGTAGCTGGAATGTATTTAAATTTAAACTGAAATCAAGGATCAAGGTTGTTAGCTCTTATCGATGGACATTTTTCTATTTCTTCATTTGGGGCTTCTAGCCCCAAAGTCGGTTATTATCTGGGCTCAGTTGATAAATAGATGTGCATACATTTTAGCTAAGTTAGGAATGAAAATGACCATATTTTTCAAATTCATTAGAATTCTGCTTCCACTTCTTTAGTTAAAGCTAATTCTGTAAGGAATATGTTCTACTTGGGAATAAATGCTGTGTATAAAAATTATACCAAGTTTCAAATCTTGCATATCACATTTACATTCCCCATGTGAGGGGGAAAAAAGCCTAGAAAATACATAAAATGACTTAAAATCTAGGGTAGAAAACTTTAGGGATTGGAGGCTTAGGTCATCTTTTCATCTCTACTTGTAGTTGAAGATTGAGAACTGAAAAGAAAGAAGGGGCTGAGGGAAATGTGCAGTTGTCTGTATCCATGGTGTTAAAGAATAAGATTTTTGTTTCTGAGCTGGGCCTTAAGGGACCAGAAAAATGGGCTCCTGACAAGTGGCAGCATGTCCCTTACAAAGAAGGAATCTGGAAACAATGTCCTTGAGATGTCTTGAATTTATTCTGGGTTTCTCTAAAGGATTAGGATCAATGTGTGGAAGTAATAGGGAGGCAAATTTTTGTTCAGTTTTAGAAAGAGCATTCTAACAATCAGGGCTAACTGAATGGGCTTTCTTTGAAAGCAGTGAGTACCATTGCTCGTAGCCCTCCGCTCAAGAAGAGATCAGATGAATTATCTTACAAGATGTATGTTACCATCTGCAAATTACTTAGTTTCCCTGAGCCTCAGTTTCCTCATTTGTAAAAATAAGGATTACAAGAATTCTACTATTTACCATACAGGATTATTCAGGAGACTGAATTAGTTCATTTAGGAATTTTGTAAAGCGTAAAGCATGATGCACACACATATGTTGTTGTTGTATGCTATTGAGGAAATTTCTGCAGACTAGGCTGCTGGATTCTATGACCTGGTAGTTCCCTTTCAACTCTAAAGATTCTATGGAGGAGGGAGGAACTCTTGAAGGGTGGGTGAAGTGAGGGGTAGAAGGGTGGGAGATGATAAGGTAACAGGGATAGGGTAAAAAGAGAGGGTGAGAAAGAAAAGTGAGTCAAAATAAGATGGAGGGAAATTCACAAATAGTCATTATACTTTTAAATGTGAATGGGATGTTTATAGCAGCTGTCTTTGTGGTGGCAAAGAAGTGGAACTTGCAGGTATGCCCATGAACTGGGGAATGACTGAGCAAGTTGTGGTATATAATTGTGATGGAATACCACTGTGCTACAAGAAATGATGAACCCAGTGATCTTAGAAAGGCGTGGAAACACTTGCACGAAATGGTGAAAAACAAGAGAATATTGTATACAACAATATTGTTTTAAGAAGACTTTAAGTGATCAAGTCATTTTGACTATCATAAATACACAAATTAAAAATAAAAGATATATTAAGAAAAATACTCTTTCTCTGTATCCAGAGAAAGAACTGACAAGTAGAAGTATATGTAAAATATATACAGGATAAGTATACATATGTCCCCCTATTTATACCTAATGGTAGCCATAATGGGGAAGGAAGAGAAAAAGGGGAAAAAAAAGAAATTTACAAGATAACTTTGTTATATATTTGGAGGGAATAACAAGTTGTACATGGTAGATTTGCAGTTTCACACGCAATGATCTTTTTTTCTATTATGGTAAAACTTGTTTTGTTCAGTGAATTGAAAATAAAATAAATTTGCTAATGCAAAAAAAGATTATATGATTTCATAGCAGTACTGTAGGTTATATTGACACCTTCATGAACACATGACAAAGGCAAGGAATCACAACTTTCTACTATTTTTATAGAATTCTTTCAAGGTATTTACTTATATAAATTTGAATTTAGGGATCTTTACTATATTTGATTAAAGTATTATTTGCTAACACTTGAATATTTACTGTATTTGCTTATTATATTTGAATATTTACTCTCTGGAGAGTACCAAAGGAAACAGGAGACATGATTCTTGCTCTCCAAGACATCAGAATAGATAAGGAGAGACCCGTAAACTCACTGACATCTCAATACTGAATATACTTCAAGATCTATATTAACCTTCCTCCTGCAACCTGTTCAGTATTGAGGATAATGGTATCATCTGTTTGTTCCACAGACTCATTCAAAGTTCCTTGGTCCACTATTTTTGCAGTGGAACAGCAAGATCTCTCTACTTTAAATCAATATAGAAAATGAGGCTTTGCAATAAAGTGAGGTGTTCAAAACTAAATGATGTCAGAATTTGGAAAAGAAGTCAGTTCTCTCAATTTCCTAGGCCAAGATTCTCCATTCTATTGCCAAATGCAAGTTATGTTTGAAACTGAACAAATATGTCCCCATTTTTCATCTTTGTTTCTTCACAGCCCTCAAATGTAAGTATTTCCACTTTCTGATGGCCTAGGTTTGTAAAGAAAAAATCAAAAACAAGAAGCAGCCTCTTGGATTTCTATACCCAATTTACTGGGAGAGAATGGAGGAAGGGTAGAATTTTCTGTGCCTCCTTTTCCACCCCACTCCCATGCCCTCCTGGGAAATGTGGATAAGAATGCTTGTGAGCTCTTTCACAGAAATACTTATGGGGATATGCTACTTGTAAATGTTCTTTCAGCTCCCAAAATGGGGTGGGGGGAGTCTTCCCAGTACAAAGCATCATTATCTCAGTTCCCTCCTTCTGAGGTCAAACAGCAGAAGTATTCATCCCAAACAAAATCAAGAGAAAAATCAGCCTATGAAAGGGGCCCCTTCTTTTAGCTTTGTCCTTCCACAGCCTAAACTCAGAGATCAATCCCGCTAGACCAGCTCCAGGATGGTGTTATTTAGAGCAGTGGAACAAGATTTTGGAAACACTTCAATGCAGTTTAAATTCATTATCTAACACTAATTAAAATGATCTGTTTCACTGTCACCAAGGAAAACCTTGTTAGAGGAAACTGACGAGCTGCAGCAGTCTTTCTTCAAGGGAGCTGGGAGTGAATGTGTGTTTACAAGGACAGACATTTTATGCTGCTTACAATTAGGTCTAATGGGGATTAACCTTTAAGCAGGCACTGCCAATCATCATCTTAGGTAGACCTCACAGGACTGAGCAGTTAGTGGACAAGCAGCAGCCTGGGAGCAGGGAGATCTGGATTTCAGTCCTTATTCTGCTACTAGCTAATTGTGGGACCCTAAGTAATCTATTTAACTGCAGTCTCAGCTTCCTGATCAGCAGACATGAGCATGGCATAATGGAAAGATTTCTAGATCTGTAGTAAGAACTAGCTCTGACACTAGCTGTGTGACTGGGAGCAAATCTGTTCCTCTCTCTGAGTCTTGGTTTCCTTATCTGTGTAGGGGGATAGCAATATATTCTATACTTCAAAGACTTCTTGTGTATAAAGGGCTGTGTGAACCTTAAAACACGACAGAAGTGTGATTATTACAAACAGAAGGCTAGAGTAGAGAATCTCCTAGTCTAATATTTTAAGTCTATTTAGCTTCACATATGCAAACCATGCCAGGGTTGCAATCTTGTTCATTTTATTTGTCATTCTTTTGCATGCAGTGGTTTTAAGTAACTCCAGTGACCTGAGCTCCAGACAAGTGTCAAGTCATTTTTGGTGGTGGGGGTGGAGAATTAAATATTCAGTTTGTGGATCATCCAGTTTATTTGTTTTTCTCTGGACTGCAACATGGCCAAATGGATAGAATATTCATCTTGCCCAATAAATAGTGCATGATCATAGGGAAGTTAGTTAATTTACCTTTTCTGAGCCTCAGTTTCCTTATCTATAATATGGGCTTCCTCACAAAGTGGTTTATTTCAAATGAGATACAGCTTTACAGCCTTTAAACTTTCATATAAGTGTCAGTTATTATCATTGCTGTAGGGGGCAAAGGCTACCCCCTCTGATTATTCCTCCTCTTTGTTATTCCTCCATTATAACTCTTCTGGTCTCAAATGCTTAGTGAGGTCTGATCATAGCATCACAGAGCTGAAAGGGACTGTTGAAGTCATTAAATTCAGCCCCTCCAGTTTAGACAGAAGGAAACTAAGTCCCAGAAAGGCTGTAATATGTTGAATATCAATCAACTTGTAAATATCTGAAGCAGGATTTGAACACAGGTCTTCCTGATTCAAAATAAGTATACTACCCAGTATGCCGCATTGCCTCTGAGGATATTTCTTTGATAGGCCATTTCCCATAGAAAAGTAAATGGCTGAAACAGCTTAACGTACAGTAATACGCACATGACAATGTTATCATTTTAAAAGAAGCCACCTATAGCAATCTATAGGTTTAACACAAAGGATACTTTGGTGCATCTATAAGTTCATTGGCATAGGATCAATCTTTGCACTCCATGTCTAAATCCTTACAAAGGACTTCTGGATCATGTGACCAATAAGAGAAGACTAGAAATTTTCTCATGATCTCCCTAAAATAGGAATTATTCACCAGAGTTGAAGCAATTTCATGCTACGATGTCTCCATGAAAACATAAATCCTTTGTTGCTGTTCAGTCCTTTTTCAGTCATGTCTGACCCTTTGTGACACCATTTGAGATTTTCTTGGCAAAGATACTGAAGTGGTTTGCCATTTCCTTCTCTGGTGGATCCAGCAGATCCATTTTGTCAGGCAACCAGAAGTTAAGTGACTTATAAAAAGTCACAAGCTGGGAAGTATCTGAGGCTGGATTTGAAAACAGGTTTTCCTCATTCTTGGCATCGTGTTGTATCCATGGAGCCACCAGATACCTTAAATCCTGCCAGAGACTCTATCCAACACATGGGATGCCTCCCTCAGGTTCTTTTATTATCTCAGGAATACTAATGGAACACTTGGATGCCCATCACACTGTCTGTCATTCCCATTCAGCCCTTTTCTTAAATACATGTCCTTCATGGTGATGTCTGTTGAACCTTGTCTGGATAGTCATCATCTTTATTAATTTATCACAATCTTCAAACAACCATGTGACTTTCTTTTGTCTTCTAATTTGTCACGGCTATAAAACAATGCCAACTATATGCATATATACACTAGAACTACATGTGCATATATACATATATGTATACATACATGCGCACATATATATAAATAATATAGCATAGTATAGTATAGCATAGCATAGTATAACATAATTAATGCAATATACCATACAATATAATACAATAAAATATAATATAGGTTATATTCATATTATAGTACTTATAAAATATAATTATTGAGTACATATGTACACACATCGCTAAACGTGTATATATCATTAAACATATATGTATACATACATACGCACATATATATATAAATAATATAGCATAGTATAGTATAGCATAGCATAGTATAACATAATTAATGCAATATACCATACAATATAATACAATAAAATATAATATAGGTTATATTCATATTATAATACTTATAAAATATAATTATTGAGTACATATGTACACACATCGCTAAACGTGTATATATCATTAAACACATATGTATACATGTGTATCACTAAATGAGAACTTTACTTACAACAACCTTATGAAGTAGATACTAAAAACATTGTGTCCATTTTTCAAATGAGGAAAAATGGTCCTCTCCATAGTTGTTATGCGCCCATCTTCACACAGCTATAAACATCTGAAGTGAAATTCTAACTAAGGGCTCCTGAATCCAGTTCCAGCGCCGTATTGACCACACTAGCAACAGAAAATTAGAATTAAAGGGATGGCATTTTGAAGCACCAAGCAGTACAGAATCATTAAAAACACTGTCAAAGTTTCCAGGTGGAATTCGGCCAAATCTCTTCCTCATAAACAAAAGGGCAAACCTATAATAGTGGAACTTCTGACCTTGGGATTGGCTGGCTGGGGAGAGGTGACTTTCTCAGTGTCCCTCAAAACATTCTATATAGGTAACTGGCTAGTCTGTCTTCATGTAAGGCTAAACCTATTCTACTGATATAAAAGACAATTTGGGAGCTTAGCAATTTGTATTCAAACTCATAATACATCAGTGGAAGAGTCCTGGACTCCTAATTCCCTCACCCATGTTCTTTCTTATGAATTAAGCTGAAGACTTTCCAATATAAATACATTATCATGGTATGAAAATAGGAATTGACCTTTCTCTTTTTAAAGTAAAAAACCTTAGGCTTGCTCTGTTTCTTGAAAAGATCTCACAAGTTTGGCATGCAGTGATTTTTAATTTTCTTTTCCCCCAATTTTTTTATTTAAATACTTTATTTTTTCCATTTACATGTAAAAACAGTTTTTAACATTCATTTTTTAAATTTATGAATTTTAAATTCTTTCCCTCCCCTTACCCGTCATTGAGATGGTAAGCAACTTGACATAGGTTATACCTGTGCAGTCATACAAAGAGTGTTTCCAGTTTTGTCCTGTTTTGAAAGAAAACATGCACCAAAAAAAAAAAAAACCTCCAAGAAAAATAAAGTGGAAAACAGTTTGCTTTGATCAGCATTTGTCAGTTCTTTCTCTGGAGGTGGATAACCTCACGAAGTCCTTCAGAATTGTCTTGGATTATTATATTACTGAGAATAGCTAAGTCATTCACAGTCAACAATAGCTAAGTACATTCACATTGTATAACATTGCTGTTACTCTGAACGATCTCCTCATTCTGCTCACTTTCACTGTGGATCAGTTCATTTAAGTCTTTCCAAGTTTTTCTGAAAATATCCTGCTTATCATTTCTTATAGTACAAAAGTATTCTATCACAGTCACATGCCACAGCTTGTACAGCCATTCCCCAATTGGTGGGCATCCCCTCAGTTTCCAATTCTTTTTCACCACAAAAAAAGGAGATGCTATAAATATTTTTGTACATACGCCTTTTTCCTTTTTTTATTTTGATGTCTTAGGGATATAGACCTCATAGTGCTATTACTGGGTCAAAGGATAGGTACAGTTTAACAAGCTTTTGGGCTTAGTTACAAATTGCTCTGCAGAAGGGTTGGATCAGTTCACAACTTCACCACCAATATTTTAGTGTCCCCATTTTCCCACATCCCCTCCAACATTTGTCATTTTCCTTTTCTGTCATATTAACCAATGTGATAGGCATGAGATGGTATCTCAGAGTTCTTTTAATTTGTACTTCTCTAATCAATAGTGATTTAGAGCATTTTTCATATGAATATAGATAACTTGGATTTTTTTGCCTGGAAATTGCCTGTTCATATCCTTTGGCCATTTATCAATTGGGGAATGACTTCTATTCCTATAAATTTGACCCAGTTCTCTATATATTTGAGAAAGGAGACCTTAATCAGAGAAATTTGCTATAAAATTTTTTTCACAGTTATGATTACTAGTCATGTATTTCCCTCCATCCTATTTTTTCTCCTCTTTATCCTTCTCTCTCTCCTTTCATGTTTCTCTCCTCTAAAGTGTTTTGCTTCTGATCAACACCTTCCCCAATCCACCCTCCCTTCTATCAGTCCCTCCTTCTCTTAGACCCATCCCTGACTACTTCCCTGTAAAATAAGATAGATTTCCATACCCAACTGAGTATATATTTTATTCGCTCTTTCAGCCAATTCCAATGAAAGTAAGGTTCAAGCATTGTCTGTCATCACCCTATCATTCCCTCCCCTGTAAAAACTCTTTCATGCTTTTTTTAAGCGAGATAATTTGCCCCATTCATCTCTCCCTTCCCCCATCTCACAATGCACCCCTCTTTCTCACTCTTCAATTTTATTTTTTTAGGTATCATCCCTTCATTGTTAACTCACATTTATGCCCTCTATGTATATTCCTTCTAACTGCCCTAATAATGATAAAGTTCTTATGAGTTATAAGTATCATCTTCCCACATAGGGAATGTAAGCAATTTAACTTTATTGAATCTCATGATTTTTCTTTCCTGTTTACCTTTTTATGTTTCTTCCAAGTCTTATATTTGAAAATCAAATTTTCTGGTCTTTTCATCAGAAATGCTTAGAAGTCCCCTTTTTCATTAAATATTCATTTTTCTCCTAAAGGATTATACTCAGTTTTTCTGGATAAGTGATTCTTGATTATAATTCAAGCTCTTTTGACTTCTAGAATATTGTGTTCCAAGCCCTTCAATCCTTTAATATAAAATGTGCTAAATCTTATATCATCCTGACTGTGGCTTCATGACATTTTAATTGTGTCTTTATGGCTTCTTGCAATGTTTTTTCCTTAACCTGGGAAGTTGAAAGTTGGCTATAATATTAGTAGGAGTTTGCATTTTAGGATTTTTTTCAAGAGATGATCAATGGATTCTTTCAATTTCTATTTTACCCTCTGGTTCTGTCAGGGCAGTTTTCCATGATAATGTCTTGAAATATGATGAGTAGGTTGTTTTTTTTAACCTGGATTTCAGGCAGTTTAATAATTCTTAAATTATCTCTCATAGATCTATTTTCCAGGTCATTTTTCCAATGATATATTTTACATTTTCTTCAATTTTTTCATTTTTTGATTTTGTTTTATTGGGTTTTTTTTGATGTTTCATGAAGAAATTAGCTTTCTCTTACCCAATTCTGATTTGTAAGGTTATTTTCTTCAGGGAACTTTTCTACCCTTTTTTTCATTTGGCCAATTCTGATTTTTTAAGGAGTTCCTGTCAGAGGATTTTTGTTTCTTACGATTTAGTCTATTCTGTTTTTCAAGATGTTATCTTCCTTTAGTTTTTTTGTTCCTCTATTACCAAGCTGTTGTCTCTTTTTTATAATTTTCTTGCATCACTCTTATTTCCTTTTTCATTTTTTCTTCTGCTTCCCTTACTTAATTCTTAAAATTCTTTTTGAGTTCTTCCAGGGATTCTTTTGGAGCTTACCAGTTCATATTTTTCTTTCAAGCTTTATACGTAGCAGTTTTGACTTTGTTACCTTCTTCTGAGTTTGTATTTTGATCTTCCCTGTCACCCTAGTAACTTCCTATGCTCTGGTTCTTTGTTGTGGTTATTGTTGTTGTCTCGTTGTTCTAGCCTATTTCTTGACTTTTAACTTTATGTTAAAGTTTGGCTTTGCTCCTTGGGTGGAGCGAGCACTGTTCCAAGCTTCAAGAGGGGTTTTGTGCTGCTGTTTTCAGAGCTAGTTCTGGGAATCTGTAGGTTGTTAGTTTTTCCAAAGTGGTATGATCTAAGGAGAGGTCTGGTTCACTGCTCTCCTGGTCCATGCTCTGATCTCTACATGATCACAGGCACTTTTTTCTATCATGGAACTGTGACCATGGTCTCTGTTGCCTTGCAATCATAAGATCTGGTATGCTACTGTTCCTCCTTATCCTGGAATGAGACTCAGAACCCCATATGGGCAATACAACAGAGTTATGCACCCAGTGCCATCAAAGAGTCCCCTATAATCTTCTTATGACCAGTTTTCTGATACCCTAAGTCCTGCTACTGGCTTACCACACTGAAGCTTGTGCTGGACAGCACTCCACTCTCACCCCAGTGAAACAGATCTTTCCTGATGCCTTTTTAAGTTGTCTTGGGTGGGAAAATTCTTTCACCCTGTCTTTTTGTTGGTTCAGTCATTCCAGAATTCATTTTGAGGTGTTATTTCAAGGTTGTTTGGAGGAAAATTTGGGAGAACTCAGGTAAATTCTTGCCTTTTTTCCACCGGCACATAATAACTTTCTAAAATTTGCAAAGCCCACCTTGCTTCATCGGTCATTCCATTTAATTAAATAAGCATATATTATGTAGCAGCCACTGTGCTAGTTACTAGAGGAATGAAAAAGCAAAACAATAAACTATCCTTTGCTCAATAAATTGACATTCTAGTAGAATGAATTATTGTTAGATGGCATAAGTAACACTGAATTTGTAATGCCAGGCAGGCAGGAAAACTTGCAAACAGAGACAAGAGTGAAATCTCAAAGAGTATTTCTGTCTGAAGAGAGATTCAAACACCTGGAAATCATTTAGAATATCTCATTATACTTAATTTGTAGTCATCATGAGTGTGAAGCCTTTCTTTTCTCATAACCTTTCCAGATTCCTGGGCACTAGAAGTAGCTGTACATTTTTTTTTCAAGATGTAATTAGCTCTCTAAGAGCTCAGGAATTCACTTCTTATGAGCAGGAGCCAACCCCTAGAGCTCAGTTTCCAAAAGTCATTCCCACGATGCCATTATCAGATTTGTTCCTCACTTGCATTCAGCAAAGGGCATTCATCCAGGGACAAGAAATAATCAGATAAAGAGTTATTACTTTAATGAAAGAATATGTTGAGACCTACTCAGCTAAAGCAATAGGGGAAGCAGGGAACTGGGGGTGGGGGTGGGGGTGAGAGAGTGGGCATAATAAGCAAAATTTTCCAAGGTGATGAATTAATTGATTGCAATTTTCTACAGGCATAAATACATGTATGCGTGCATGATCAAGAAATCCTCTCTACACATTTTTAGAATGCAGATATCATAGCTATTCAGATATAAAAAAAAAGTCACTCAAGTAGCCCTAATAGCTTGCTGCAGCATTGTGTTCACTGGTCTATTTCCAATTAGGGCTGTTCATGTGCAGGTCATATGATTACTTGTGGGGAAAAACTAGAGAAGAAGAGTTTGGAATACTTTTTTTAAAAATCTAGAATAAGGAAGCTAAATGTCTTTCTTTTCAAAACTCCAATTTAAACTTACAATTTTATTTGAATGAGAGAAAAGAATTCGAAATTGTAGCTTAGAAGTTATTTCATATTAAATGCCTAGCTTGTGATGACCAGCTCCATATTACCTACTCAATGGAAATTAGCTGAGACTTTTGGAGGTTTCAGTCCCATTACCCTAATAACACCAATTTGTCTTGATGATTTTATTTAATTGATATTTTATTCTCATTAAGAGGTAACATTTTCATTATTTTAGTGTGAGTAGAAATTTTGCAGAATCTCTTGCAGTTCTATTTCGTATTCTTTTCACAATTTTATGGACTGACAGTTGGGTGATGTGATGATGTGATGTCCTTTGTGATCCGTTCCCTGGGCTACAGATGGCTAGAAATGGAAGGACAGTCTGTATTTCTCTAGGTGATTTCACACCCCTTCTAACTTCACAGGACTGTTGGGTGGAAAGTGCTTTGTGAATCTTAAAGGACTACAGAGATGGGAGTTATTCCTATTATAATCATCCCTGGGTGCCATGTGTGCTAAATGCAAATGTATGATTTGGCTGGGTTGACAATAAGAACTTTAAGGTAGCTCTACTGGAATGACAGCCAGCACTTGTAAATGAGTCAGCTCTTCTTTGGGGTGCAAATTCTCCTTTCCAGCTAGGCTATTTATCACCTCTGAAACATTTCTCACACTCAATTTTTTTTCTCCATTTAATTGGCCACCCCCTTAACACAAGCCTTATCACCACCCTCCTAAAATTTGCCGTTGACTTCTAATTGATCTCCATGCTGGAAGCTCTCCTCCTCCCAATCCCATACAGCTGCTAAACTGACCCTTCTAAAACATAGATCTGACTGTTGTTCCCTTCCTTAAAAAAGCATCAGTAGTTCCCCATCGCCTCCAACTCCAAGCCAGTCTTTACTTAATTGCTAAGGTGATTTTTCTAAAAAATAGGTCTAACTATGTCATACACACAACATACTATACCACCCCTAACAAAGTATCTTTAGCAGCTACCATTTACTTCCAGGATGAAACATAAATGCCTCTGCTTGGCATTCGAAGCTCTCCATACCATGGTTTCCAGCATTCTTACACCTTACTGTATAACACAGCTACATTGACTGACTTACAGTTCTTTAAACATGGCGTTCCATGTCTCATGGACATTCTTTCATACCATGTTTTCATGGAACATTCTCCCTCCTTACGTCCATCTCCATTGCCACTGCAGTGGCAAGACATAGATCAGGACAAAGGGAGATGGAGGAGGAGTAGGAGATGGAGGAGAGGGTAGGGCTGGTGACTTTGCACAGCCCTGCCTCATTTAAATCCAATTCATTTACAGGTCATGACATCACCTTCTTCATGTCATTGGTCCTCTTCAAGAACAAAGGACAAACCACAATCTGTGAGCTTCCCTGACTTCCTTCAAGATTTACCTCAAATTTAACCTTTTGTAGGAAGCCTTTCTTGGTGCTTCCCCATATGTGTGTATGTATATATGTGTGTGTGCATATACATACATATAAATATGTACATATATATACATGCATGTATATGTGTGTATATACATATGTGTATATATATATGTATATATATATATATATATATAAATCTTGTGTGGACCTAAATATTTACACAATGTCTCATCCATTAGAATGTACATTTCTTGAGAGCAAGAACTGGTCCTTTTTGGGGGTTTTGGGTTTGTTTTTTGTGTTGGGCTTTTTTTGGGGGGGGTGGCTGCCTTTCTTTGTAACCCCAGTGCTTAGGAAGGAAGGAAGGAGATAAGTATTCATTAAGTACCTACTAGTGTAAGGTTAAGCACTTTAGAAATATCTCAGTTGATCCTCATGACAATCCTCAGAGGTAGGTGCTGTTATTATCCCCATTTTACAGTTGAAGAAACTGAGGCAGGCAGAGGTTAAGTGACTTCATCTGGGGCACCCAGCTATGAAAGGTCTAAGGTTTTGAACTGAGGTCTTCGTGCTTTCAGTTCCAGTGTTCTAACCACTGAACCACCTAGCTTCTTATAGTGTGTTTCACACAGCACCTGCCACATAGTGGGTGTTTAATAAATGCTTATTGCCTTGCTGGCTGTTTCACATCCTGGCCCTACTGTATCTTTCCAGCCTGATTTCATACGCCCCTCCCTCCTGTGCTCTCTGTTACAAGTCAGCCTGGTCTGCCTATAGTTCTTCTACAGTGACAGTCTATCTCCCTCTTTCACACCTTTGCACAGGGCTGTCTGTCTATTTGAAATGCTCCCTCTCTTCACCTAAAACTCCTGAAATTCCTAACTCTCTTCAAGGCTCAAATCAAGTATCACCTCCTACCACAATCGTCTCCCAGCTGTGGTACTCCATGCCTCCCAAAATATTATTTACATATACTTTGGTGGGGTTTTTTTTGCAGGGAGAGGTTGTTGTATTTTATGGAATCAAAGAACTTGAGAGCTGGAAGGTTCCTTGGGGGTCAGCTAATTAGACTCAAGCACTAAAAGAATCTACACTATCATATATCCAACAAATGGTTGTCCAGCCTCTGCTCAAAGACCTCCAAGGAGGGAAAACCCACCACTTCTAGAGGTAGTTCATTCCACTTTTTGTTGTGTCTGATTCTCCATGACACAATTTAGTGGGGGTGGGGGGTTCTTGGCAAATATACTGGAGTGGTTTGTCATTTACTTCTTCAGCTCATTTTACAGGTGAGAAAACTGAGGCAAACAGGGTTAAGTGACTTGCCAAAGGTCACATAGCTAATAAGTATCTGAAGCTAAATTTGAACTCAGGTCCTCCTGACTCCATATTTGGTGCTCTATCCATTTCACCGCCTACCTATTCCCATTACACTTTTAGTTAGTTCTAATTAGGAAATGTTAGGAAATTTCCCCTGACATCTAGCGTAAATTTGCTTCTTTCTACTTCTACCAGTTGCTCCTGGCTCTGTTTTCTGGGACTAAACAAAAGAGATCTAATTCCTCCTTAATTTGGCAACCCTTCAAATGCTTAAAGACAGCTATCATATTCTTTCCATGCCTTACCTTGTTCAGGCTGAATATTCTATCAACTAATCCTCATATGACATAGACTCAAGACCCTTCACTATCCTGATTATCCTCTTCTGGGCACTTTCCAACTTATTATTACAGGATCATAGATTCAGAGCTAGAACAAATCTCAGAGGTCATTAAGTCTATTAATTTCCTTTTTTGACACATATGTAAACTGAGGTCAGGAGAGGTTAAGTGACTTACTGAGAGTCATACAAGTAGTCATTGTCAGAGATAAGATTTCATCCCAGGTTGCCTGGCTTCAGGGACAATTACCTTATCATAATATCATGTTCCCTCCCACATCCTTCTTAAACTGTAGAGCCTAGAACAGAACAGAATATTACAAATGAGGTCTGATGTGGGTACAGGTCTACCACCTCTCCATTTCTAGGGAATGCAGTCCAGGATCACATTAATGTTTTTGGCTGCCACATCATGTTCACACTGAGACTGAAGTCCACTAAAGCCCTCAGATCATTTCCAGAACTGCTATATAACCACACCTTTCCCATCTTCTTCCTGTAAAGCTGATTTTTTGAGACAGTCAAGTGGCATTGTAGATGAACTAGAGTCAGGAAGACTTAAGTTCAGGCACTTGCAGTATAACCCTGGGTGAGTCATTTAACAGCCACTTGCCTCAGTTTCTTCATCTGTAAAATGGGGATAACAGCAGCAACCTACCTCACAGAATTGTGAGGATCAAATGAGATGATATTTGTAAAGCACTTATCATGAATCACGAAACATAGTAAGCGCTATATAAATGCTCATTCCCTTTTCTTTTCTTATACTCACATGTAAGACTTCATATTTATTCCTCCTGCATTTCATCTTGTTGGATTAGCTCACTGCTCTAGCCAGTCCTTTAGGATCTTAACTTCGTCATGCACTGTGTTAATTTATCTTTCCTAGCTATGTGGCATCTGCAAATTTGATTAGCATGTCTATCCAAGTCACTGATAAAATTGTTTAATGTCACAGGTAAAGTACAGTTCCCTGAGGTGCTCTTTGGAGATCTGCTACGCTGACATTGAACCATTAATTACTACTGATCTTGGACCAGCCTGGTCTAAGTCCATCTACGTGCTTTGTCATCCAATCCATATTTCTCCATCTTTTCCACCACAGTAATAACATGATACTTTGTCTAAATGTTAGCTAAAATTGAAGTAAATTATATCTATAGAGCATCTACTATATGAGTGGTTCTGTCAAGCAGGGAAATGAGATTATCTTGGCATGACTTGCTCTTGATTAAGTCGGGTGGATTCTTTGTAATCACCGATTCCCTTTGTAGATATTTGCTGTGCTTGTTTTGTTTATTAGTCGTGTCTGACTCTTTGTGACCCCATTTGGGGTCTCCTTGCAAAGATACCAGAGTGGTTTGCCATTTCCTTCTCCAGCTCATTTTACAAAGGAGGACACTGAGGCAAATAGGATTGTGACTTGCCCAGGGTCACACAGATAAGTGTCTTGAGGTCAAATTTGAACTCAGGTCTTCTTGATTCCAGGGCTTTAATATTCCCTAAACACTTATTTAATATCTGCTCTAGAATTTTCCCAGGAAGCAGAGTCAAACTCACAGGAACTGGTTTATAATTTAGATATACTCTTCTCTATTTTGAAAACTGGTCCATATGCCCTTATCTCTTCTTGTGGTTCTCCTCCCATTTCCCATGACCTTTCAGATCTCATTGACAGTAATTCATCAATCACATCTGTCTGTTCTTTCAGTACCCTACGATGTAGTTCATCTGGGTCAGTGTCTTGAATTCAACTTGTCATTCTCTCCCCTTCTTATCTTGAATATCAACTCTATTAGTCAAGTTTGTTCTGTTATGTACAATACAAAGGTAATTCTCCCTGGAAGAGAAATAAGAAGTAAAATAAGGAATTTAGCAACTCTTCCTTCTTTCTGTTTTCAGTTATCACTGTCTCATCCACTCCCAGCAAAGGGCCGATCTCTTCGTTGAGCCTTCTTTTCTTTTAATATAGCTTTATAACAATAAACAAAACTCCCTTTCTTTTATCTTGAGCTCACCAGTCTCAGCTCCTCCTAAGCTGTAGCATTCCTAACATGACTTTTACAAGACTATGCCATGCTCTTGAATTCGGCTGTTATTCTTAGTCTCATTTTCATCTTCTGTAACATTTCTTTTATTAAATTTATGTTGGATGGTGAGGTGTCTGTGTATCCACATCATTCTCTTCAGATAAATTCTATTTTCACCTTCATTGTAACTGTGTACATACGTGTTAATCTGTTTATGTGTTGATCCCCAGTAATAAATAATAATAGTAAACATTTATACAGTACTATGTACCAGCACTATGCTAATAGCTTTACAATTATTGGAAAATAATATTCTTGAGGGCAAGAATTTTCTCTTTCTGTCCCCATCATCTAGTACATGACTTCTTAAACTTTTTTCCACTCTGGGATCCCTTTTCCCCTATGTGGAGTCGCCACCTACAGTTTAAGAATGTTGGGCTAGTATAGTGTCTGGTAGGCAGTAAGTATTTAATAAAAGTTTAAGTGAATTGAATCAATACAACTACCTGGAAGCCTCCAAACTTACTTAGATTCTACTACCAGGAATGTCTCCTTCCTATTTCACCTATTAAAATCCTTGTTATTTTTACTGTTCGATCATTTCAATCACAACTCACTCTTTCTGACTCTATTTAGGGTTTTCATGGCAAAAGATACTGGAATAGTTTGCCATTTCTTTCTCCAACTCATTTTACAGATGAGGAAACTGAGGCAAACAGGAGTAAGTGTGTCTGGGGCTCAATTTGAACTCAGGAAGAGGAGCCTTCCTGACTCCGGGCCAATGCTCTATCCACTATGCAACCTTGCTGTCCCACATGAAAAATTCTAGCTTATCTTAAAATTCAAATCAGATTGTTGAAATCTAGTGTTCTCTCTCTCTTCAGAAACTATAAGCAACAATGTATTTTCCACTGTTTGATACTTAAATATCCAATTAAAAAATTCACGTCGACAAACATTTATTAAAGCATCATTTTGTTCTAAGCTGAGCCTTGCACATATACTGTCATGAGGTATGATGGGAAAAGCACTGAATTCAGGGTCTAAGGACCTGGACTTGAATCTTGGCTTTGCAACTAATAACTCATAAGTGCTGGGCAAGTCACTCTCTGAGTTTCAATTTTCTCATTTGAAAAATGAGAGCATTAGACAAGGTATTTTCTAAGGTCCATTCTAGTACTAAATCTCATAATTCCTTAGTTGTTGTCTTATAGGGAAAGGGACTGGAACTCTGACTTCATTGCCACTGAGAACTTCCAGGGAAAGAAAGTTCCTCTACCAATGCAAGTGGGTGACTTCTTTGCAACTTACATTCTTAGAGAATTGCCTAGAACCCTAAGAGGTTAAGTTACTTGCCCAGGGTCATACAGTCAATAGCCAATATTTATAAGAGGTGGAACGGGAACAGAAGTCTTCCTGGCTTTGAGGCTAACTGTGTATCAACTGTATCATGCTCCTTCATTGCCATTATACTGTCATTCAATTTTCTCCACAAGTATATATTCTTTCCAACTAATCTGTTACTTCTGAGAAGGCTGCATTCATATCGTACATACCCAGTAATGTTTAATCATTTCAGTTGTGTCCAACTCTTCATTACATCATTTGGGGTTTTCTTGGCAGAAATGCTGGAGTGGTTTGCCATTTCTTTCTCCAACTCATTTTACAGATAAGGAAACTGAGACAAACAGGGTTAAGAAGTTTGACCAAAGTCACTAAGTATCCAAGTCTAGATTTGAACTCAAGAAGATGAGTGCTTGATCCACTGCACCACCTAGCTGTTCACACATATATTCAGACCACCTAGTTAAGTGTCATGTACATAGTGGACACACTATAAATATGGATCATAGATTTAAAGCTGGAAGGGACCTAAAAGAGCATCTAGCCCGACTCGTTTATTTTAAAATGAGAAAACTGAGGACCAGAGAAGTTATGACTTACTCAAGGTCACGTAGATACTGCATCATAGAACCAGCATTCAAACCAAATTACTTGTACTCCAAATCCAAAATCCTTTCCACTCCACCACACCCAAATGAGGTTGACTTGAATAAACAACTATGAAACAAATGAACAAATGTAGAGCTAAGACAATTCCTCATGGTATAGGAGACTATTGGAATTCAGAAAGAAAATAATTTATATTTTAGAAGTAGCTAATTTATAAATAGAAACTTTTACAAAAAATATGTGTATATATATACATAGACAACCTTATACATGTATATATATATACACATACCTGTGTGTATGTATATACATTGTATATATATATGTATACACATGTATGTGTGTGTATGTATGTATGTATATATATACACACATTCCCCCAAGATGTCAGCTGGGTAGCATAATACTTTGCCTTTATCCATATCCCTAAATTGGAATAAAAATAGTGTAGCTGTAAGAAAAGTAATTCAATCTCACTATTCATTATTATTTTCCCCTACAGCTACAAGCTTCTCTATCTATTTGCTGGGGTTTAATTTTTTCCCAATCCTTTATTTGCCACTTGTGGATCACAGCTTCAAAGGTCAAAGAGAGAGAGAGAATTACAAAGAAATTAAATGTCAAATAACCCTTTTTAGGTCAAGCAACAATACTATCCATTCTTACAGAATGAAGAAAACCATCTGACTTTTAGCATAGCTAGATACTCTGACAATTCACTTCTTATTTAAGAGGTAATTTATTCATTAAAGTTACAGTTACTACAAATGAAATACAAATTTATTAACTCCCTAAAGTACTAAAATCCTCTACTAATCATTAAGTCTTTTTGTCAAATGCATTCAAGCAAAGGTATTGATAGAGATAATCTCCTTTTATGGGCTTTATATGTGAGCACTCAGATCCATAATTTGTCCAAACATATTTCATCCCAATATTGGCTCCAGAGACCTCAATAATATAGTCTTTCTGCTGATAGACAGGTGGTAGTGGACTACAGGTTTTGAATCTTACAAATACTTTCAGCTGAAGTTACTGCATTGGACCATGTTGCTTACCTTTTTTTGGTGGTCTGTTGTTTTTTTTAATAATGGTGGGTTTTACAATATTGTCAGTATTGAGAAGTGATTATGGTATAAAAAATCAAAATGCATTAACAAAACATTTTTTTAAAATCTTTATTGCTTTATAATCATTTGCTAGTCATTTTGTTTCTTGTCTATATCTACTTTATGTCATATCTATTTTTCAACTCAAAGGCAGGGACCTTTTCTGTCCATATGTTTTATACTAGATTGTGTTCTTTGGTGTTGCGCATAAAATAGTTATATATTGTGAGTGAATGAATGAATGAACAAATGAATGAATGAATAAATGAAGTCAACAAATACACATGAAAGCAAGTAAAGGAGCCAAGACATTAGACCTTTGTAGGCATAATCAATACCGAATCAATAACAATAGCTATTATCTATGCTTTCTGAAGTACTTTAGCTGCATTTGAGCAATGATCATGGATCTATTTCTCTGCAGGTGGAGGTTAAATGGTGG
Organism: Notamacropus eugenii; assembly: GCF_028372415.1. Taxonomy (NCBI): domain Eukaryota; kingdom Metazoa; phylum Chordata; class Mammalia; order Diprotodontia; family Macropodidae; genus Notamacropus; species Notamacropus eugenii. Next base: position 98,207,880 of record NC_092872.1, on the reverse strand, counting down.
CAAATCAATATAATATTGCAAATAAGTTTCCTGAATTTGCTCTACTTATAACAATGTCAAATTGGGTGATGTTTTTGATTCATGTGTAAATTGGATTTAAGTGAGGCAGAGTTGCACAAAGTCATCAGCCTCACTGTCTCCTCCAGAATCATCACAGTACAGTGGCAGGGCAGAATCAAGATGACTAGTGATGGCTCAAGATGTAATGGATGATTTTGGCCTCTTTGATATCTAACGAAGCTCTAAGCACTCCACAGTACCTGCTTCAGGTGCCTTCATGGCCGTTGGAATAAATTGTTCTCATCTGCCTATTTGTAGCATCAATGTGCTACATTTCCCTGCCATTTCTTTCCCCAGTTCTATTGGTATTCCTTGCAAACATATTTCTAAATTTCTGGGTTCTCCCTTCTGTAGCCTTGGTTCCCAGTTTTCACAAAATCCTGTGCTTTTAGCCCATTCTCTCACCAAGGAGGAATAAGGTAAATCCTCCCATACCAGGATATCCATTTCCTTCCCTAGAGCCTTCCTGTTCCCAAGTAGAGATTTTATATTTCACAATCCCATCCTCATTGCCATTTATAGTGCCAATGGAATACCCACAGCAACTGCTATGGATATACATACATATTTCCAGGGTAAATTCACAAAAATGTAAACTTTCTCCCTCAGAGATTAAATCAAATTATTTATTCAGATACCACAAAGCCAAATCCATCATAGCAACAAAGAAATCTATACACATTATCAATGCAGGGAGCACAGCCATCTCCAAGCCTTCCTTTCATCAGGCCTCCCCACAAACAAACTCCCTTAGGCAAAATCACGCCCTCTCTCACTCATGCTAGCTGCTTTTCTCTGCTCTGCCTATTCTTTCTGTCTTAGCTTCACTCTTCCTGCTCCACCCATTTAGCAAGCTCCTCCCACCATTGGCTCCACGTGATTCAGGCTATAGGCTAGGCCAAAGCTCAAAGTAGGTCACATCGGCCTGTTAAGGTGTAGGGAAGATCTTCAAATTCCCCTACCATTCCACCATTCCACTAGGGAAAGTCTTCACATGCTTTGGATAGGTGCCCCCCCCCCCCCAACTCATCAACAGATTTGAGACCACTTAGTTACCTTCAACCTGGTTTAACTTGTCTGGGGAAAGGGTTTACCCAGTGTGGCTGCTGCACATGCTACAGCTGTTTAGAGCCACAGGTGAAGAATTGGATGGAACAGGTAGATACTACAGGTGGAATGCAGTCCTGAAAAGGGCTCAGGAGACATCACACCAGAGTTACTCTTCCTCCACCCCTAATGTCAAATTATGACAATATGTTTTCCATAAACCTACTGTATTTTTAAGCATCATGAATTTTAAGCATTTTTTAGGGATTCTAAAAGTCATTATGGCACAGCAAATAGAGAGCCAGAGTTTGAATTAGGAACACTTGGATTTAAATCATGACACAGACACACACTAGCAGTCTAATCACAGAAAAGTCATTTAACCAACTTCTCATTGCTTCAGGCAACTCTCTAAGTAACAGAAGAGAAGCTGGATGGTTTGCATAGGTAGGGAGAACTTAAAACGCTGGGAGCTCCCCACATTGATAGAATCACAGTTCTAGAACTAGCTAGCCCCACCTTCCACCTCCTATACAACTGACTTGAAAACCCAAAAATAAGTAGCCCAGATGAACTGCTGATCTCACCTGTCATCTCACAAAGTTGTTGTTCCCAATAACAATTGACCAGTCATTATTTCAAAAAGAAAAAAAGTAACCAACAGGATAAACTTGCATATTTCTGGAATATGTAATATCTCTGGAATGCAGCTTATGTTTAGATTCCTCAGGATAGGTGGGGGAGATATTAACTAGAAGGCATGATAAAACTGTTAAGTTTTTAATCATGGAATTCAGGAAGTACACATAAATAGGAAAGCCAAAAAATCAAAATTGAGTCATAATGACTCCTGAGTAGGATGGCCCATAAGGAGAGGGACTGTTTCACTGTTGTCTTAGTATTACCAATACCCAGTTGCATGAAGTACTTAATAATCATTTGGTTAATTAGATTTAAGTCAACATGGTGACTAAAGGAAAATATGGCCAGGAAGTTAAGACCATCCTAGGATGGCTTATAACCTACAAATGATACCTAGAGACTGATTAACTAGCAGGGGGATATGTGAGAAAAGGAGACTAGGGTAATGATAGAACAAACTGCTCTATTACTGAATGTAAAATTTTTGTGGCCTAAAAAATCAAGAATTCAGAGAAATTTGAAAAGACTTTGGTGAACTGATGAAGAACAAAATTAGCAGAACTGAGAAAACAACATATACAGTAAACACACCAATGTTAAGGGACAGCAGAACTTCAACCAGTTCAGTAACCTATAATAAATTCGGATACCCGATGATTCAGCACACCTTGATACACATGGCAGATGTTCTATAAGTACAGGATGAACCATTTGTTTGTTAGACAAGATCAGTGTGTCAATTTGTTTTGTGACTGTACCTCCTTCATTACTAGGAAGCTTCTGTTGGGAAAGGAATGGTTATTGGGACATGACAGCAATAATTTGTTTAAAACACCACTAGGACATAAGCAGGGGTGAGGGGAAAGAACAGCTAACGAGTTTTATTTGGGACTTGCTTTCTCAAGTTTCATTTTGAAGGGTAAAAAAGTTACCAAAATTTCAAAATTTTCTTCTTTCTCTCCATACGTGACTTAAATTTCATTGTAGATTAGTCCCTGGATATCCCTCCCCACCCCCAATACTGAGCAAATTTTTTAACTACTTCTCCCTTCTTTCAAGAGTTTGTACTTGGAAAATTCAAATTCATTTTAATTTAACCAAATTATAAATAAGAAGACAAATGTACCAAACGTCTTATACAGTATTCCAAGTCCAATCCAAATGATTTTTGCAGTATCCACTTTTAACACCAACTTACGATTCTGTTCCTTTTACTTCACTCAAATAGTTGAGAAGTGAGTGCAATTAATTGCAAAGTTTTTTAACAGTACTGAAGTACTCTTTAATTTTTAAACATCTTTTATGTATTTTAAAAAATTATTGACATTTTATTTTCACCCAGCAGATGTATTCTATAAAGTCATCCAAACAAATCCCTTTACAAAGAATATTTGGGGGGAGGGGGAAACATTAGCAGCAACGAAGGGTTTATTCTTTTAGTTTTAGTAGCACATTGCTAATATTGGCTGTAGTATTAAATATTGTTTTATGGTTATATTTATATAAGTCCTATGCATGTTAATTACAAGATATTTAATATTGACAATTTTTGTGGATTTATTTCATGTCCTTCTACTTTAACAGCATTATTAATCATATTGATTAATATTTTCATCCTCTGGGATTTTCTAAACCATTGCAGCACCTAAAAATGGAGACATTTTGGTTCCCCTTAGCTTCTACTAATTCCCAAAATTTATTTTTATCTTATTGCTATAGCTATTATTTCTAGTTCTATACCAAATAACAGAGGAGACAATGAGCATCCTTGCTTTACTCCTGATATTCCTGAAAAAGCTTCTAATGTTTCTCCATGGTAAATAATGCTAGTTCTTGATTTTAGATAGCTACTTCTGATTACATGAAAGATAGTTTTTACTCCAAACTTTTTTAGTGCTATTAACATAAATGAATGCTAAATTTTTGTCAGAGGTCTTTTCCAAGTCTCGATATAATCATATGACTTTTCTTATTAATGATTTATTTCATTTATTATTTTTCTATGATTGAGGCATGTAGGGTGTTCAGGGAGGACTAGTACTTCTAGTGTGAGGGTTTGCCAAGCCCTTTTCAGGGCTTCTCATCCACCTTTGGTGTCCACCTTCACCCAACTCTCACCTGTAGCTCCAAGAAGCTGTAGCACACTCAGTGGCCATATCCCAGTAAATTATCTTGGTAGAAGGGCTAAACCAGGGTGAGGGTAACTGACAGGCCTCAAACCTGTTGATGAGTTGGGGGGATGTCTACCCCAAGCATATGAAGACTTTCCCTGTCAAAATGGGTGGACTATAACAATTTGTTCCAATAGCTATGAAGGCAGCTGAACAGGTGATGTGGAGCACTTAGAGCTCAATCAGGATCAGACACCAACATCAGACACCAACATCATCCACTGCATCCTGGGCCATCGCCAGTCTTGACTTCTGCCACTGGACTTTAGTGACTCAGGAAAAGAAAGTGAGGCTGACAACTTTAAGCAACTCTGCCTCACTTGAATCCAATTCATGAAAAGTCAAGACATCACCTGGTCCGTTTCTAAAATGAAGGCCAAACAGCAGCAATCGTTGAACAATTCTTGTATTTTGGGTAGAACTCTAACTTTGTCCTAGTGAATAATTTTAATATATTCTGCCATAATCTTTTTTGTTGATTGTTGGTGTTCATCATTGGTTGTCAAACAGGACCAGTGACATCAGAGGGTGATGTCATTGACTTGCAAGTGAATTGGATTTAAATGAGGCAGAGCTGTGCAGTCATCAGCTTCACTATTTTCTCCAGAATCATCAGGCTCCAGCGGCAAGACATAGATTAGGACAACTGGCCATGACCCCGAATGAAGTGGGAAACATTGGCCTTCTTAAACTAAGGTCTTTCCTAGGTGTCAGTTTCTGAAGTCAAGAAGACCTGCCTTCAAGATCTGTCTCTCATCCATACTGATGATGGGAGCCTGGGCAAGTTATATGACTTCTCATTGCTCTGGGCAACTTTAAAATTATAAAGTGCACCAGAAGTGACTAGTTGCATTAATAGAGGGAATTTCCTTACCCAGGAGTTTCCTAAACTAATAAAATCCCAATTCTGGTCCCAATACCCCATAATCAGTAGACATTTGTATAGGAAGAAGTCACTGTATGAAGCACTAAGGGAGAACACATAGTAGCAGAGGTCATGGTCCCTGGAGTTAACAGCTTAGTTGTAGGGATAAGAATTATAGTGGAAAGAGGTAAGTTAGAATATAAAAGAGTGAATGAGAAGTGACAAAGAATTAGGACAGATTGGAAATTCAGGAGACACCTAGGTGGTGTAGTAACCCTGGAGTCAGGAAGACCTGAGTTCAAATTCAGCCTCAGACTTTAACTAGCTGTTTTGTTGATATTTTATTTAACATTGTACCATCAATATTCATTAGTAAATTATGTCTATGTCTTCTTTCTCTGATTCTTCTTTCCCTGGTTTGTGTAAGGACTATATTTGCCTCATAGAAGTTTGGCATGCTTATAATTCTTAATGATAGAGCCTAGCAAAATATGTTTGCTACATATGTATTTGCAATTGAATCAGCTTCTGTTTTAGTTATGTTTTTGCAAATGACAGGAATATTGATGAAGCCATTAGCTATTTGGATTCCCCGAAATTACATACATTCATACATATGTATATATGCACATATATGTGTATACACAGGTGTGTATACACATATATACTATACATATATGATATCCATACATTCATAATAAAGGAATACCAGTTGATAATCCTGACAAATCAATTGTCTAGTAAATCAAGACAGCCTCTTCTAAATCAAATGATTGAGGAAGGCATATAAAATACATACTAAATTTAAGAAAGTCTAGTTGTCCAAAAGCAAATGAAAATTAACTCATTTTTACTAGAGTGGACCCAAATGAAGTGTACTGGTCAAAAGAATATATACACACACACACACATGTATGTATGCATGTGTGTATGTGTGTATACATGTATGTGTGTACATGTGTATGTGTGTAATGTGTATGTGTATTCGTTTGCATGTGTGCATTTGTGTTTGCATATAAGTAAATGTATATGCATGTGTTTGTGTGTATATGTATATATACATACATATATAATATTATATATATATGCTAAAGTCAATAGATAAAACCCATTTAAGATTTGAAAACAATACAGTAAATAATAAAAATAACTGACATTTATTTGGTCCTTTTAACATTTACAAAGCACTTTCCATACATCATCTCATTTTAACCTCATAACAATGCAAGGACGTAATTCCTACAGATAATATTATCTTCTTTTTAGAATGAATAAACACAGACCCAGAGAGACTGCCTTGCCCACAGTGACCCCAGCTAGGAAGTGTCAAAGGCAGATTTTGAACTCAGAGCTTCCTAATTTTCGGTCCAGCGCTACATCTACTACATGCTGGTTTACTACATGCTGTTGCCTTCATTGAAATCCTTTAAAAGGACAAAAGAATGGTGGAGGAGGGGTGAGTGGGCACAAGAAGGGGAGAAGAGAAGCCTTGTTTTCTAATTTCTAGCATACTTGTAAAGATCATTAATGCTTGAGAGAGCCACTACAGTTTGAGTGCCAGAAACAAAGATCTGGCCTGTCCTTGTGAGGGTTTAGGTTTAGTAACAATATAATTAAAAACAAACATTACAAGACATACATGAATATGAGGGAAGTCCAGCATTCCTCCTTATATTGTTCACATGAAAGGCAATCTGTCTAGGACAACAGCAGTTCAGCTTTCAAGACCCAGTTGAACAAAGAACAAAGGCGCCCTGATTTACAGCAGCCCAAGGCTTCAGCTTCTTAACGCTCATGGTGTTGCGGACAAACAGACAGAAACAGTGAGCAATAAATATATGTACTTATGAATACATATACATATATGTATATGTACACAAATATATTTAAACTCTAAATCTATGTTTTTAAATATTTAAATCACAAACAAAACATCAACAGAATTAAATTAATTAAATTAAAACAAGAAATGAAATCATACCTAAAATTCTAAACGTTACTCTGCACATTTTTAAAAGGTAGAGCCAAAGAAATGAGCACACAAACGAACAAAAAGTGTCCCTTTTCTGATGCTGTCTGAAGCTCTGATGGCTTAAAAATCTGTATTTGAAATAAAAAAGCTCTTTGTCCCTTTTTTCTATTGAAAATCCCAACTCCCTCTCAAAATAATGACCACTGAATACAGCTAATCCTTTTGTATTATATGGTTGAAATCTCAAGCAATATTTAGAAGCAATTAAAGAAGAGTAACACTGATACAAAGATGTGTTTGCAATTCTTTGTAGTATTTAGTGATTTAACCTAGTCCTGAGAGCTGTTCAAAAAGTACATGTTTGACAGCACCAGTTTCTGTTTAGTTAAAATTAAGTCTTATGCCCTTACTGAGGAAGGCCTTCCCAGCCACTCCCTCCAGTACAATTATTAGGCCAAACTAATAAGCAATGGACAATTGGTTGTAAGGTATAAGCTGAAATCACTTTACACATTTGAACTCCCAATGTTCAAGCTATTTTTCTATATTTTTCATCTCCACTCTGAAGTGTTTCCTTCACATACCAGAAGTTCAAACTACTGCAAGGATAGAGACAAAATCCTAGAGACAGGTACTACGGTAAGAAAAGAAGATCATCCCAATTTAAATACAATTTGATTAAATTTGACAAACATTTATTAATACCTACTATGTTGAGGGGAAAATCGTCATAAGGTTTTAGGTGAAAAGAGAGCTAATAGAACTTGCTCATTTCATATACTATTCATAATACCAACTGCAAACTTCAAACTGAAATCCATTTATCTGATTCATAAGAACTGAGAACAATTAGCTGCCTATTATAATAGGCTAGGTATAAGATGATGAGGACCTGTACCAGAGTGGTTAGTGTCAGAAGAGAGAAGGGGACACATAGGAGAAATGGTACAAATGCCAGAAATTGACAACTAAATAGATACATGGAGGTGAGAGAAGATGAGGAGTCAAGGATGACATCTAGGTTGAGATCTTGGGCAGCAGGGAGGGCAGTGATAACCTCAACAGTAATAGAGGAGTTAGGAAAAGGTGAGCGTTTGGCAGAAGATGAGTTTAGTTTTGGAAATTTTGAATTTAAGATGTCTGAAGGGCATCTAGTTTGAGATGTCTAATAAGCCATTGGAGATGTGGGACTGGACAAGTAAATCTAGGCATCATCTATATAGAGATAATAATGGAAATTCTAGGAGTTGGTGAAAGCAGTGTATACAGGAAGAAGAGAAAAAGGCCCAAGATAGAGCAGGAATGATATGGATGAAGATCCTGCAAAAGAGACAATGAAGTAGTGGTCTGAAAGATAGGAGAACCAAAAGGGTAGTGTCACAGAAACTACTGAGAACACAGTATCAAGAAGATAGTGATAGATAGTGGCAAAGGTTGCAGAGAGATCAATAAGAATGAATATTAACAAAAGTTCATTACGTAAGTCCTGAATCAAAGAGCCAATTTTTGGGACTCTGTACTCATTAGTGGAGATTGAATACTCAATGACTCATGCCTCAAGAGGGACAGAGGGAGTTGGTGAGAATAAGAATAAGAGAGATCTGGGTTCTTCTGGCTACCATTGTTAAGAGAATTGCATGATTCCAACCTCTCTTTAGGTTCATGAAGGAAGAGAAAGACTAGGAAGGAGCTGACATGTATAGAAACAGTCTCTATCATATCCTCAAGGCAATCTTGACAGCATCGACAAAGGTGACTATGAATATTCCAGCATAGTTCTGAATCGCAAAGTATAACAGATTCTCCATATAGAAGGCAAAAGAAAAACATTTACTTGGACACCAGAAAGTCAAATCCCAACACCAGGAAGCCACATTGATCATAGTAACCAAGAAGTCTATACACATTATCAGACCTTCCCACAAATGAACACCCTCAAGCAAAATGCCATTCTCTCACCCACAGCCTGCCACCTGCTTCCTCTCTCTCTCTCTCAGATTTGACTAATCTGACTTACTTCCTGTTGCACCCATTCAGCAAACTCCTTCCATCACAGGCTCCGTGTGACTTCCATATGATCCAGGCAAGTCACATGGGCCTGTTAATGAATGGGAAAGATCTTCCCATTTAAATTGCCATTACACCATCCCCAGCTTATTACATGAGAGACTTTGGGGAATTTTCCCTTTGAGTAAGATCTAGGACTTTCTTAATTGAGCTGTTACCTGTTTCCCAATGGAAGAAATCCTTCAGTCTGTATTATCTGGTATATATTCTCCTATGTATAGTTTCTCTGATTTCTTCTTTCCTATGGATTTGGATAAATGAGTCTCTTTGCTATCAATTATTTATGGAACTAGCATCTGTAGAAAGGGAGCCAAGCTTTGGTATACTATATATTTCTTGGTATACTCCTTCCCATTAAACAATAGTAATCAGGAGTTGAGATTGAACCCAAAAATTACTCCCCCTAGACTAAAAATATTTAAGGAAACAGATATAATTCTAACCCAGTACCCCCCACCTCTCTCTCTGAGGAGAAGAGAGTGATCCACCTCTGGTCCCAAATTCCTGCTTCCCTTCCTTGAAGGAATCAAAGTCCCTCTTGGTTAATGGGGGAGAGAGGGGAGGAGGAGGTGAGGACAACTCCTCCCCCAACTTGAGATATCTATTTTTACTTCCCTTCAAGCTATGTCTAGATAGACCCATGTGAACATCTACATGGATAGAAACAGAACACACCTATAACATAAAATCCCACATTACAATTCAGTTTGGTCCTGAAGAGATTATGAGTAACTTTAGAGTGAGCATTTAGTTGAAAGCTGAAGCCGAAAGCCAAGCTATGGACAGTTAAGAAGACAGTGAGAGAAAAGAAGTGGAGGTGCCTATTATAGAAAACGTTTTCAAGGAGTTTGACCATAAAAGAGAGGAGAAATATAAAGGTGATAACTAGCAGGAGTGAATGGATCAAATAAGGATTTTTTGAAGATGGAAGAGATGGACGTCTTCGTAGGCAGTGAGGGAGCAACTAGTAGACAAGCAGCAATCAAAGAAAGTAGGCACACTAGAGAAGGCAATCTGACAGAGAAAGTGGGATGGAATGGAATCATTTGTACACAAGTTTGCCTTGGCAAAGAGAAGAGCCACCTCTTCATGTGAAAACAAAGGTGAAGGAGGAGACAGTGGCAGAAGGTAAATGAGTGGTGTAAGACAAAGGACAGGGGAGAAAAAATTCTCACCACCTTCGTTTTTTTCAATGAAATACAGGATGTCTCAAAGGGCTTGTTATAGTTTTAAATCTCTTTTTCAAACCTTAAAATTGCACTAAGATTTTGTCATGGGCAAAACTGCCATGGTCCTATTTGTGGGCTCTAAGGAAGCCACCAGGATACAGATTGCAAGTAAAGATTAGTGAAAAAGTAGGGATGAGAAAGGGGCAATTTGTTGGAGAAAACAGGATAGAATGGGATCTTTTGGCCATGAAGAGGAGTTTACCTTGGCATGAAGAAGAGCCACCTCTTCATGTGAGATGAAGGTGAAAGACACTGCCAGAAGGCATTTTAGTGGTTTGAGATGAGGAACAGTGGAGAAGAGGGAGCTCATGGCAAATAGCCTCAATTTTTTTTAATGAAATATAAGGCAAAGTTCTCAGCTGAGAGGGTAGGGGAGAGGGAATTGTGAGAGGCTTAAAGGAGGATGAAAATATTTGGGGAAAATCACTGTGGTAAGATTAATTAATTAATCTATTAGGGAAGTGTAAAAGGGTTGATCACCACAGTGAGGGTCCAGCTGAGATTATGAAACAAAAACATTGTAGTGACCTCAGTCAGCGTGGTTTCCTGATTTACTCCAGCTTCAGTCAATAGCATGTGAGTAGACTGAAGGCAGCAGATGATGGGATTAGTCCAAGACTAGGGTTTGGAAGGGTAAAATCCTGAGTTAGATTAAAGTACAAAGAACTGAACAGAAGAAGACAGTGCACAGTTGAATCAGTACACAAAGGGAAATGAAGACAATATAGCCAGTGTAGGGGTTACAACCTGGGAAAGAAGGGAAATCGAGCAAAGAGGAAAAAAGAGTGATCTGATAAATAGGAGGAGAAGCATAGTTATATTCCACAAATTTGGAGAGAAGAGAGTATCAAGAAAAAGATAGTGATTAACAGTATCATACTGTCAAAGATAATGAAAATTCAGAAAAGGTCAATGCATTTGGCAATTAAGAAACCATCAGTAACTTTGGAGATAACAGTTTCCATAGAATGGTAATGTAAGAAATCAAATTGTAAGGTGTTAAGAAGAAAGTGAAAGAAAGTTTTATAACTGGTGTCTGTGATAAAAGCCTCATTTCCAAAATATATAGAGAATCAAATCAAATTTACAAGAATACAAGTCATTCCCCAATTGATAAATGGTCAAAGGATATGAACAGGCAGTTTTCAGAGGAAGAAATTAAAACTATCTATAGTCACATGAAAAAATGCTCTAAATCACTTTTGATTAGAGAGAGATGCAAATCAAAACAACTCTGAGGCACATCACACCTATCAGATTGGCAAACATGACAAAACAGGAAAATGATAAATGTTAGAGCATGTATGGGAGAGTTGGAACACTAATTCATTGTTGGTGGAGCTGTGAGTTGATCCAGCCATTCTGGAAACCAATTTGGAACTATGCCCAAAGAGCTACAAAAATGTGCATACCCCTTGACCCAGCAATATTGCTTCTAAGACTGTATCCCAAAGAGATCATAAAAATGGGAAAAGGACCCACATGTACAAAAATATTTATAGCAGCTCTTTTTATGGTGGCCAAGAACTGGAAATCCAGGCGATGTGCATCAATTGGGAAATGGCTGAACAAGTTGTGGTACATAAATGTAATGGAATACAATTGTGCTATAAGAAATGATGAACAGGTGGACTTCAGAAAAACCTGGAAAGACTTATATGAACTGAGGCTAAGTGAAATGAGCTGAGCCAGAAGAACATTATACATAGTAACAACCACAGTGTGCAAGGACTGTTTTTGATAGATTTAGCCCTTCACAGCAATGCAAGGACCTAAAACATTTCCAAAAGACTCATGATGCAAAATGCCATCCACATCCAGGGAAAGAACTATGGAGTCAGAATGCACAATGAAGCAAACTATTTTTTCCTTTGTTATGTTTTGTTTTGTTTTTCTCATGGTTTCTCCCATTCATTTTAATTCGTCTATGCAACATGACTAATGCAAAAATGAGTTTAATAGGAATGTATGTGTAGAACTCATATAAGATTGCATGCCATTTTGGGGAGGAGAGGGAGGGAGAAGGAGAAAATATGGAACTTATGGAAGTGATTATTGAAAACTGAAAACAAATAAATTAATAAATTTGGAGAGAAAAAAGCACAATACCTAAAAAAATGAAATGCTAGATAGAAAAAAGAAAGTGAAAGGAGAGAAAGTAGAAGCATCTGTTGTAGATGGCCTTCTCAAAGAGTCAAGCAAAAAGGGCAGAAGACACATAGGATAATAATTAAGAGGGATAGGAAGTTCAATTGAGAATTTTTGAAGATTGGGAGAGACATAAGGACCAGGAAATGAGGCAGTGGACAGGGAGACACTAAAGATAAGTGATGATAAGGATGGCAGAAGGGGCAATCAGGAGGTAGAATAAAATGGGATCACTTGAGCAGGTAGAGGAATTCTTTGGTAAGAAGTAAACATACCAAGAAGAGGGAATTCATAGGGAATGGTCTCATGATAATATAAGTATAAAACAGATAATGTCACAATGAGATTTGAATATCAGCTTCTCAAAAGATTATCAGCATTCTTTGATTATCCCCTTTTCTGTATGTGGGAATAAAATTGCCTGTTCCACACCTAATATATGAGTACCTTCTAACTTCTTCCTCCTAACTTGCCTCCTGTTGGAAGACCCCTTAGATTAGAGCCAAAAATCAACTATTCCTCAGGAATCTGAGGGCAGGGGTTGAAATGACACTTTGGAATCCTAGTTCACCTCTTAAAGAAACAGGCAAGCCCAGAGCAATGATCCCAGGGCAAAGTCAGGGGAAGATAAAGAACAGGGATTGGTGAAGGTCATCAGGTCCTATGACCTCAGTCTAATGTCTCTGGATAGTCATGGGCTGGGAAACTTGTAGCCTCAAAGTCACATGTGGCCTTCTAGGTCCTTGAGTGCAGCTTTATGACTGAGTCCAAGTTTTACAGAACAAATCCTTTTATTAAGGGGAATTGTTCTGTTAAGTTTGGATTCAGTCAAAGGACCCTACCCTAGGATCTAGAGAACCACATGTGGCCTTGAGGCTGCATTTAACTGTGCTAGACAGTTAAAAGTTCTATGAAGGATATGGGGGAGGGGGAAATATGGCATCAATATTTGCAAAACATGAGCAAAACATTTATATATATTTTTAATAGGATCAGAAGTCAAGGTGTGGTAGAGAAGTTGACTTGGAGAAATTACTAGGGAATTCTAGGGAAAAAAATAAACAAAAGACCTAACGATTACCTCATTTCCTCTCTTGTTTGAATACATTCTTTCAAATACATGACAAACTTCCATTGGAATTCACATTACCAGTTTAAAGTCTAGGGCCACAAGAAATACTTGAAATTTCTTATAATATCTAAGAAAAGGTCAAGCTTCACAGCCCATTTTTCTTTTGACTTTCCATCTCACTCTATTAACCATTTCAGAACTAGATGTCCTGTCTAATGTTCCCCAATGAAAAGCTTTGATGAAATGTTAACTCAAAAAGTTATTTTCATCTAGGACTCAGCTCATCAGATATCGCTCTTAGTCCATAAATATGTAGTGATGTTTAATAAGGATTTAATGGTGTTTATTCATAGGACCCTTCATAGGATCATAGATTCGGAACTGAAAGGCACTTAAGAGGTTATTTGGTCCAATTCCTTCATTTTACAGAGGAAAACAAACTGAGCTTCAGAAAGATTCAAGGAAGTCTTGAAGTCACACACCATTCCAAAGGAAGCAATGGATGTAGGATTTGAACTCAGGTCCTCTGTCTCCACATCCAATACTTTCTTATTGCCTTCCTATTTGGAGATGACAATATTGTACGAAATTCCTGGAGAGCTTGCTCCCCGAGGATATGGTTAGAAGAGAGAGGGAAATTTCCCTTTTTATTTATATTACTGTTCTGTTTAGTTAAATGTTGTTAGTTTTGAACTGAGTCCTCTAGTTGGCTCATTTCATGCACATACATGTGTGTACATGTATATATGTGTGCATACATGTATATATGTGTGTGTATATGTATGTTATCAGTGGAGGTCGGTGAACTATAATTGTGAGATGATGCTGGTCTATATTCCAAATATGCCTTAGACCTGGAGAAATAGTTTGGGGACCCACATGTGAAGGTGGGTCCTAGTCACTAAAAATAAATTTAACAAGCATTTATTAAGCATCTACCAAATGCAAGGTTCTGAATTTGGGCTGGAGGGATCCTCCCTCAAGGAGTTTTCAATCTAGAAAGTGACATGAAACATAAAAAAAAATTAAGTATTATACAAATTAGAATATAACTATGTAGATATAAACAAAATAAATTCTGAATTCATGCAATAAATATTTGAACTAGACCTAGAAATAAGGGAAGGATTTCAACAGGTGAAAATTCCAGTTCTGCCACTTACCATCTATGTGACCCTGATCAAGTCACATGATTTCTGGGTTTCAACTTTCTTATTAGTAAAATGAGATGGTTTGGACTAAATGTTTTTTAAGGCCCCTGACAGCTCTCAACCTGGGTCCATGTAATGAGATGGAGGGAGGGATAAAGAGAGTTTATTTCAGATTTTCTGAAAAATACTTAGAATTCACGTGGAAAGTAATAAATTTAAGAAGAGGCATCTGGGCAGACAAAGGAAAAAGGATAAGAAGTATCTTTGTTCTGAAGACTCCTGGATGGAAGGCTTTACTTTTATGTTACTTTCAGAAGGAAAACAAGATTCTCTTATTCTATCCAGTTATAGCACTTTAGTGTGCAGTTGGTTTCTGGAGTAGACAATGTGTATTTTCAGGGAAAGACTTCTTGATGAGCACACCTACTACTTCAAAGCAAAGAAGAGATCAGAATCTGGAGGTACAGGACAAATGCCGTCTAGGTCAGGTTAGTTTATAATTGTTTTTAGGAGCTTATACTTGGTGCAGCTACTAAAGTGGGGGAATAGGGGGAGACAGAGTGAAGGCATGTTAAAGGACAGTTAGTATAAGGATGTGTTGTGTTACTATGTGGCACAGGAGCAGTTATATTGGAAATAATTCTATGATTGTTTTTTTATGAGTCAGAGGGTCAGATGGGACCCATCTTATCACCCACTGATTGATCACTAACTCCAGTCAAGACACAGTCACCTAGGGTCATTCATGCAATGGTCTCCACTTTGGAGAGGCAGGATGGAGTAGTAGAGGAAGAGAACTCCTATCTCTGACACACATAGATTATGAGATCAGGGGAAAGTTATTTAATCTCTTAGTGCCTTAGGTAATTACCTAAAACTTTAAATTGCAGATGAGTTCCTGGTCTGTACTGGTAGAAGGAATCATCCTACTGGGAGTCTCCTATACCTATGACCTTAAGCATCTTCCCAATAGACTGTCATTTGTCCTTTACCTCCAGATTTTGATATCTTCTTTGCTTTTAAGTAGTAGGTGTGCTCATCAAGAATTCTTTCAAGGCTCCACACCCTATGCTTTGGGTTACCACTTGCGACTTTCCTGTGATAATTGTGATACATGCATACCTCAGAGATATTGTGGGTTCCAGATCACCACAATAAAGTGAATATCACAATAAAGTGAGTCACACGAAGCTTTTTGTTTCCTGCTGCATAGAAAAGTTATGTTTATGCTACACTGTAGTCTATTAAGTATGTAATTGCATTTTGACTTAAAAAATTAATGTACATATTTTAATTTTAAAATACTCTGTTATTTAAAAATACTAATCATCACTTGAACTTTCAGCAAGTTGTAATCTTTTTGCTGGTGGAGGGTCTTGCCTCAATATTGATAGCCTAAGGGGAGAGAGAGAGAGAGATGAGGGAACAGCAGGGTGGTGGAGCAATCGGAACACAGAAAATATTTGGCAATTAAGTTCGCCATCTTACATAGGCTTGGTTTGTTACCCAACCACTGCGATAGTAGTATCAAAGATCACTGAGCACAAGATTAAAATATTGTGAGAATTACCAAAATGTGACACAGAGACATGATATGAGTACATACTGTTGGGAAAATGGAGTTGATAGACTGGTTCTTCTCAGGGATGTTACAAACCTTCAGTTTGTAAAGAAAAAAAAGCAATACCTGTGAAGTACAATAAATTAAAGCATAATAAAACAAAATATGCATGTATTTAATGTATTTAGAAATGCATTGATTATACATGATCAGACTCCAATATGGAATCACTAAGGTTAAGTAGTCCTATTGACCATAATCATATAAGCAATGACAGACAGCTTGCATTTTCCACTGTCTTGACTCATTTTGACCCTATGTCAAGCACATAAAGGACTACAGCTCTTGATTGGACAAGGTTTCTGGATGACTGCCATGGCTATGAACTGACACCTATTTCTGGCATCCCCAATTACACAGTCAGATCCTTGCCCAATTTTTGGTCCCAATTAGGAAACTTCCACTTCCAAGCCTGGTACAGATAAATGACCTGGCAAATTTCCTTCTAGACCTGATTACGAATATTCTTCCCATATCTGGCACTGATTATTTTTTTTCAAATAAACCTATCTTAACGGTATAAAAATTTGTTGCTTAGATTCCATTCCAAATGAGATATTCCCACTATACACATCTCCCTCATGAGAGGGACCCTTGCCCTTCATGACCAAATCTCTGACTGTCTTACCAATTAGTGGGGGAGAGGGGAAATTGATACTTTTTTTTGGCCTACATACCATTCCACATAGTAATAAACCTCATATCTGCACTAACTTCCTGAGTACCAATTTTCTGTTACTACTCAAAACTAGATCCTTGCTCTAACCTAAGCCATGAGGCCAAATAGAACACTTCCATATTTCTGTTGACTGTACCAACATCAGTCTAAGTACCCCGCTTCTCACCCTTGGCATCATCCCTGAATCTTCCTTTTTCTGCATTCCACATACCCACTTAGCTGCCAGAACTCGTAATTTCTACCACCGTAACATCTCTTGCATCTGCTTCTTTTGTCTATACTTGCACAGATCCAACCCTAATTCAGGGACTCATCACCTTTCACCTCAGCTATTACAATAAGCCTCCTAACAGACACCTGTCCCAGCTTGTCTGTGCCTCAACCCCTCCAATCCCTCCTCCACACAGCTGCCAAAATGATAGCCCTAAGCAAAGATCTATCTGATCATGTCATTTCCCTACTCAGTAAATACCAGTAGATCTCTATTCATTATAGGATTAAAATACATGTTTTATTTTTATCTCAACCTCACTTAATTTCTATTTTTTGCTGTTTTACAATGTTCATACTTATTAATACAGTACAACATCTATGTAATAAATAAGTAAAATTATGTGTATTAGGCAAGAAGCACAACATTATATTGATAAGGATGGATGATCAAAAATGTTAGGTTGTAAATTTCTTGAGGGATGAGACTGGTTTTTGCTACTTTTTGTACCCCCTAGAACTTAGCACGGTGCCTAGCACATAATAAGCACTTAATAAAAGTTTAGTGAATGAATGAAAGAAAAACATTTTGTGACTAGTGCTCAATCAACTAGCCAGTCAACTCACCTTTACTGAGTGCCTTATTATGTGACAGATACTGTGCTAAGCACTGGACTATTCTATGGGATCTCAATTCAGAAAATTTATCAGAGTTATTCAAATTCATCTCATTTACTCCTCCCCAAAGATTCAGTATGTGAAAGATTTCTAGAACTTAGTAAACATAAGAAGACTTTTCACCTTTTTTTATGTCAGGTAAGGAACTTATGATCTCCTGTAGGCATATATGAGAAGTAACTTTAAAACCCTTAATATTAATCTATCACTATGCTTTGAAATGATAGGATGCTTTGGATGTCTATGAAGGAAAATAAGTATCAAATTATTTCTTTCTTAACATTTAATTTTTTCAATGAACTAAAATATATTTTCTTTACCTCCCATCCTCATCCTGAGAGGGGGTGGGGGGGAAAGTAAAATAAACAAATTGGTAACAAATATGCATAATCAAGCAAAAATAATTCCCACATTGTTTTTGTCCAAAAATACGTCTTAATTTGTATCCTGAATCCATCATCCTCCTGTCAGCAGGTGAGTAGCATATTTTGGATCTTTTGGAATTGTGGTTTGTTATTGTATGAATTAGAGCTCTTAAGTGTGACTCATCATCTAAAAACCAATATTCTTTTATTGATTGTGTCATGTAAATACTATAACATGCAAAGAATTGAAATCAAAGATCACTCAAAGGGCAAAGAAAAAGCATATGTTAGGCATGACCAGGCTGCAGCACTTTACAAAGAATTATGAAGTATCGGATTATTTTCTCATCATGCTAACTATAGACCTGCTCTTGGTGGGGGGGAGGAGATTCTCTATATATTAATAAAAGGATCTAAGATTGTCTTGAAAATAAATATACATTCAAAACCAAGTACAAAACTTTATGTTGAAAGAATCCCTAAACTTGCAGTTTTCTGACCAAGCCAAAGTTCTTTTTTAAATTAAAAGAAGCATGTTCATTCACTGTGACCAAAGTTTCTTATGCCATAATAACTGGGATACTGAGTGCTGGAGGTCACTGATCAGATATGGTCAACTTGCAGTTGTGTTTAAATGCAGCACCAGTGGAGGATATTCCTCCTAGAATCTGACCACCAGAGATGTTGCAAAGAATAAAAGAATGAAAGCTCTCACAGTCGGAATATTTGTTCATGCAAATGAAATCTATTTCCATTGGAGGAAAAAATGAGAGAAAGGGAACAGTTAGTCAGACTCCACTGAGCATTGACTAATGCTGCCCTGTGACATTGTCAACCTCCCCACAGTAATCACCTCCTTTTCTTGCTGATTAAGAATAAATGACAAAAGCAGTAGGCATTCTACACTCTCCTCTTCAGTTCAGTTAAACTTTCTTGAAATTTGGTCAAGTTTTCAAGGATGAAAAAGAACCCCCACCGAAAACTTCACTCTTTGAGGTATTTTAGTCTACTTTTGGAAGATAAACCTTTTTGGTTTGGGGTTTGCTTGTAGCTGTTTTTTGTTTTTTGCATAATTTCCTATAACAAAATCTTAAAAATCTTGAATTTGCCTCTTCTACTTTGTTCCTCCACCATAAAAAAATAGTAAACTTTCTGTTAACAAAATAAGGTTAACATAAACACAAGAAACAAGTGTGCAGAGCTAACCAAGTTAAACTTCCTCACCAAAGTATCATGATGTAGAATATAGTTCTAGGCACTGTCATTGTGTCAACATCATTGAACTTCAGTTTCCTCATCTGTAAAATAGGGAGATAATAAATTCTACTTCATCCTCCTTCTTAAGAGTTACTTCAAGGATCAAATAATAAGATTGTATATGTAAAGCATTTTGGAAACTTAGTGTTACATTAATGTCAGCTACCATCACCACTGCCACTATCATCATTATTATACAAGTTTATTTTTTTAAGCCCAACTCTCTTTTCATGCAAGGATATTCAAAATAAAGTGCATCTGCCTTAGGATCATCTTAATGGGCACTGTTTGAAATTCTTTATAGTCTGTCTTAAGGTTTCCAAAGTGACAAGAAAGATTCAACCCACCCTCAAAAATATAGATTCAGCTGCCCTGAAAAAGTCAGTTTAATATCTCCCATCACAAACAGAAGTCAAGTCCAAATTAATCCTCTCCATGTGTATTTCTCAAAGATAAGTTAAACCCAGAAGAGTTGTTGGCCCCATCACAGACACTCTTGTTCACCCTTTTGCCATCTATCTAAATGTTTTGTTGAGCCATACTACTCTTTGATGGAACAATTAAATAAAATCATAAACTTCTCTAGAGAAAGGACCATTTCTAATACCCTACAAGAGTCTAAAATAGCATCCTACTGGGCGTCCAATAAGTGTTTTAGTTAATGATCAGCATATGTGTTCAGTGCCTTGATTATAGGTTACTTTTAGGTCCTGAAGAGCCTTTTGTAGTCAACAAAGAGTATTGGAGGATTTTTCCAATGGAGTTTTAACCAATTCATGGGAAAAAGGGATCCAAGCCCTGGCATTTATAATTGGATAAAAGAAAAGGGAGAAAGCTTGGGTCAACTTTGATAGATTCTTTAAAAAGCCCACGCTGTTCTTCCTAAGTAACCTTTCTGGGTTTTAATCCTTCTAAATCCCTTGTTTTCATGAGGGAAAAATTCTTATGGCAATAGCTAGTAAGAGATAAAGTAAAGAAGTGTAAACAGATTTCTAAATGAGCATTTCATTTTCTTGGTGTGTGCAAGGGCAGAGGGAGGTTCCCATCCTTTACGCCTGATGTGAATTTTTCAATACAATGTGACATTTTGGCTTGTCAGTTGAAAAAATGGCAATGTGTTCAAAAGAGACCACACAGATATTCAAAGCATTAACCTAGCATTAGATTATTTAATATCATTTCTTTATAGGATTTGCACTTAATGAATAACAATAGCATGTACATATACATGCATACACATATATATCATACGTGTGTATGTGTGTATATATACAAACACCTTTCCTTCTTTCTTTCTTTCTTTCTTTCTTCCTTCCTTCCTTCCTTCCTTCCTTCCTTCTTTCTTTCTTCCTTCCTTTCTTCCTTTCTTCCTTTCTTCCTTTCTTCCTTTCTTCCTTTCTTCCTTTCTTTCTTTCTTTCTTTCTTTCTTTCTTTCTTTCTTTCTTTCTTTCTTTCTTTCTTTCTTCTTCCTTCCTTCCTTCCTTCCTTCCTTCCTTCCTTCCTTCCTCTCCTTCCTTCTTTATTGCTGGCTAGCACGCTTTTTACCTTGATGAAAAAAAACCTATGACTTCAAAATGTACAAAACTCCTAGTGGACGTAGTGCTCAAATGAATAGGAGAAAAATATAGTTATTCTCAAAACTCATGAAACCTAACAGAATTTCATTCTGCTGCTAATGATTTAATATCTAAATTTGCATTTACTTAGTGCTTAAAAAACGGTATTAGTTAATCCACACTGTGATGAGACAGAAGGCATCATGCAAAAATGTACAGTTACTCAAATTTATTTTGAAAAAAGGCCTCCCTCAAATCAACAGAAAATGTACGCTTTGCTGGAGGAGAAGAAAATGAGTGTACCAGTATCAGAATTTTAGTATAGCAAGTTTGTTATATACTGTATGTTAAATTGAAGTAAAGTCAAAAAGCATTTATTACTTAGTTCCAGGCACTGTGCTAAATGCTGGGGATACAAAGAAAGGCAAAAAAAAGAAAAAGAAAAAAAGGTCCCTGCCCTTAAAGAAGTCACATTCTAATGGGCGAGACAACATGCAAGCAACTACGGATAAACAAGCTATGTACAGCACAAATTGGAGGTCATCTCAGGAAGGCACTAATTCTAAGGGGAATTAGTTAAGGCTTCTTTGGATTGTAGCTGCCACTCGAAGGGAAGCCAGGGAAACCAAGAGGAAGAGGGAGAGCTGAGTCACAGCTCTCAGATTAAGTCAAGGTGGAGGAGAAAAGAATTGATGTTTCCTTTACTTTGAATCAAAGGGTAAATAGAGAGAAATTTAAAACCTAACATTTGGACAGCCTTCAAATTACTAGCAGTACATGGAGGGATATGACAATGCTGCACTCCTCACAAATGCAGTGTACACACACACACACACACACACACACACACACACACACACACAAATGAGAACAGTGGAAGTGGCTTTTTTTAAAAAAAAATCACTCAAAAGAAATAAGAAAAAAGCTAAGATAGTTAGATTTTATTAGCTTCTTTGATTTACCTTTCCTCAGTTGCTCAAGGGCTGGTTCACTCAGTAGGGAAACATGAGGAATATATTTAGAAATGAAGATGAGGAAAAACAAAAGATACTCACAAAAATTTAAAATAAAAGGCGTGGAATAATATGTAGATATAAAGCAGACTCAAAACACGCATGCATATTAGAGACAAATATAAAATCAAAATCAGTCAATATTTATTGAATAGCTAATATGTGAATGGTGAGTAAAGCAGAGCTTCCTTAAGGAAGGGGAAGGGAACATGCATTTATTAAGCTCCTATTATTTTCCAGTTATTGTTGTCCAGTCATTTTTCAGTCATGGAAAATATGACCCCACTTGGGGTTTTCTTGGCAGACATACTAGAGTGGTTTGTTACTTCCTTCTCCAGATCATTTTACAAATGAGAAACTGAGTCTAACAGGGTTAAGAGACTTGCCCAGAGTCACACAACTAGTAAGTGACTTTGGCATCAATATTTGTATGGTAGCATCAATCAATGCCCACATCCCAACACTTCCTTTGTAGCAAATGGCTAGTGTTAGTGTATTTATTTTCTGTTAAAGACTTTGAGTGACATTGTTGCTGAGTCAAATGTTACCACATTTATAGCTGGGGCTGCCAAAGCTTTGGGATAAAGTAGCTCATGAGTAAGGTTTATAGATCAGTTTATTTTAAAAAGTAAGTTGGTTGGCAGTCAACGTACCCATCTCTGAGAGATGACCATGCTGAGTTTTGCATCTAATATTTCAGCGAGTCAAACTCCCTTGAACTGAATGCTTAGCAACACTAAGCTAGGTTATTTTTAAAAACATTCCTTGCCGTAAAAGGTCTTGCAGTTAGGCGGGAAAACACAAGTGCAATTAACATTCCAGAATTACATCAACAAGCTCCTGCATTTAAAAACACACACAGAACTTGTTGGTCTTCTCTCCTGAAGGAGACAGGATTTAGGCAGATGATTCAAGAAAGCTTGCTCCAAGTACAAGAAATCAGCAGGAATATTAGAGTAAATAATTGTACAGCTCAAACTGATAAGCATATCAATGTACAAAAATATAGAACACCTCTATTAGTGACTTGTGATGTGATAAATCTTTGTAAAAAAAAAAAATCTTATCTACCAAAGAATTGAGCCAAATGCTTAATGCATTCATTAGGCTTGTGGTGGAAAGAGTGCTAGATGTCGAGTCAGAGAAACCTGGATTCATTTCCCAGTTCTGCTGTTTATTCTGAGATCCCTGAGTCTTAATATCCTTCATCTTTAAGATGAGGCAATGTCAACAGGTGATCTCTAATGTCTGTTCCAGTTCTAAATCAATGAAGCATATCCAATACATTTGGGACAATTCAGAAAAGGAAATGAAGAGCCTAGATTACTTTTCAAGACTTCAAAATTCCCCTCTGACCACAACCTTTGATCTTTCCATCTACACTACCCTTATTTCTACATATGCTTCACTCTGAATATGATTCCCAATCCCTTAACGTTAATGGGCACATGATTCCTAACCCATGTGCCTTCTTTTGGCTTTGCCTCTCACCCAATCAAACCTAAATCTAGGGGTATGCTGGAGTCTGCTTGAACCACCAGAGTCAATTATTAAATTTTCAGTATGAAGATTTATCAGAAATTGTCAAATGCTACAAATCAAAGGCTTGATTTACTGTTCTGCTGTTTGTGTAGACTTAAGAAAGTGATGGAGAAAATATTAACAATGCAAATTAAGCCTAAAAGTTTATCATGCATATTTCCCCCAAAAGAGCTTGTTGTTAAACATTTATTTGTACGGTAGAAGTCAATCATCAGCATTTGCATAGTACAAATGTTGCATCGGTATTTGTATGGTAGCAACAGCCAATGTATACACCCCAACGTCCCCCTTCCAGAGCAATTGACTTGATGGGTATTTCAAAGATGTTCTTGCAGACAGCCAGAAATCTTTTGACATCCCTACTTTACTAATCTTTAATCCTGGGTAAACCTGGCCTTCTGTCCTCCTTGGCTTCCACTTCATTACTTTGATAGACTTCTTCCCTTATCACAAAGTCAAATTCAACAAAATCTCTTAAGTTCCTATTATGTGCAAGGGACTGAGCTAGGTATTGTGAAGGGACCATAGAGTACTTCTGAAACATGAATATGTAGTCAATGATCACTTACATTGACCTTCCTTCCTCCCATCAGTATATGGTTAAAAAACAGTATCATCCCTTCCCTCATGGAGTTTACAGTATATTCTGTTGAAGAGGGAAGAGGGAAATAACATATAAACATGCAATAACAATATTAGGTAAGGCATTTTGAGAAATGCTGTACCAAAAATTAAACCCACTCAACACATTTTGTATTATGATGACTATTTTAGAAGTTATAGATACCTATTTATGTGACAGCATTTTAATTTTATATTTAAGATTGTATTGTATAATAGTAAAATTGTGATAGTTCTAAAAAAATATAGAGGGTAAGGTATGATGGCACTAAAAGAATGATATAGACAAAATACTGGAGGAAAATCTAAGAAAAGTGAGATCTAATCAGTCAGCCATACCCCTTAAAAATCACTCTGTACTGAAGAAAATCCAGGCTCTCTGGTGTGACAGTCAAAGCCCTCTATAGTCTGAATCTAAGATCTTCCCAGTCTTATCTCAAGTCACTCCCCTGTGTTCCAGTCAAATTGAATTGACTATTCTTTTGGTGGCTAAATGGTCAAAATTGCCTACAGGTAAACAATGGCCCAGGCCCAAGGATGGAAAAGAACTTTCTTAGGTGTTTTATTTTTTAATGTATTATCATAAGCAGGTTATATGAGGAAGTCAGGATAGACAGGACTTTGATTTGGAGACTGATACCTGGTGTTTACATGACTTTAAATGGAGAAAGATATTCACATGTAGACCTCAAAAAGGATAAACTAGCAGAAACTGAGTCAAGATAATAAAAGAATGAAATGAGTTCTCACACAGATATAGTACAAGTGTTACCAGGGCAACAAAGGAGACTTTCTCCATGGAAATTTGGGCCAGATATGTGCTGGACTATGTCAATGACACTATAATGAAGTATAACAACATAATATACAGATGGGATCTATGTTTAAGCTACATTTTAGGAAGGGAGAGAGAAAAGTAACACCTGTGAGTCTTATAATGAGGATATAGAAGGAAGGAGAATGTGTCTTTCTGAATACAAGTATTCCTAGGGAGAAGGAACTTGAACTGTACAGCCTCAGCAAGCTTTTCTACCCTGTCACCCAGAACCTTGTGAACACAACAGGATACTTAAATAAATCCAGGAATCTTCCATATTCCCAACCTAGGTAAGCCACTGTAGAGCAAACATCTGTTTCAATCAACAAACAAACAGATTATCTTTCAATCAGTTCTTCAACTGATCAAGAAATGCTCAACAGATATTAAAGGCCTATTATGTTCAAAGTACTACATCTGACTGTGGGACTAGAAATATAAAAACAAGGCAGTCTTTTCAAGGAGAGTATAATAATGTTCTCTAAAGGGGCCATAATAACTGGAGGAATCAAGAAAATCCTTTTGTAAAAAGGTAAAAAGGGATGCCAAGGAGTGGGAGGAAGGCAGAAAAAGCATTCTAGAAATAGGGAACAGTGGATGCAAGAGCATGGCAGTACTACAAACAAGGAAGTTTGGGGAGAGTATCAAGAGTATGATAGAGAGTGATATGCAATCGGTAGGGAAAGATAGACTGAAGCCAAATTTTGAAGGATTTTCAATGCCAAACAGAAGAATCAGTATTTAATCCTTGAGGCAATATGAAGCCACTGACATTTCTTGAATTGGGGGAGACGTAGCCAGATCTGCATTCTGTTGTTGTTCAATTGTTTCAGCTACGTCCAACTCTTCTAGACTCCATTTGGGGTTTCCTTGGCAAAGACACTGGAATGGTTTGCCATTTCCTTCTCCAGTTCATTTTATAGATGAGGAACCTGAAGCAAACAGGGTTAAGTGACTTGCCCAGAGTCACACAGTTAATAAGTGTCTGAGTGTCTGGACCTGAACTCAGGTCTTTTTGACTCCAGGACTGGCACTCTATCTACTGTGTCACTTAGCTACTCAATTTGCACTTTATGAATATCAGTTTGGCAAATATGTAAAAACTGGATTGGAGACAAGAGAGATCTGATGTAGGAAGACTGGATAAGAGGCTATTCAGGTAAAAAGTGATAAACCTGGACTAGGTTGTAGTAGTGTGAATAGAAAGAGGGGAATGGATGTGAGAGGTGTTGAAAGGATAGCATCAATAAGATTGTATAACTGACTGGATATGGGAGGAGAGCGAGAAGAAAGAAAAGTTGAAGAGGGTTGGGGGTGGAGGAGAAGGGGGAAGAAGAGGAGGAAAGAGGAAAGAAGAAGGGAAGCAGAAAGGGAAGGGGATAGGAGGAAAGGGAGAAGGGAAAGGAAGAGAAAGATTTAAATAGTTGGCCTTTTTTTTTTTTTTGCTTCTATGTCCTTGCTCATGCCATATCCTGTACCTAGAAGGCTTTCTTCTAAGCTCTCCAGTGGCAGAAGGCTCAGCTGAAATGTCACAAAACTGATTTCTTTATCATTTCATACCACACTCACTCATGTTCACATTTTATTTGTATTATATTTATTTTTGAACATGTTTAATCCCCCCTTCCCCATATATACACACACTAGACTCTAAGTCCTTGTAGAACAGGAACTATGAATGAATAAGCAGGGACTTATTCATCTTTGTATCTCCCTCAGTGCCAGCATAGTGCTTTGTGCATAGTAGTCGCTTGAGAAATGTTTGTTGAATTGAATTCGATATTCATGAAACAATAATTTTATTCATGAGTCAATTCAATGGCCTTACATTTATTCCCCAGGAGCAGAAGAAAAAAAAATCCTTGTTGCTTTTTGGCCAACATTTCACAGAACAAATTGAAAAAAGTATTTAATTGATGCAGGAGAAGGGAAGGCCAGTAACATTCATTACAAAATTTCATTTCCTGCCATCCTATCCTAAAGAAAGCCATCATGGTAGCAAACAAGAAAAGGACAAGGTTAGGGAAATGATTCGGGCAAGGGCATTCAAATTCGTGTACACTGAAACAAATGTTAAGGGCAGCCATAAGAATGTTCACCAGCAGCTGGAGTCTTTTACGACCAGCCATGTGCTGAGCTGGGCACACATTTTTTTCCCACCAATCCAATTATTATGAACAAAGAGAAGAGGAAAAGGAAACAATACTTGCAAAGTAAAGCCAGCTAGCAAGAGATGACAAATTTCCGTTTTCCTTTCTATATCATCCATGTCCATGCAATTTTCTTTTTTCTCCAATGATTTATAAGTGCTATTCCCCACTGAGTTTTCCAGGTGCCACATCAAATAATGAAGTGTATATATTCTATATAATATATTCTAATTTTTTCTATATAATAATAGAAGCACGGAAGAAAGATTGCTGAATTTGAGTCCAGGGAAGACCTGGGCTCCAATGGCTGACAGGGGTTTTAGTGACCCTGGGCAAGTGACTTACCCCCTTTGAGCTTTAATTTCCTTACCTATGATATGAAAATAATACTACCTGTAAAATCTAACACATACAGCTGTTGGGAGGAGCAAATGAGAGCATTGTATAAAGCACTTCTCAAACCTGAAGTGCTATGTAAAGGCCAGCCATTACTGTTAGTTGAATGAGAAGGATACATCTCACTTTCAGGTCACTTCCATAGAGAGGCTGGCTGCTGTGTCATCAGACAACTTTTCAAATACAATTTTCTTGTTTTTTCTTTCAATGCCATTGACCCAGATAGTCAATACTAAAAAATATACAGTGATAAGAAGGAAAGAGAAAGGAAAAACATTGAGAGACAAAGGAAGATTGAAAGGTCCACAAAGAAAACCTAAAAATGGAAAGCCTCCTTATGTTACTGTTTTAGTTCCTTCAAGGGGACTATTGGGTCTATGTGCAGGCACTTTTATGGTTAAATGAAATGCAGTCAGCTTTTGACTGTCCGTAGAATTAGAGCACTGAGATTTACAATTGAAAATCCTTATTTTTGCAGTTATTTTCAACCTCCTATTTCAACAAAACTTTTATGAAAGTTGTTAAAGAGTATGAAAAATGACTGAATTCTACCACATTTCATTCCCCCTGCCCAACATGTGTAATGAGTGTGCTAATGAGAATGAGAACTGCCCAAAGGTAGGCACCTCTAAGGAGACAGAATGGCAAGGGCCATGGATAATCAACAAGATAGAAAATGTTCAGTCATTTTTCAAGTGATGTCCAACTTGGTGACCCACTTTGGGATTTTCTTGGCAAAGATACTGAAGTGGTTTGCCATTTTCTTCTCCAGTTCATTTTACAGATGAGGAAACTGAGGCAAATAGGGTTAAATGACTTGCTTGGGGTCACACAGCTACTAAGTGAGTGAAGTCAGATTCGAAATCAGGAAGATGACTCTTCTTGACTCCAAGCCCAGCATTCTATCCACTGCATCCCTTGGCTGCCAAGACATTTAATAAGACCATGCAAAATTAAAGGTGAATACCTAGATTAGCTAATAGATCATAGGTCAAAAACTGGAAAAAACTTCAAGGGTTATCTAGCTTAAATTTCTCATTAAAAAATAAGGAAATATTTTTTTTAAAGTAAGGAAATTGAGACCCAAGTGACATGCCTAAAGTCACACTTGTAGTAAGTGGCTCAGTTGTGATATGAAGCTAAGCACTCTCTCCAATGAACTGTGCTATTCTGATCAACAATGTAGAATATTTCCCAAATACTTCCCACATAGCATAAAATGTCTATTTTGGGACCATTATAATTTAGGAAGAAAAGGGAAATGTTGATTCATTTCAAATATATTTTTATTGATAGATTTTGTTTTTATATCACTGATATTTCTTAACATGTACCTCTCTACTCTCCATCCCTGAGCCATACCTTACAATAAAAATTTTTAAGAAGGGGAAAAGGAAGTTCAGTAAAACATATGAATATATTGAAAAAGTTCAATATTATATGCAGTGTTCCATACCCACAATCTTATGCCTCTCTAGTGTTTCACTTGGATCTAGCCAGTCATTCCTCTGTTTGGCCTCTAGGATGTTCCAAGGAGTGCTACTTCATCTTGTCCCCAGCCTACCTCACACTTCTTGGGTTTTTAATTCCGAGATTCTCAGAGAGTTCAACCTCACTTGGATCCAGCCCTGAGTGGTCAGTAGCCTCTGTCTCTACCCCCTGGGACTTCCTGAGGAATTCATCTTGTCCCCTGTCCTTTCTGCCTTGGCTCCTGCATTAGCTCAATCCAACCTGCCTGCTTGTAGCTCTCTTGCTTCCAGTCCAACCAACCCTATGTCAGTCCCAAATCCAGGCTTCAAGCCTCAGGCTCTGGCCTCTGTCTTCACCTCAGAATTATCTAAAAGTGTTCCAGCGGTCATTCCCAGACCCGATCAACCTTGATTCTACCAACTCCTTCTACCTCTCTGGACTCCCCTCAGGCTATACCTTTGTCTGCTCCGACATGCTGTGAGGATGGCCTCACAACACTCATCCTCATAACCCATTATAAGATTGGATATAGAAGGAGGGCCTTGAATAGTCTAATCACCTCTTTCCCTCAATACATGTCTTTCCAGTCACTGCTAATCTACCTGAGCTCACTCTTCAATGGTTAGAATATACACATTCCATCATAGTTTTCCCCTCCTAGTGATTTTGAACCTCTGTTGTTATTGTACAAACCCCATCCCTTAGCCCCTGTTACTTCCATCCCCCTCCACCTGACTCCAACCCCAGATCTATCCACTCTTTTTATGTGCTCTCTGAAATGCCTATTCCATAAATAAGAACTTGTTTTCATCTTCAAACCGTTTTCTTTATCATTCCTTCCACCTTCTTGTACTTACTGAGCCACTGATGACACAGCATCCCTGGTCACCCCTTTCCAGTATTCTGGACAGCAATTTAAAATTATGTATAGAAAGTAACTAAAATGTGCAAAACTTTAACCCTAGGATTATCTGCTAGACAGATAAGCTTAATGATTAAAGAAGACCTCATATACAACCAAAATATTTAGAGTGATGTTTTCTGAAGTAGTAAAAAACTGGGAAAAAGTTAATATCTATTGATTGGAGAATGGTTAAACTGTGGAACACGGACGTAATGGAATATTTCTGAACCAACAGTGCCTTGATGAGTGTTTTCTTAAAGTTATTTAAAGTTCCTGAAAATTAAAATTATCTAGATTGAATTACATTCTTAAAGGCAATTTAGGCAGCTTTGTCTAAAAAAGTACTTTAGGGCTCAAAGAATGTGTGTATGTATATGCATTTGTGTGTATACATATATATAACAATTGATACACTGTTACTTTTAAGGGATTCTCAACTATGCGCACACGCACACACACACACACACACACACGCACACACACACACACATGACTATCTGAGGACAGCTAGGAGGTGCAGTGGATAGAGTCCTGGACCTGGAGCCAGAAAGACCTGAGTTCAAATTTGGCCTGAGACATTTACTAACTGTTTGACCCTGTTTGCCTCAGTCTCCTCATCTGTAAAGTGAGCTGGAGAATGACAAGGTAAACTAGTCCAGTATCTTTGCCCAGAAAATGTCAAATTAGGTCACAAAAGGTTGGATGTGACTGAACAAGAACAACAAAAATGACCATCTGCTTCACAAAGATTGTAGTGATGTTTATTAATACAATCAAATTTAGCCAGAAAAACAAGTGAGAAAATTTTCCCTGTTAGAAAGTTAGAAACTAATAAAAGATTTTTTTAAATGCAAGTTTTCCCCTTTTAGCCCACTCATTGACTCATGTTGCGAATGTCACTAGTGATGGCAACTTATAACATATAATGAACACCGTCAGATAAGACTAGCCAACAGAACTTCCACTCCTATCAGGTCTGAGTAATTATTTTCTGGAAGCAAAGCTGATATGAAATACACATTCCATAGCACCAGGCCCCTGGGAAGAGGCAGGAAAAGTTGGGAAGGTCTCTTGACTCTCATGCTCTTGGATTCCATGGGCTCCTTTGTGAACTCTTTTCCCTTGCTGGCAGCCCTACCCAATATAGTAAAAGAAACAAAGACTGAAGAGAGGTAGTGGCCTTCCATAAAGAATCCTCTGATTCTTTGTGGACTTGGGTGTTAACCACTTCTCTATCTTTTACTGTGTAAATAAAACCAGTTCTATACTTGGAATTTAGTTCTTCTAAGGGGATCTGATTCCACCCTTGAGGGAATGCCATGCACTGAAGGTCCCAGGTTCCACCAGGATGGGAACAAATGATCAAGAAGTTTGTGAGAGCTCCCCAAATTGCACTTTGGCCCTTTATTCCAGGAAGGAGTTTCTGTTATAAAGTGCTACACACTAAATTAACTAAAAGATAAGTATCTGCAAGACTATATATTAACTTCCTGTTCTAGAAGCTATGATGCTCATAATACAGCCCAAGATTATGTTGGCTTTTTTGGCTACCATATCACACTACTAATCACTAATCACTAATCACACTCCTACTAATCTTTCAGTTCACTAGTATCCTCAGCTCTTTTTAGGAACAACTGTTGTCTAATTATGCGTGCTCCTACCCCCATAAGTAGATCAGAGGATAATAGAACCTCAGTAGTAGAAGGGACTTCAAAATGTTTCAAGTCCCACCAGGAGTCATCTCTGCCCACAGTGTCTCTTACAATTGGTCAGAAAGCACTCATCTAAAAGACTCTCACTGATGGGGAGAACACTGTCTCCTGATGCAGGCATTTAACTTTTGGACAACTCTAGTTTTTAAGATTAGTCTCACCACAAGCCAAAATCCAAGCCTCTTCCACTTCTAACCTATTTCTTCCCTCCTATTCTTCCCTCTGGAGACAAGCAGAATAAGGCTAATCTGTCTTCATGACAGTCTTTCCAGTAGTTTTTCATATTCTCACCACGCTATCTACATGACAGTCATCAACCTTACCTTATCCCTTCCTCTCACCTTAAGCTTGAACTCAGCCACCCAGGCTGACAGATGAGTTTTCATTTTATTTTACAAGAAACCAAGCTTCCCAGACATCTCCACATCACAGTGCTATGATCTGTCCATCTTCTCTTCTCCTCACCTTTCAAACTTGGACTCTATCCCTGGCTCTGATAGGTGAAATTTTGACTTTTCTTGCTGGGAACCAGCCCTCCATGTGACTTTCCTCCCATCTTCATATCATGTCTTTATAGCATTATGAACATGTGTGCCCTTCTACTTTATAAGTTATTCTCTACCATTAGAATGTAAACTTCCTGAGGGTAGAGACTATCTTGCTTACTTTCTATGTCCAGATCTTAGCACAGTGCTTGGCACATAGTCTATCTGTCTGTCTATCTATCCATCTATCAATGTCTATGTCTGTCTATCAAATCTATCCATCTACCTATATCTATATCTATCTCTGTCTATTTATTTATGTCTACGTATCTATCTGTCCTTCTATCTATCCATGTCTATCTGTGTCTGTCTATATTTATGTATCTATGTTATCTATGTCTATATCTGTCCATCATCTATCAGTTTCTATCTATGTGTGTCTATCTCTGTTGAGCTACCTATCTATCTATCCTCCTTCTTTTGCTTCCAAGGCTTTTTTGTACTCCCTTACTACCATGGAGATGAAGTTGGAAGCATAGAAATCAGATCAGAATTGTGGAACAGAAAAGAACAGAAGAAATACAACAGTGTCTAAGGTTAAATTCTCCTTCTACTTCCATAATACAAACATCTTTCATAAGTAAAAGGGAGAATTGTTTGGAAATATTCTGTTTCCATAGGTTATCCTGACTCTGTCACATACTGGCTAAGTATCACAGGTCAAGCCACTTAACATCTTATGATCTAGACAGTTCTCTAAGACAATAAGTTCCAAAAGATGTGTCAGCCTGCATTGGTAGAAGGAGCTTCCTCACATGGAAATTCTCATGACCAATAAAATGACAAATCTATTATGAGTCTGAATCCCATGTAAACCTCATATGATGCTCTGCATTAGTCAGTTTCATTTGGTTACAAGTAGATGTAGTTCTTGGGGCAGCTAGGTGGCACAGTGGATAGAGTACCAGCCCTGGAATCAGGAGGATCTCAGTTCAAATCTGGTTGCAGATATTTATTAGCTGTGTGAGTCTAGGCAAGTTACTTAAACCCAACTGCCTCAAAAAACAAAACAAACAAAAAAAAACGTGCAGTTCTTTAGAGTAGTGGAAAGAAGATGAGGATAGGAGTCGAAATGGGAGACAAGTAGTTCCTACTAGCAATTCTACTACCACCTCACTATGTGACCTTTGACATGTCATTTCTCATCTCTGAGCTTTATTTAATTTTCTCATTTGTGTAACAAGGAGGTTGGACTAAATGATTTCTAAGATCTTTTCTAGCTGTAGCATTCTATGATTTTTACAACTTTTCAAAGTTGTCCTATCAGTTTCCATATGTATATATGGAAATAGACACACACACACACATACATACATATGGAAATATACATGCATATACATATATACACATGTGTATATACATATATACACATGTATATACATATATACACATGTACATACATATATTCACACATATATGTGTGTTTGCACACATACATACATGTACGTATATATATATATTCTGACCATTCCTATGGTTGTCAATAATCCTGCTATACATTTTAATTTTTATATAACCAAATCATGAAATTATTAAATAAGCTCACAGTATCTTGACTTATTCCCTAAATTTTTATTTTCTGTTTTTTTAAATCCTCATCATAATAATTTTCTTCCACACTGATTCCTATTGCCTCAATGAAATTATTAGTTTTCATTAAAGTTATGCTTATTGTTAAATAAGATCTAAGATCATAAAGCCTCACCAGCACTGAAAGAGTTTAACAGGATATTTTGTTTCGTTTTCTATTATGTTAGTACACACAGTAATTAATTTCCTCAAAGAAGCCTCTAGTCCACAATCCTACCATAAAGTATCAGAAATGTATGCAAAGGATTAATTCTGTCTTTGAGTTATCGTTTGCTATATTAAGTAATCACTGGATTTTAGTAACCTAAATTTATTTAACTAAACTAAATTGTTTCATTTCATTAGCTAGATAAAAGACATATGGAAGCTCTGCAATGAAAACTCCCTTGACCACAATGAGATTTCTAAAATATAACTCAGAAACTAAAATGTTGTTTAATAATATTACCTTCCTGGCCATCTCTTCTCTTTGCTGCCTGTGCTCTGCTTATCATCCTCCTTTCTTCCATTCCAACCCTGGACTCCATGTTCTGGTTCTGACAAATGAGTTTTGCTTCAATCTTGATTTGAAATAAGCTCCCCTGCATCTCCCCATCCTTCTCCTCATCATACTCCCATGTCCCTCTTCTAGCTAGACCACTGAGGCCAGGAACTTTCTTGTTTATATCTGGTGTTACTTATATCTGCAAACTCAGTGCCTAGAACACCACCTGACACATAGTAAAGTGCTTAGTAAATATTCTACCTATTGCTTTATCAATTTATCCACTATTTATCATCCTTCAAATCAATTCCACATAGAGAATGTCTTATAAATCTGTTTGGGGGCAAAGGGAGAAAAATTATCCATCCAAGGTTTCTTTTGTGTGTATGCACCTTTTCACCAAACTGTGTAGTAAATCTAGGCTCATTAAGGTTGATGCATAAGTTCAGAATAAGTATCTGTCTCTGCACAAAGTTTAGCAACTGGGACTTCTGCAAGTACACATGGCAATGACAAATTTAATCTTTCCCTGATTCTCAGCCATCAGAAATTTACCAATATTATGTTGTATACATTGGCTACCTTTTCAACATAAATCTTACTTTATTCTTACAACTCATTTCACCTAAAAAATGTATTTAGTGAATTTACAGATCTAGTGAATTTAAGAGGATCAGAGTGTGATCGTGTACAGAAAACCAGCCTCTAATTCAGGAAGATATGGGCTTAAGTCCCTCCCACACAGTAATCACTGTGTGAGACCAAAAGAGTATCTTAACCTCTTAGTGCCCCAGGCAACTCTCTGAGACTATAAATTAACTAAAATTTCTGATTAATGTCACTGGTAGGAGTTTTCACACAGGGAATTTCCTATATCCATAATATAATAATCAATTAATTAACTAAAACTAACTAAAAAAGTCTTCACTAATTTATATTGCACTTTCATTTATTAAATTATTTCTAAAAGATATGCATATTAATTTTCCTTTGAGTAAATGTTATAAATGAGTAGAAATCTTGCCTCTGCATTGATCATACACACACACACACACACACATCTATATATATATACATATATATATAATATATACATATGTGTATAAAACATATGTGTCTATGTTGAGGTCCAGAATTATCAAGCTAAAATTCTCAAGAACAGAACAGAAGCCCCATTATCTTAACCAATTTGGGAATTACCTCTGTACTTAAGTTCTTTTGCCACAGTTATACTCAAATTTGGACATGTTAGAAATTGAACAAAGGGTCCATGACTAGCTATCCATATTCAAGATGTTCCACTTTCTCTGAGGCCAGCCCAAACAAGCATCCAAGATCCTGAGGCTGAAAAACTACCTCTGTCATAGCGTGGGAGGAATATAGGTCATACCTAGATTAAAGGAACAAACTAGCAAGCTTGCTTCCATAGTTACCAGGGCAACGTCTTGGATCACCAAGTAAGCCTTATCCATGAGTTTTTACTGATAAGGAAAGGTGTCATCCTTAAGTATTGCCTGGTACTATTTCTTGGAATCACAGATTTAGAGCTAGGAGGCCCCATTTCTAACTCCTTCATCCTCCTAGCCCTCATCCTCCTCTTCTATAACCAACCTTCCACCCCTATTCTCAGGTTATTTTTAGTACCCAAGTTATGAAACAAGAGTGCCGTCTTCCTATACTGCCAGTGTGTGTGTATGTGTGTGTGCGTGTGTGTGTGTGTGTGTGTGTGTGTGCGCGTGTGTGTGTGTGTGTGT
The DNA here is from genome assembly GCF_028372415.1 of Notamacropus eugenii. Lineage (NCBI taxonomy): Eukaryota > Metazoa > Chordata > Mammalia > Diprotodontia > Macropodidae > Notamacropus > Notamacropus eugenii. The sequence continues at coordinate 98,172,089 of NC_092872.1, read as the reverse complement.
GTGTGTGTGTGTATAAATCTTAAGCAACTAGTCAAATCTAACTTGTAGGGCTTCTAGACTTAGCCCAAAGGACTTCTTACAAGGCTTAGGAACAGGCAAAAACTTAGTTCTGCCTGTATAATTTGTTAGTTGGATAAAAACATAAAGACTTTAAAATTTTCTTTGTGTTCTCTATTATAACAGTTATCATTTATGTCATAGTTATCAACTAGCTAGAGCTATTAATTATCTGGGGGTCCATTGACTTCCAAGAACCTCAAGGAGTCTCTAGATAGATTTCAGGGGATCTGTGAATTTGCATAGGAAAACAAATTTTTTACCTGTTTATTTTCACTGACCTCAAATTGAAATTTAGGATTTCTTTCAGTTACCAAAAAACATTCTGACACTTTGCTAAAATAATTATTTCAAGTAACTTTTTAATTGAGTCTTTGGGATTTTCCAAATATATCATATCATCTAGAGTGAGGGAATAAGGAGAAGGGAAGAAAAAAAGAAAAAAAAGAAATTTACATGATAACTTTATAGCAAGTTGTACATAATAGATTTGCAGTTTCATGTGCAATCATCTTTTTATTATACTATGTTATGAAACTGCTTTTTTATTCCATAAATTAAAAATAATTTTTTAAAAAAAGAATTGCATATTTTATAAAAGCATTCTGAGAAGGGATTCCTAGACTTCACCAGATGGCCAAAGTGGTGTGTGATATTAAAAGGGTTAAGAATTCCTCGTCTGGAGGAAGGCTTCTAACATGCTGGGTCGACCTCCTTTATAGAAGCAGTACATCGAGAAGTTACCCAGGGTGGTCAGACATGGATGAGTTGTGATTTATCTCACTGGACATAGTACTCACGTTGAAATATCAAGGCATAATATAAACTAAGTCCAATTATCTGTACAATAGCAAGCACATTAGGGCAATTAATAACATTTTACCTTGTATCATAGTCATTCATGTATGAATCTTATCTAACCTCCTCTACAGGATTATAAGAAATTAAGAAAGAGCCTGAATCTATGATCTCCTTGGTACAGAGAATCTCCAGGTAAGGAAACTCCCACTAGCAATGCAGGTTGACACCTTCAAATGTTACTGTGAAAGGTCAACTGACTTGCCCAGATCACACAGTCAGAACATGTAAGAGACATGACTTGATTCCCGGTCTTTGTGGCTTGAGGCTGGCTCTGTATCCACTATACTCCTCTGCTTCCCACGATGAAAAAGGCAATAATTTATTCATTTGCCTGTCACTCACTATGCCTAGCATATGGTTGGCACTAAATATATTGCTTTCATAAATAGTTGCTGACTCTATATAGTGTTTTGCAATTTTATAAGTGTTGTATACATTCTCACTTTTGATCCTCTCAACAATCTTGTAATGACATGGCAGATATTATTATCCCTATTTTTACATCAATGGAAACTGAGGCTCAGGGTAGACTAAGTAACTTATCCGTTACTTTAGCATGTCACAAAGCTAGTGTCGAATGTGGGATTAAACCCAGATCCCCCAACTTCAAATCCAATCATTTTCCCTCTCTCTCACCATGCTTCTCTGAATGAAAGAATCAATTAATTTATTAATGATAAATTTATACTGGTAACAAACCAGTGGACAAAATGAAATTTTCTTTTTAAAGCAGTGCTTTTTGAATCAAAGCAAAATAATGACTATTCTTATAATTTTCTGGAAGGAACAAATTGCATGGATCTAGTGCAAAGTCATAATTCTTTTCCCTTTATGTGTCTGCATATGATTAGGATCCTTACTACCAAATTCTTTTTCCTTATCCTCCCCTTCCAATACATTAGTCCTATTAAGAAGCATTAAATCAAGATGGCTCTCTTAAAGAACTTGTGTCCCCAGGAATATATATTGGGATATGTGGCATCGCAGTTACTGATTCCTTTGCATTATCAGTTGCTAAATATTTATTACAAAGGCTTTTGTTTTTAATTAAGGAAGAAGTGGGAAGAAAAGAAATTTTTGTTCATTGCAAATAGTAAAGTAAATTAAAAATGATAACTGACATCTATATAATAAGTTATGCATTAAAGATAGTTTTACATATATTTTCTCATTTGATTTTTTACAACCTAGTGAGATAAGGATTGCAGATATTATACTCTTTCTGCACATGATGAAACTGGGATTCAGAGAGGTTAAATGACGTGCCCACAGTCCTGCCAGTAAGTGCTAGGATTTGAGGTCAGTTTTCTCCTGCCTATAAATATATTCCCTCTTTCCGCTATACCCACAAGATTGGTGTATTTCAGCAGATTGTATAAAACATTTCAGTGAAAACAAAATTCTTATATTAACATATAGGCTATGTAATGGACAGCAGATATATGTGAATTCTGAGGCCTGAGAGGGACCCTTGGAAAGATAATATTGTCTATGCATATTAGGGCAACAATCAAAAGGTTCTGAAAACTTCATTAAAATCAGCATCAATGTTACAGATCAATGCAACTCATTGACAACCTACACTCCAGTAACAGAAGATGGTGTATGTTACCCTGGACTTGAGAGTGCACATGGCTTCTCTACCTCCATCTTGTGTATGTGTCAGGTACAGCACCTCTAAGTGTTTCAATTATTTTCCAGAGCAAAAAAGAAGTTGATGTTCTATTTGCTTCATGCTAGCTATACCCTTGACTCAGAGTGGTGGGTTTTTGTCCTTTGGGGTTTAATGTAAAGGTATGGCAAAGGATGGGTAGCAAATATTTCTTACTTTTTTCCCTTGTGTTGCCCTGGAGAAATCATGAAATTCTTTTAATGACCCTAAATTTCTTCCTGAAACAAAAACCAATCTTTAATATTTTTTTTGAAGAAATGTTTACTGGTATTTATTATTTTGATGTTTTCTTACTTTGGTGGAGAGCCACTTTTGAAATAGAATTGCTTTCCAAAATTTTTCCTAAGAGCAGTAAGTTAAGGTTGGTAATCAATATCTTTCAAATTATATATCCATGTTTCCTGTGTGGAAATAGAATACATTGCAGAAGATCTTAATCCTTGTCCATTTCCCAAAAGATGGTATTTTCTCCAAAAGGCAAAGAACAAAAGACATGGATGTTGAGGAAACTGTAAAAGATGATAAAATAAAATTCCTCAGCTTTTTTTACTCTGTAAAATGGGGATAATAATAGCATTCTCATGGAGTTTTTGTCAAAAGAACAAGTGAAGTAACATATGTAGTTTGCAAGCCTTAAAACATTTCACAAATGCTAATTATTGCTATTATAAAGTTATGCTGACCCTTTATGACCAATGTTTAGTCAATCAGTCAAAAAGCAGTTATTGAGTGCTTACTACCTGCCCAGTAACTAGATGACCCAGTGGATAGAGCACTGGGCCTGGAGTCAGGAAGATCTGAGTTCAAATCTGACCTTAGATACATACTAGCTGTGGGACCCTGGGCGAGTCACTTAACCTATTTTTGCCTTAATCTTCTAGAGAATGAAATGGTGAACCATTCTTACATATTTTCCAAGAAAACTCCATGGACAGCTTTGACATGTCCTTGGGGTCAGGACATGAAGAGTCTAAAAAGATGGAACAGAAATAACCTTCCAGGCAAAGTGTCAAGCACTAGGGATATGAGAAGAAGAAAAGATAGTCACTGCCCTCAAGGAGCTCACAATCTAAAATAGGAGACAACAAGTAAACAACCAAGTAGAAAGCTATTTATGGGATAAATAGGAAATAATTAGAAGAAGAATGGCAGCAAAGACTAAGGCAGATTGGGAAAGGCTTCCTGCAGAGGATGGAATTTTAAGTTGGGATTTAATGGAAGCCAGAAGGAAAAAATAGGAAGAAAAGATTCCAGGCATGGGAGACAGACAAAAATGATTCCTGGAGCCTAGCTGTTTCTGGAACAGAGAAGAGGCCAGTATCACTTTATAGAGGAATAATTATAGAGTAATAAGTGGTGGGGTAAAAGATGTAAGAAGACTGAAAAGGTCTGAGGGAGCTAGGTTATGAAAGATTTTGATTGCCACAATTTTATATTTGATCCTGGAGGTGATAGGGAGCTACTGGAATTTATCAAATGACAGGAAGGGTGAAATGATTGGACCTGCAATTTAGAAAAATCTCTATGGTGGCTAAACAGAGGATAGATTAGAATGGGAAGAGCCTTGAGGCAGGCAGACCCACCAGCAGGTTATTGCAATAATCCAGATATGCAGCAGAGTGGTGGTAGTGTCAGAGGAGAGAAGGAGCTGTACTCTGAGAGATGTTGCAAAGATGAAATCAATTGACCCTGGCAACAGATTGTATATGGGGAAGGGGAGGGAAGAGCTAGTGAGGAGTCAAGGATTACTCCTAGGTTTCTAGCCTGAAGGACTGAGGGGATGGTGTTGCCCTTCATAATAAAGGGAAGACAGAAGATAAGAGAGGATTTAGCAGGGAAGATAGTGAATTCAGTTTTGGACATGTTGCGTTTGTGATGTTTACTGGACAGCTAGTTCAAGATGTCTAAAAGGCAGTTGGAGATGTAAGATTGGAGGTCATTAAAGAGGTTAGGATAGAATAGGTAGATTTAAGAATCATTAGCATAGAGATAGTAATTAAGTCCATGGGAACTGATGAGATTCCCAAGTGAAGGAGTACAAAGGGAGAAAAGAAGAGAGCCCAGGACAGAACCATGTTACATATTATACATAATACTTATACATAACATATACTTACTATTATACATAATATATTTATACATAACACTTCACTTGGTTTTCTGGATATCCGCTGGCCATCCCTTTAATAATACATATTGCCAACCAGGAGAACATTGTACATAGTAACAGCAGCATTATGCGATGATCAACTTTGGCAGAAGCAATACAATAATCTAAGACAATTCCAAAATACTCATGATAGAAAATGCTATCCACATCCAGAAAAAGAACTATGGAGTCCAAATGCAGATCAAAGCCTACTATTTTCTCTCTCTCTTCTTTTCTTTCCTGTGGTTTTTCCCTTTTGTTCTGATTCTTCTTTCACAACATGACTGATATGGGAATGTGTTTAATAGGATCATACATGTATAGCCTATGTCAGATTACTTGCTGTCTTAGAGAAGAGGGTGGAGAAGGAGGGTGAAAAAGCAAATTGGAAGTCAAAATCTTACAAAAGTGAATGTTGAAAACTATCTTTACATGTAATTGGAAAAATAGAATACTATTAAGTGTGTGTGGAGGATTAAACTTCTAGTTGATTCCTGAACAAAAAAATAACATATGTTGCCAAGAATCAAAATCAGGCACCTCTTTTCCTTTCCCCTTGCCCTTCTCCAACAATGTGGTACTTTTCCCATTCTCTAATCACTGAAAGTGGAAAGCAATCACACCTACCAGTTATTTTAGTATCCAGGCTTGTACTTATCTGGCTAAACTCATCAAGGGCAGCTTAGTGTTCTCTTATTGTCTCCCTACTTATCTTGAGTTTCAATTCTCAGTTAATTATTTTTTGTTCTATATTTTCCAAAGATAATTCTCCTCAACTGAGAAAACCAAAGTCAAATAATTCAAGAGTTCTGCCTTCTATCTGGTATCATCCCATCTGCCACAAGCAATAGCACTATCCTTCTTGTCAGGTTTTTCCTTTTCCTTAACTATAGTTCAAAAAACCATTTTTATTGTCCTTAGCTTTATTGCCAACCTCAGATCACTCTGTTTTAGCATGTCTGATTGTTATTAAAACATCATGTCACACTTTTGATGTACCCTCTATTTACCCCTGCTTTCATCTTTTGTACACTTTTTTAAATTCTATATTGGTTAATGAGTTTACTGTGCATTCCCATCATTCTTTCTCCCCATTAGGTTCCAGCCTTCTTACTCAGATTTCCAGCTCTTAATCCCAAGATCCAAGTTCGTAGTTAATATAGCCAGAAAAGAAACGCAAGATACGTAATAAATAGCATCATTCCCGCACTCTGCAACTAATGGGTCATGGTACCAAACTATTTAATTAATTTTTCTTTTACTTTAGTCTCTTCCCACCCCATATGTATATAACTCTTGCATCAAAGGCTCTCTCCTCATATAAGTGACCCACTTTAGGATGAATAGGAATCTTCTGTTGTTCATTGTGAACATCCAGATAACTTGAGAATGTCAAGTTACCCTGAAAGTGGCTCCCTGACTTTTTTTTACAAGCACAAAAGCTCACAAGACCCAAAGCACAAAGAATTTTGTCTATAAATTAAAATAAAAACAGTATTGACAGCTGAACCCTTAGGGAATCACCCTATCCAGCAGTGAGCAATCCTTGCCTAGAAATTTATATAGTCTCTATGACTTTCAATAATGCCTCTTGTGGGGTTTCATTTTAAGGAAGTTACAATTGGTTTAACAACACAGAGGATCCTCTCCATAGCTACTCTACCATGTCCTATATCTTGTAGCTCTCCTCCAGTTATTGCTTCCCATTAGGGTTCTTCTCTGCTGTTCACCTATAATTCTTAGGAGATCCTATTGGACATTGTTGGTCTTCTCATCACCATGGATGTCCTCCACAGCTCCTCTTAGCATCCTATTGTCCAGATCTACTTCATTACTCCCTGTAGTAAAAACATCTCCATCGTACTCTTCCATATCACCTGGCTTAGATTTCCTCCCCCTTCTCTGCAATCCTCCTTTATTTGCTAGCCTTTGTCCACTTGCTCTGCTTTCCACTCTTTATAGTTTGGCTCTCCTCTGCAACACAAGTCTCATCCCTACGTACTGACTGATTCTACTTATTCTTCACAGCAGTTCCACTTTTCTCCAACTGAAGACAACAATTCATCCTCTTTCCCCAAAGAGCAGCTCACTAACCTGGCCCAAATTGAGCAAATTCCTAAGAGAATTGTACAGATAAAAATAAATCTCTATTAGTCTTATGCCTATTTTTTTCCCTTACATGGTCCCTAAAGCCCCAAAAGACTCATATGATTTATGGGGATAATGCAGGAAGATATGTGAACTCTTTCTTGTACTATTCAAATGAGCTATTATCTTGAATCCTCCATAGAGGATGATGGTAAATCAGCTCTAGTCCTTTCTTTTTCTCCCACCTGAGAGAAACTTCCAGCTGAGCAATATACTCTCCCTTGTTGTTAGCCACCCCCACTGAGACTTTGAATTCAGGGAATATCCTTAGCTTTCTTCTCCTTCCATACTCTTGACATTTCCTCTTGGGCAGCTGGGCTACAGCTTCTTCAGAAAGATCTCCAAAAGGAAGTGGGAGGGAGGTTTATAGTCCCTAATTAATATCCAATAGAAATGAAGCAATTAACAGTTTCTCAAAGTACCAGAGGAAAAGCAATTACTGAGGAAGCACTCTGCAAGGTTGCTAGAGAAATGTTGAATAACAATGACGATATAATTTACCTTTTCCTCAAATTTATTATTTGCTGCCAACTCTGGCCGTATTGCTGCTCTCTTTAAACCTTTACCTCTCATGTAATTTTCTGGAACTAAAAACTGAGGTTTAAAAAGCCCTCTTATAAAGAGAATTTCCTTTGATTTATTTCATTTTGCTAATCATTTGGAGTTTCTATTTGTTATTTGGAGATTTTTTTAAAAGTAGAGTAGAATTCATGTAGGAAAAAATAATTAGCTAAAGAATGAATATTGCCCAAATTATGAAATGCCATTAAATGTCATCTCATTAGCCAGGTTATATACAGTTGAAATACAAACAAACAGTCTATTCCTTCTTTAGATGACATTTAAATTTATTGGGAATAATAAAATGATTTGATTCTACTGTGAGTCAACATTCTGGGGACGTGAAATCATCACTTATATGAGAATAAATAAACTCTTCCAGGAGACTAAGTCACCATTAAGCACAGTTGCTTATAAATATTGATCAATTAATTAAAGGATGATGGACAACAGGGTAATATTTCAATCTTCTTAACTATTTATCCCTTATTTTTAGTACATGTTGAAACCCATCTCCTTTTTTTGTTCATCTATGTCTTTGATAATGTTTTTACATCATTTTGCATATTCAAGGTATCAGTAATATACTGAAGCCTAATTACACCCATCATACATCTTTCTATTTCCTTCTGGGTCAGTTGGAAGTTTGATTTTTCTGAGATCATAGTGCTTCAGCATTCACAGAAACAATAATACCAGGATATAATGATGTTTAAAATAAAGGCAATACTGAATTCTGGGATAGAGTACTGGACTCGGAGTCAGGAAATAGGTTGGAATATCACCTGAAATACTCATTAGTGTTGTGATCATGGATAAGTCATGGAATCTTGCTCTGCCTCAGTGCCACCCCCATAAAATAGGAATAATACTTGCACTCTTTACTTAAAGGTTATTGTGAGGAAAGAATTTCACAAACTTTAAAGGACTGTAAGTATGAGTTATTATTTAAAATATGCACTTAGAAAGCAAAGAGTAGCTAGGGAATTAATAAAAGTGCTGCATAATTTCCAAATGCCCTCTAGACTACTCTCTTTTTCCTTTCAATTGTGGGCCCAACTCAGTGCCTATGTGCAGTACATTTGTGTACTGATGGCCTAAGATGATGAGATGACTATTCAATTGCATTTCATAATCTAAGCAATATGTATTCTTTGTACAGTTGAGGGTTTTTTCTTCATAAATCACTTTGAGGGATCATGATTGCTTTGAGGAAGTCTTGTAGTATTCAAGGGCTCAAGGCAATCAGCATCATGTCATACAAAGAGAGGAACATGTGAAGATGCATCCTCTAAGACAGTGGCATCAAGCTGCAATTCAATTCAGTTCAATTCAATAAACGTTAAGCACCTACTTTGCTATGCTAATCATCACAAGAAGTAAAAGACAGTACCTACCCTCATGGAGCTTACAATGTAATGGGGAGACAACATGCAAAAAAATATATATACAAAGCATGCTATATACAGGATAAATGGGAAATAACTAACAGAGGAAAGGCATTGGAATTAACAGGCATTGGGGAAAGGCTTCCTATAGGAGGTGGAATTTTAGTTGGGCTTCAAAGGAAACCAGGGAAGTCAGTACTCAGAGTGCAGAAGGGAGAACATTCCAGGAATGAGGGACAGTCAGAGAGAGTGCCCAGAGCCAAGAGATGGAGTGAATTATTTGTGGAACAGCTAGGAGACCAGTATCACTGGATTGAAGAGTAAGAAGACTGAGTGGAAAGATAGGAGGAGGTGATGAAGGACTTTGGATGCCAAATAAAGCATTTTGAATTTGCTCCCAGAGGCAACAGGAAGCTAGGAAGCCAGTGGAGTTTGTTGACTGGAGTTGACATCATCAGACTTGTGTTTTAGGAAAAATCACTTCAACAGCTGAATGGAGAATGGTTTGGGGTGAGGAGAGGCTGTAGGCAGGCAGAACCTACCAGCAGGCTATTGCAGTAATCCAGGTGTGAGGAGATGAGGTCCTGCACTAGAGGGGTGGCAGTATCAGGAAAGAAAAGGGGGGGGGGGGTGTTCAAGAGATGTTTGCAAAGGTGAAATCAAAAGGCCTTGCAATAAATTGGAAATGGTGGGTTGAGCAATAGTGAGGAATCCAGGATGACTATATTTAGAAGGCAAGATCTGGAAGACGATCCAGAAAAGGAGACAGAAAAGGAGAGGCCATATAGGCAGGAGGAAAATCAGGAGAAAATGAGAGAGAAGAGAGTATGGGGGAAGAGAGTGATCAACAGCATCCAAGACTACAGAGAGGTCAAGGAGAATGAGGCCATTGGATTTGGCAGCTAATAGATTATTAGTAACTTTAGAAACAGCTGTTTTGATGGAATGATAAGGTTAGAAGCCAGTAAGGGGTTGAGAAGAGGGTGATCAGAGAGAAAGTGAGGGCACCTATTGTCGATAGTCCTTTTGAGGAATTTAGCTACAAAAGGCAGAGATGTAGGACAATAGTTAGTGGAGATGAAGACACCAAGTGAGGGTTTTTTCAGCATTGAGGAGACCTGGGCACATTTGGAGGCAGTAGAAAATGAGCTAGTAGAAAGGGAGAGATTGAAAAATAAAAGATAGAGTAGAGACAACAGAAAGCCATCTGTCGGAGGAAACAATGGAATGGGATCATTGAACAAGTATTCGGGTTAGCCTTGGTGAGACATAAGGACACTTCATTACGTGAGATGGGGGAAGAAGGCATTTAGCTACAAAGGGCAAAGGATAAATAGAGCAACAGAAAATAGAACAGGGACCACTAAACCATATGTAAGGATCCAGGAAGGCATATATTGACTTGAGTTTAAATGTAATTTTATATATGTTTGATTGTATTTTTATGTTGTTAAATATTTCTCAATTACATGTTAATCTGGTTTGGGTCCCACTCCAGAGTGTTATATGTGGCCACTGCATGTTTGTTTTACCCTTCTGTTCTAGAGACCCCTTCTTCTGCTTGAACTTTGTATAAAATGTCCTCTATGACAGTGGAGAACATCTTTTGGGTGCATATGTCTGTTTTGTGCTTAATTTGATATTGATAATTAGATCATTAAACAAAGTTATCTCTATGGTTGCAACTGTCCAGGAATCTTCTATTATCTTAATACGTGCATGGAAGAAAATTTCATCCTTCATTTTGCTCTACTAAGTCAAGATATGCTTTACAAAAAGCAATAGATACAGTGGGATCTTATATTCTCTACACCTGTTGATCAATTTCATGACTGATACGATATGGTCTTCTAAAGAAAATTGGGAAAACTTGCCTTCTAATATTTTCTCAATATTTGCATTGACCATCATGAAGATTTATAGAAATGAAAAAATAGGCTAACCAGTTGGAAGCCACCAATGACTTCTCAGTCACCTTTTTTTTGCTTTTGATAATGAAGTTATCCATGATCTTTTTCATTCTTTTGGAATCTACTCCTTTTTGAGACATTTTGAAAACAGATTCCCAAGTACCTATGCAACTATCTTGCCTCCAGTACAAATTAAATCTGTATGTATTTGGGAAAGTTCAGGTAAATTTCTTGACTTCATTTTCTCAAGTAACATTTCTTCTTCCTCATTTAGCGCAGAATTTATTGAAAAGGAAGAGTCAAGATGTGGTGGTTCCATTGTGATTAATGATGAAAATGTATTGCTATAGAAATGCAAGGAAATTTGTTCCTTTTCACGTTTAGTTTGTCCTGCCAGTTTTATCTATAAATGCTGTTAGGAAGACCTGGCTTAACTGGGTCTCAAGCCAAGTTTTATGCACATCTGTTTTGCTTATCTTCTGCCATACTCGTCTACAATGTTTTTCAATTATGTTTGTGCCATAAAGCAGTTCTGTTCTTGCTTGTACATCTGCTTGGCAAAGAGTTAAATGTTTTATTGTGGTTTTTTTGTGTGTGAATGAGACAATACTGCATTCCTTTGGCCTGCTTACTGTGCTGTTTTACCATAGCTAAACATCTCTAAACACAGGTGATAATCAGAGTCAACATCTTTACTTTTGTTCATTTCCCATTGTAGATAGAAACTGGTCTGATATCTTCCCTTTAAATGAAATCAGGAGATATAAAAAAGTTATGGCTAAATCTAAACATGGCTTTCTGGGTTCACTTTGGAGATGAGATTAAAAAAATAAAGAACTGATTTCATTATAAGCACAAGTATGCATAGAAACATGTTAGTGTATAAAAATGGTGAAAACACACCTTTATCAATCACTGTAGCAAGTGAAAAGAGTTCTTGTGAATTCAAGGAATTTAAAAATGAAGAGGAGACTTGATCTGTTTATCCTACTTGTTTGAATTCCTTCATATGTCAGCAAATACCCCCCCAAATAAGTAATTATGTGATAATCTATGGTCCACACTAAAAAAGAGAAGAAAGGAGCAAATGAACAAGACTTAAATGTTCCAAATAGATTTATTAAAGGAGATTCTTTACAACTACCTGAAGACAGGCATGAGATGCTATGGGCCTCCAAATCTATTTCCAGATTGGGGGAAAATGTGTTAGTTCCCCAGAATGGGATCTTGTGGCAGTTTTAAAAAATGCCTTCCCCACTTTTCCTTTTTGTACAGCAAAAGTCCCAGTCTCTGATGAGTTTTAGAGATTCTTTATCCTTTTTAGTAAGTATAGGATGGTGCCTGGTGGGGAACAAGGTGTCATCTGCTACAGTAACCAGTTGAAAGGATGAGAATATGGCACTGGAATATTCAAAGCTTAGCTAAAAAGAGGGATGTAGAGGGTCTTATCTATGATGCTAAGTGCTATGAGCCCCCTAGCCTCCAAAGAATGTTTATCTTTGAAGTTATAATGGGAGAAATAGGATATTTTCTTGGTTTTAGGAGTGAAACAATAAAGAAAAAAATTAAAGCTGAAGTATTAAATTCAGCTCAGGAACTGACTCTGAAATAGTCAACCCTGGGGACTAAATCTAGGTCTCTTCAAATTAATGTTTTCCTATATCCCAAGGTTTGTCACTGATCCTCATTTTTTTTAACTTTTCCTAGTTTTCCCTGGATTTTCTCAATTTCAATGCATAAAGTGAACCCAAGGCTGTTTTTTTTTCAAATTTTGTCTAAAACTGAGATGAATATCCTCAAGGCAAAGAAACTCCCCTGTGGCAGTGCAGTTTCAAGATCACTTTAGACACAACTCCTTTTGATTTTAGTTAAGTAGCCATAATGCTGAGTCTTACCTCTGACCAGCTATATAAACAAAAGAGTTGATATATTACATACTGAGTCCCAAGAAGGAATAACTAAATTGGTTTAATTTACAGAGAATTTAAAAGTAATTCTCAGAGAGAAAGAAAGAATGTTAATTGTGACTATCACAACTGAAAAATCACTGACATAGCTATCTGTAAAAGAGCAATACTGAAGTCTGGTAAATAGACAAGACAAGAATGTATATTCCACATCTCCCATTGTTACTTCTCTTTCCATAATGCTTTTATGTAACCCTTCTATCAGATGAAAATTAACTTTCCCTCCTCAAAATTCTCATAGCACTTTGCTTATAAAAAAAAGCTAAAATTAAGAGCCCTTAATACTGATTATTGTCCAAAATGGCATCACTATGTTGGGGTCAATGTACATTGTGTCCTACTGTGGCTGATCAGACCAACTTGACCTCAGAAAGTTTTACTACAGATCAGACACAAACAGTCCTTATGAACATTTGGAATGGATAAGTCTCTAAATTTGTGCATCTCGTGTTTCTTTGGAGCTACTGCAATTTTGCTTGCTCGTACACCACAGGGCCTTCTTTGATATAGGCAAGGGATTCTGAGCAGTAGCCTGCTTATGTCTCAAAAGTGATTGCAAAGTTCTTCAGAGAGACCTTAAGAGTGTCCTTGTATCACTTCTGACTTCCATGTGGGCTTTGTGTGAGTTTTCAGTAGCATAATTTTTTAGGCAAGCATACGTTTTGTATTCAAACAACATGACCAGCCCATTGAAGTTGTTCTCTCTCTACAGGAGAGTTTGAATGCATTACTAAGTTTGTAAATAGGGTATTATTTCTCATTTACTTTTATAATTTTCTTTTTTATTTAAAAATATCAATATACAAACATACATACAAAGAGGCATTTCATATATATAACAAAATACAAAAAAGGGGATTGTTCATGAAATCTTGAATCTCCACTTTAAAAAAAAATAGAATAAATTCTATATATTGCCTTCAAAATTGCCTTACTTATCTGAGCTTCCTTCTGAACTTCTTTCTGTTCTCCTCTGTACATTTTAATAAATGATTCAATGCCTCCTCTTTTTTGGTATCAGTATTATATAACATAACACACAGTCACACACATCCATTACCTTCCCACCCCTACTGAATTAAAACTGGGGGGAGGGGGGGGAGGGGAGGGGAGGGCAACAAATTTCTCCTAATAAATAAACACAGTCAAGCAAAATAAATCTACCCAGGGCCATATTGAAAAATGTATATGTTTTTCTGCAACTTGAATCCATAACCTTTTTTCTAGGATGTCAGCAACCTGCTTCGTCTTAGAGCAGATCCTCTGGAGATAAGATTGTTCACTACTTTAATCAGAGTTCTTACGTCTTTCAAAGTCAGTTTTCCTTTCAGTGTTTCTGTCTTTGTAAATATTGTTCTCCTGGCTCTGTTCACTTCATTCTGCATCTGTTCATAAAATCCAGGATTCTCTGAAATCATCTCTTTTGTCATTTTTTACAACAAAATAACAGTCTGCTACATTCACGTATCACAGTTGTTCCTCCGTTCCCTAGCTGATGGATGAATACTTAGTTTCCAGCGCTTTTCTTTTTTTCCCCTTTTCTTTTAATCCTCCAGTTAGGATCAAGAAGTGTGTTTTGTTTGTGACTATTCCCTTCCTGGTATCAACTTTCCTATTAATTCTCCCCTTATCGCTGTAGTTTCCTAGTTATTTGATGTATTTCTACACCAAACTCTGCGTGCGTGCATGCGCGCGTGTGTGTGTGGCTGTATGTGTGTGTGTTCAAAAATCTCCCTTTGTCCTGTTTAGAAAAGAGTGAGGTTTACCTGATGTTATTCCCCCTACCCCTTCTTCAATTTTTGTATACTCTTCTCATGTACCCTAATTATGAGAAATAAGAAGTTTCACCCCCTCTTCTTTCTACACTATCATATTCTTTTTTTTAACTTCTAGTGTAGGGACAATTCTAATGTCAACACCTTCTTAGTTCAGATTTGATGCTAGGATGAAAAGAGGTACTCAGATGCCCCTGAATATTTAACAAGAGATTTACTTTGCCCTAACAGAAGAATATGCAACAAAGATACAGTGGTGCTTAATTGCTTCGGGTATCCTTCCCCATCTCCACCTTGAAAGGCTTCCAGTCAGTCAACAGGGTAGGGTGACTGGCTTGGTCTCAGGTACCTACCAGGTCTGAGAGGCACTGATTACATATGGCTGGACCTTTTATGGTCTTACACCATGAAGCTACATCAGAGGAGCTAGGGTCAAATTAGGTTGTATGGGATGTGGGGATGGAGGAAAGAAGTTGGGGCTATCAGGGAAGCTGGAGCTTAAGGAAGATGCATCAGGAAAATGCTAGTCCTGTCACATCCTACCTTTTCTTTCCTCTCCTCAAACTCTCAGCACAAAACTAATCCGTTGCCAAGTATTTTGCTTTTCTTATTTAAATCACTCAATACCCTTTTAGTTAAGGTTCTGAAAGGGTGCTTAGGGGTGTAGTTAGAACTACATCGTCATACAGCTCTTCTGAATTAGTTTTTTTACTAGTATTATTATCTTTCTGGACTTCCCTTGACCCTTGTTTGTTTGTATTTCAAAGTTCCTACTTAACTCTGGTCTTTTCATCAGAAATACTTGAAAATTCTCTATGCCATTAAAGGTCTATACCCCATCACACCACCACCAAAGAATTATACTTAGTTTGATGGGTGTTATTTCTCTTTGTAAACCCTTATTCTTTGCCTTTTGAAATATTGTATTCCAAGTTTTCTCATTTATAGTACAAGTTGCCAGGTCTTGTAGTCATCCTGACCATGATTCCTTGGTACCTGAAATCCTTCTTTCTGGATACTTACAATATATTTTTTCTTGAATAAGGAAACCCTGAATTTTGACCATGACATTCCTGGGACTTATAGTTTTGGAATTTCTTACAGAAAGTGATAAGTAGAGTCTGTTTTCATTTTGTACTCTAGTTCTAAGAGATCTGAACAGTTTTGATTTACAATTTCTTGAAATATGGTGTGCAGGCTTTTATTTTTATCATGACTTTTAAAATGTTTAATCATTTTAAAATTACTTCTCTTTGACTCATTTTCCAGATCGATTGTTTTTTAAATCATTTTCATCTATTTTGTATGTTGTTCTAATATTTCTTATTGTCCCCTGGAAGCACTAATTTCAATTTGATCTATTGTAGTTTTCAAGGGGTCTATTACTTGGGTAAGGTTTAACATTTTTTTGTTTCTAGGCTATTTGTTGTTCTTTTAATGCTTTACTCCAGAGTTTTAATTTAATTTTTAAATTCTTGCTTCATTCTAGTTATTCATATAGTCTTGTGGAAAAGCCATTTTCCACCCTTTGTTCTCTGCTTCTAATTGTTATAGAGTTGATCTCTAGCCTAGGCTAGATTTTGGAAAGTATCAGGATCTAAAATGATTCTTTAGTTCCTCGACTGGGGCTTTATGTTAGGACCAGGTCTTACCCGGCTATGCTTTTAGGTAGGTATTTGGTCTTGCTTTATCCCCTCCTCATCCCAGGTCATCTGGGTTACTATAGTAAACTCTATCTTCTGGGGTTAGGCTCTATAGATATTTGAAGCTGAGAGCTCTGGATCTTCAGAACCCTCTATGGCATCTCAGAACAGAGTACTAGGGACCTCAGAGCTCTGAAGTGCCTTATCTGAGTGATCTGAAATGATCTTATTGATCATTTCTGCACCTACTGGTTTTCAAGATCTCTTGTGGGGCTTTTTCTCAGGGGCCTTTCATTCTGGCTGCCTTCAGACACAGACTTACCGGCTATACCTGTATCTGGCCTGCCTTTGTTTGAGCAGGGAGCTTGATGGCTTGTTTGCCTGTGTTGGCATTAGCACAGCTGTTCATTCTCTTTCCTATTAACTGTGGGCTTCTAACTGATGTGTAATTCTGATGAAAGAAGTCACTAGAGTTTCTCATTAGATTTCTTGATGTAATTTTCAGCAATTTGCTAGAGAAAGTATATGGGAGTTAAGCTGTCTGCCTTCTTTCATGCAGCTATCTTGGTCAGAAGAGCCACTAGGTTACTAACTTAAACAAACTGATGTTAATTACAAAATCAATGACCTATATACCAATGCTAGCATATACTTTAATGTACTAGAAGCTGCTAACAGTTTTCAGAATATGACCAAATGCAACTGTGCCTTGTTTCTAACAGCTTATTTGGCTCTCTGTATTTGCAATACCTTTATCTTATCTTGGAGTCCTTGAAGCTATATGTTAATGATTTGTCAAGTTTTAACATCACAGATTTTTAGTTATTTCCCATTACATTTTGTTCTTGACATTTATGTCACTTTTATGTCAGTTATTTCCATACTGCCCAAACATACCCATATTTTGAGTATAAGCTCCTCAAGAACATGATTTGTGTCATATTGTCATCAGAATATACTCTAGACCTATTGATTAGAAAGGAAAGCAGACGAGTTCAAGAAATACATCACAAGTGGAGGCATGGAGGCATAATATAATAGTGATAGGAGATTTCAATTGTCTGGCCATTTGTTGGCTCTATGAGTTTGCCAAAAGTAGAACAGCTAATGATTTATTGGATTGCTTTAATGGTCACTTTTTCTTTTTTAATATAAATAAAATTTCCATTTTTTATTCCCAATTATACATAAAAACAATTAGCATTCATTTTTTTTTAATTTTAAGTTCCAAATTTTCTTCCTATCTTCCTCGCCCTTCTTGCTCCTTGAAATGGTAAGCAATTTGACAGACATTATACATATGCAATCAAGCTAAACATATTTCATACTAGTCATGTTGTAAAAGAAAACACGGGTCAAGAAAAACAAAAATAAAGTGAAAAATTGTGTGTTTCAAACTGCATTCAGATTCCATCAGTTCTTTCTCTGGAGGTAGAGGGCATTTTTCATCTGGAGTCCTTTAGAATTGACTTAGATCATTGTGCTGCTGAGAATAGCCAAGTCATTCGTAGCTGATCATCATACAATGTTGTTGTTAGTGTGTACAACATTCTTTTGGTTCTTCCCTCTTCATTTTGCTGCAGTTCATGTAAGTCTTTCCAAGTTTTTTTTAAAATCATCCTGCTCATCATTTCTTATAGCATGATAGCATTCTATTATAATATTTGTTCAGCCATCCCCCAACTGATGGACATCCCCTCAATTTCCAATTCTTTGCCACCACAAAAAGAGCTGCTATAAATATTTTTGTATAAATAGGACCTTTTCCCCTTGACAATTTTGTTTTTCAAGCTACAAAGGAAAATTGCATTCTAGACCTGATTCTCATCAACAAGAAGGAACTATTGCTGGGAGTAGAAATGATAAAAACAGTAAAGAGGAATGAAAAATCCATCATAAAATCTATACTACAGAATGACAGGAAATATAGGAATAGTCTAACTTACATCCTAAATTTGTCATTTCAGATTTCAAAGTATTCAGAGAAGTGATAGTTATGTCCCACAGACTAAAATTCTGTTGAAGTCAAGCTGGGAATGAATGATAGAAAGCTCTCAAAAATGAAACTCAGAAGACACAATCAAATTGAAACAGTTCTGACAAGGAGCAAAAAGTGAATCTGTTTAACAATACAAATATAGATGCATAAGGAACTCCTAAACCAACTTGGGTTTTTTTAAACAAATGTATAAAAGATGGAAACCAGGGAAGATAGTGGAGGATGAATAGGAAATCATGGCACAGTTCTGTAAGAAGAGTATTTGAACTAGAGATTCTAATGATCACAATAAGATTAAAGACATAAAGATGGACAAGAAAAATAATAATAATAATAGCTCACATTTTTATGGTACTTATTATGTCCTTGCCACTATACTAAACACTTCATCATTCTTACCTCATTTGTTCCTCATAATTACCCTGGTAGGTAGGTTCTATTTTTATTATCTATGGAGATCCATTATATAGATGAGGAAACTAAGGGAAAAAGAGGTTGTGACTCACTCAAAGTCATACAGTTAGTACACAATTGAGGCTGGATTTGAACTCCAGTCTTCTAGATTTGAGACCCAGAACTCTAACCATTGGACTACTTACTGCATTATCTGTATCTGCTCATGACATGGACCATAAAATCCTAGGAATTCAGAAAAACAAAAAAAACCTACCAGAGACAATTGATAGCTTCAGGAAAACTGTAGGTTACAAAATAAAACTCACTGAAATCAATAATGCTTCTATAAAGCAACAACAAAATTTAGTAGGCAATAACTAAAAGAGAAGTACCATATAAAAATAACCACAAAAATGAATAAAATATCTGGAAGTCAATCTTCTAAAGCATATTCAATACCTGTATAGCTACAATTGCTAAATACTTATTAGAGAAATAAAAAATTACTAAAGGGATATTTCGTGCTCTTGGCTAGACCATGATGATATAATAAAAATAACCCTACTAAAATGAATCTACAGATTTAGAACTATACCAATCAATCTACCAAAGTGATACTTTACAGAGATATACAAAATAATAAAATTTACTTGGTGGAGCAAAAAACCGTAGCACGCTGAAGGATTTCTTTTTAAGTAGGAATAAAGAGTAGCAGTCCTAGACCTTGGTTTGTCTCATCAAAACTACTTGGTAAAAGATGGAGAGATTCAAGTGAGCAATCTGAAAGTGCTTGAATGATTGGACGCAAAGAACAGTCATTAATGGTTCCGTGTCATTTGGGGAGGTGTCTTGTGCAGTGTGCCAAGGATGGGTGGTTTGGTCATGTGCTAATATTTTTATCAATGACTTAGATATCAATCAATTTGAGGCAGCTAGGTGACATAGTGGATAGAATGGGGGTCCTAGAGTAAGGAAGGCTCATCTTGGTGAGTTCAAATCTGGCCTCAGATGCTTATAAATATGTGACCCTAGGCAAGTCACTTAACCCAGTTTGCCTCAGTTTCCTCATCCATAAAATGAACTAGAGAAGGAAATGGCAAACCTCTCCAGTACTTTGCCAAGAAAACGCCAAATGGGTTCACAAAGAATCTGACACAACTGAAAAGTTACTGAACCTTAGCAACAATGGATAAAGGCATAAATTACACACTTATCTTGGCAGGGAATTTTGCATGTTAGATGACAGTATTAGGATCCCAAAAGATTTCAGCAGACTAAAAGAATGGGTCAAATCTAATAAGAATGCTGAATAAGAATTTTTATATTTAATCTTGATTTGTACTTCTTTCCTGATGGTAAGTCAGGCAGAAATTAGGCTCATCCTCTGTCCGATGATCATTTTCTCCAAGAGCAAAAATTTCCCTCCCACTATTTAGCTCCAACAAAGAGTCTCCTTCTACTCAAAATGGTGCCTCCAAACCTGTAGAGGTTCATCTTAGGATTGCTGTATAGATACCTACGCTGCAAAAAGTTAACACAAAGTTCAAAAGGTAACCAGGAGCCCTAAGACACAAGTTTAGTTGTCTAACCAATCTACTGCTCCAATATCCATATAGACATAGTTTACTATTTCTGCTAGATGGGAATGTAACAAACTAAAGAATGCATCAAAATTAATATGTTGTTTCTAGGTGGCCAGGTTCCATTAGGAATAAACTCAGTATATGTAGAGAAAAGTTCCTAAGGTTTTAGGGTCATCATGGATAGGCAGCAGAACCAGGAATGACACCCTAACAAAGGTGATTGAAAAGAAGTCGGAGAGGAGAACTAGGAGAAAGCAGTGTTAGCAAAAGCCAAAGGAGAGAATAAAGTAGACAGGAAAAGGAAGTGGTCCACAAGGTTAAAAGTTACAGAGGTCAAGAAGGATGAGGACTGATAAAAGGTCTTGGGCATATATTGCCTGCATATTCCCTATATGCAAATATTTCTGAATCTGAAGTAGAGGTTGGAGAAATCAACAAAAATATCAACAATAAAAATTTAATAAATTCTTCACAAATTAATCTCTCCAATTCTCTATTTCTGCTTTTTCAGCACATATTATAACACTCTCCAGAAATATAGAGGCAGCACCAGAATTTTCCATTTATTCTAGAATTTATTTCCATGTAGTCTTTTTAGTATAAAAAGTAATATTGCATAGTAACAACCATTCTGGATTTGGAGTAAGAGTTGAGTTCAAATCCTAAGTTTGATTCTTACTGGGTTTTAATTAATATATTGTATATAGGTAACTATATTAATACCTATAATTACTTATCTCACAGAACTGTTATGAGGCTCAAGTTAGATAATATATGAAAATGCTTTGCCGGCTTTCAAGTGCTACGTAAATAAACATATGCTCTTATTATTACACTCCCTTGAGTGGAATACCACCAGTAATTGCTTGGTGATATTATTTTAATGACAATTTGTACATAATGCACATTTGATATTTTAGAAAACCAATAAAGTGATTCTCCTTTTTTAAAATACTTAACTTTATATTAGAAAGAATAAATTATAACTGTCTGGTTTTCAGATTTAGAATCTTATTTAAAAAAAGAAAATATAATAATCAGTTCACAGACTTGGGGACTCAACCAAAAATTATAATTTCATTTATTCCTTCCATCCAAAAGAAAAAGAAAATATGATCTGTTAGAAAGCATACCACAAAGGTTATACTCTCATTACCTATGTAAAATATTTTTTTGGTAGAATATTCTTTAGAACAAGAATGTAGAAGAAAAAGATTTGGTTTTGTCAGATCATCACAAAAAATAGCTGGAATATATCACATTACAAGTACCTTTGAATTCTTCAAATACCACTTTTTTTTGTTTGTCAATACCACATGAAGCATTGAATCATGCACACACAATCCAAAACGGGAAAAAATTTTTGTTGCTGTAACTTCCAAATTATTTATATTGTCCCCTATTGTCTTCCCCTTTCAGACTACATTCTTTTCTCTCAGTTTCTATCTCTCTGTCTTTGTTTCCCTCTCTCTCATATGTACATACATATATTTATGTATACATATATGTATGTTTGTGTATATGTCTTCTATGTAATTAGTTATCTACATATTGCTCCCTCATTAGAATATACCCTCCTTGAGTGTAGTGACTTTCTTTTGCCTTTCTTTATATCCCCAGTGCTTAGCACACAAATTCTTGTTGAGTGTTAAATTTCTGTACATTGGCTTCTGCAACATTATATACCCTTTGCTAAGAATGTAAGCCTGGTCCATAAGGATAAAGTTGAGAAAGTAATTTCTAGGGAAGGGACAATCTTTTCATTTTTATAATTCTGTATAGGACCAGCAATTTGCATTGCTCCTAAGTATATTTCAGTCTTCCAGTTGTTGGAGCTAACCACTTTGGCAGATTTCTGCCAAGACTTTTTTTAATGAACCTGATGATTTTCATTTCTGTACTGAGTCACCTCTTTACCAAGCAGTGCTCAGAGACACATGACTGGCAGGATGCCTAATTACAGAAAAAGACTATATGCAAAAGTGATTAATGCCTTAAACAAGGAATACAAAGTAAGCAATTAAATATAACACACTTTTGCCCTCACTCTTGCAAAAGGTTATATTCCCTAGAGATTCAGTAAGTACAAATGAAGAAAGTCAAATACAAATTACAACTGCTCACACATCATTCAATTCAATGCGTATTCATTAAATGTCGGTGTTGTGAAAGACACTAGTCTAGGAGCTAGTCAGACAAAGATGAAAAATGATCTGACCTTCAAGGAATTTATATTGTAATAAATTGAAGTTCTTGATCAAGAGCCTATGCTCAACTTTTTATTTCAATGAAATCAAACATCATTGTTAATGAACTATAAAAGTTACCTATACGTTATATGCAACGTACAGCTTTCTAAAAGGTATCAAAAGTGACCAACTGCACAAATTTAGAAACTATTCAATGACTCGATATCATTGCATGCATAGTGTACAAGGTTCTTATCTTATTCTTGTCTTCTTTTCACTATGAAAACTAGAAGGAGAAAGAACATTTTAATTGCAATTACAGAAATCAAAGGTGCCCCTTTGGGGAGATTCTGACAAGCATCGTTAAAGACATCTTAACCTCAGTTTCCTCATCTGTAAAAGGAAGAGACTGAACTAGTGACTTCTGAGGTGCCAGTCAGCTCTAGATATGATATTCCAGAAAGGCAAAAGGTATAGAATTACAACTCCTCATAGGGACAGTGTCAACTTCATTTTTAACAAATTAATGTTTTAATTTTTACCCTGAAACAACTTCTGTAATTCATTTATCTTCATTATTTTTGTTATAGTTCTTTTTCTTTCACTACAAAAAGAGAGAGAAATCACAGTCTGAATAAGGAAGTACTTATTCATCTGAATAAGAAAGTGTTTATTATTGTGTACTTTGCACACAAACACACACAAACTGGAAATCACTTCAGCGATGTTTACCTAGTTCAGCATGTTTATTCTTTGAAGGAAATAAACCCTTGACTAAAGACACTTGAAATTACCTTTCCAAAGAAGAAAAGTAATTTTCTCAAAGGCAGCCACATATTTCACCAGATATAATTTTATGTATCAATCAAAATCTTAACGGCCAGAACCTCCGAAACCATGAGAAAAATAAACCAAACCTAGGATATAAAGCCCTTAATAGGGATTTCAGGGAGGATGCCAAATCCTTTAGAACTCTTATACATTTCAGTGATTCAGTGATGTCAGTGATTGGATACTAGAGCAATCATCCTCTGAATTTCTGTAATAACACTTCACCTGGGATGCTGTGAGTACTCCCAAATTTATACAGCTGCTATTGTTTACTTTAGGACATTCTAATATTTACCAGGTATACTACTTCCCTTCACTTCAAAGAACAATAGGATTAACTTCATAAGCATTCTCAAATTTGCTTTGACTTCATAATGATGCCACAGTTGCTTTTATCACTGAATTATTTGCTGTTCAGTAGTCTTTTCTTTTTCCTTTTGAAGTCATTCCCTTTGAGTTTCCTGGCTGCTGTCTTTGATTACTATAAAAACTGCATTCAAATATTTATAACACATGGATTTTCACTCACAGAAGATAAAATAATTCAATCCAAATAAGTTCAACAAACATTTATTAAGCAGTTCCTTTGTACTAGGTCCTATTAGGTGATAGGCATACAAAGACTAATATGAAACAATCTTTACCTTCAATATGAAATAATCCTTGCCTTCAAGAAGTTTACCGTCTACTGGTGGGATGTAACATGTACACAAGGAAACAAATTCAAAGTATATATGAAGAAATACAAAAGCAATTCCAAATTATTATATGCCTAAATGGGATTTTCCCAAGTATAGGTTAATATTAGAGTAGCAACAAGGCTGTTACAAGTCAGAATCAATATATACTGTGGAAGCTGAAAGAAAAAATTCTCCTATTCCTTATCCATTTGCACTACACTTAGTCTTCTCAGTCATGAAGTGAATTTCAAAGGGAAAAAAAGTAAAACAAGATGACAAAATCAACATATAAAATTTAGAACATTTTTTTTCCAACTGCTAAATAAAACCTCAACATCAAAATCATTATATTTTAACCAGGAATAATCTGTGTCTTCATTTAATAGAAATGACAATGAGACCAAAGTAGAATAAAAAGTCAATTGTTGAGTCATGTAGGGGGGCGGAGCCAAGATGGCGGAGTAGAAAGACGCACATACACATAGCTCCGAACCCACAACCCACAGAACGGCTAGAGGGGACCAACTCACGGTGAATTCTGCACCCAGAGGCCACGGAATATTGGAGTGAGGGAGATTTCTGTTCCAGAGAGACCTGCAAACCTCTCGCGGGGGGTCCTTCGCGCTGCGGACTGGGCACCGGGACTGGGAGCAGAGGGCAGCCCTGCAGTGGCCGTGACACTGTGAGGAAAAGATCTGAGCGGGCTACGGGGACGGGATCTCCAGCGGCCACACGGGTCCCTCCACCCACAGAGGGACCTGCAAACCTCTCGCAAAAGGTCCGTCGCGCTGCAGACGCGGAGCCCAGCGGCTCCGAGAGGTACAGATCCGAGCAGGCTTCAGGGACGGGATCTCCAGCAGCGGCACAAGCCCCTCCACCCACAGGTGACAGGGGTCGGTGAGAGAGTCTCTTTGGTGGGTCGAGAGGGGAGTGGGGTGCCCCCATGGCTCGGGCCCCCCCGGGAGATAGAAGCTGAGAGGCGGCTGCAGACAGGGGCTCCCCAAGTGGGCGGGAGCCTGGATCCATTGTGGAAGGTCTGTACATAAACCCCCTGAGGGAACTGAGCCTGAGAGGTGGCCCTGCCCCCACCTGAGCACCTGAACTTAATTCTCACACTGAATAGCAGCCCCGCCCCCGCCAAAAGCCCTAAGGCCGGAAGCAGCATTTGAATCTCAGTCCCCAAACGCTGGCTGGGAGGACCAGGAGGCGAGGTGGGTGTGAGGAGAATATTCAGAGGTCAAGTCACTGGCTGGGGAGAATGCCCAGAAAAAGGAAAAGAAATAAAACTATTGAAGGCTACTTTCTTGG
This sequence comes from Notamacropus eugenii, assembly GCF_028372415.1. NCBI lineage: Eukaryota > Metazoa > Chordata > Mammalia > Diprotodontia > Macropodidae > Notamacropus > Notamacropus eugenii. The sequence goes on along the minus strand of NC_092872.1, from coordinate 98,146,972 downwards.
AGAACAGACATTTCCTCCCTTCCTTTCTGATGAGGAAGAACAATGCTTACCATCAGGCAAAGACACAGAAATCAAGGACTCTGTGTCCCAGCCCACCCAATGGGCTCAGGCCATGGAAGAGCTCAAAAAGAATTTTGAAAATCAAGTTAGAGAGGTGGAGGAAAAACTGGGAAGAGAAATGAGAGGGATGAAAGAGAAGCATGAAAAGCAGATCAGCTCCCTGCTAAAGGAGAACCAAAAAAATGTTGAAGAAATTAACACTTGAAAACTAGCCTAACTCAATTGGCAAAAGAGGTTCAAAAAGCCAATGAGGAGAAGAATGTTTTCAAAAGCAGAATTAGCCAAATGGAAAAGGAGATTCAAAAGCTCACTGAAGAAAATAGTTCTTTCAAAACTAGAATGGCACAGATGGACGCTAAGGACTTTGTGAGAAAGACAGATATCACAGAACATAGCGAGAAGATTGGAAAAATGGAAGATAATGTGAAATATCTTATTGGAAAAACAAATGACCTGGAAAATAGATTCAGGAGAGACAATGTAAAAATTCTGGGACTACCTGAAAACCATGATCAAAAGAAGAGCCTAGACATCATCTTCCATGAAATTATCAAGGAAAACTGCCCTGAGATTCTAGAACCAGAGGGCAAAATAAATATTCAAGGAATCCACAGAACACCGCATGAAAGAGATCCAAAAAGAGAAACTCCTAGGAACATTGTGGCCAAATTCCAGAATTCCCAGGTGAAAGAAAAAATATTGCAAGCAGCTAGAAAGAAACAATTCAAGTATTGTGGAAATACAATCAGGATAACACAAGATCTAGCACCCTCTATATTAAGGGATCGAAGGGAATGGAATAGGATATTCCAGAAGTCAAAGGAACTAGGACTAAAACCAAGAATCACCTACCCAGCAAAACTGAGTATAATACTTCAGGAGAAAAAATGGTCTTTCAATGAAATAGAGGATTTTCAAATTTTCTTGATGAAAAGACCAGAGCTGAAAAGAAAATTTGACTTTCAAACACAAGAATGAAGAGAATCATGAAAAGGTGAACAGCAAAGAGAAGTCATAAGGGACTTACTAAAGTTGAACTGTTTACATTCCTACATGGAAAGACAATATTTGTAACTCTTGAAACATTTCAGTATCTGGGTACTAGGTGGGAGTACACACACACACATGCACACACGCACACATACATAGAGACAGAGTGCACAGAGTGAATTGAAGAGGATGGGATCATATCTTAAAAAAAAAAATGAAATCAAGCAGTGAGAGAGAAATATTGGGAGGAGAAAGGGAGAAATTGAATGGGGCAAATTATCTCTCATAAAAGAGGCAAGCAAAAGACTTATTAGTGGAGGGATAAAGAGGGGAGGCGAGAGAAAATCATGAGCTCTACTCTCATCACATTCCACTAAAGGAAAGAACAAAATGCACACTCATTTTGATAGGAAAACCTATCTCACAATACAGGAGAGTGGGGGACAAGGGCACAAGCAGGGTGGGGGGGAGGATAGAGGGGAGGGCATGGGGAGGAGAATGCAATCCGAGGTAGACACTCATGGGGAGGGAAAGGATCATAAGAGAATAGAAGTAATGGGGGACAGGATAGGATGGAGGGAAATATAGTTAGTCCTATACAACACAACTAGTATGGAAATCATTTGCAAAACTACACAGATTTGGCCTATATTGAATTGCTTGTCTTCCAAAGGGAAGGGGTGGAGAGGGAGGGAGCTAAAGAAGTTGGAACTCAAAGTGTTAGGATCAACTGTAATGTTCTTACCACTAGGAAATAAGAAATACAGGTAAAGGGGTAAAGAAAGCTATCTGGCCCTACAGGACAAAAGAGAAGACAGAGACAAAGGCAGAGAGGGAGGATAGAAGAGAGAGCAGATTGGTCACAGGGGCAATTAGAATGCTTGGGTTTGGGGGGGAGGGGGTAAAAGGGGAGAAAATTTGTAACCCAAAATTTTGTGAAAATAAATGTTAAAAGTTAAATAAAAAAAAAAAGTCAATTGTTTTGAAACTGATTACTAAAAATCAATCATGTATAGCATGGAATATTTTACTTGTCAGATTGATGAATAAGGGGAGAATTTATGACCAGAGATAAAGAGCATACAGGTTGTAAAGTGTATAATTTTGATTACATCAAATTAAAGGTTTTGCACAAACAAAACCAATGCAGCCAAGATTAAAGGAAAGCGGAAAACTGGAGGAAATTTTTTATTGCAAGTTTCTCTAATAAAGGCCTCATTTCTCAAATAAATTAAAAACTGAGTCAAATTTATAAGAATATGAGTCATTCCCAAATTGATAAATGATCAAAAGATATGAACAGGCAGTTTTCAGAAGAAGAAATCAAAAGATATAGATATGTATATAAACATGTATATTCACATGAAAAACACTGTAAATCACTATTGATTAGAGAAACGCAAATTAAAACAAGTCTCAGGTACTACCCCATACCTATAAGATTGGTTTATATGACAGAAAACAAAAATGACAAATGTTGGAGGTGATGTGAAAAAATCAGGACACTAATGCACTGTTGGTGGAGTTGTGGACTGATCCAACCATTCAGGAGAACAACTTGGAACCATGCCCAAAGGGGTGTAAAACTCTACATACCCTTTGACCCAGAAATACCACTATTAGACCTATATCTCAAAGAGATTTTTTTAAAAAGGTAAAGGACCTATGTGTACAAAAGCATTTATAGCAGCTCATTGTGTGGTGGTGGCAAAGAATTGGACATTGAGAGGATGCCCATCAATTGAGAAATGGCTGAACAAGCTGTGGTAAGCAATTGTGATGGAATACTATCATGCTATATAAGAAATGATGAGTAAGATGGTTTCAGAAAAACTTGGGAAGACTTGTATGAACTGATGAAAAGTGAAGTGAACAGAACCAGGAGAACAATGAACACAACAGCAACATTATACAATGATCAACTATGAATGACTTAGTTTTTCTAAGCAATGTAATGGTCCACAACAATTCTGAAGGACTTATGATGAAAAATTCTATCCACAGAAAAAACTTATGGAATCTGAAGATAGCAGCATAGAAGCATATTTTTTAACCTTCTTTATTATTTTTGGAGGAGTCTATTTTTTTTTTTCACAATATGGATAATATGGAAATACATTTTACAAGACTACACATGCCTAATCTAATTAAATTGCTTGTCTTCTCAAGGAGAGGGGAGAGGAGAGAGGGTGGGAAAGAATTTAAAACTCAAAATGTTAAAAATTGTTTTTATATGTATACGTATAAAAATTTCAAAAAATAATGTGTACAATAATGATTTCTGCATAATTTAGAAAATAAGTTTTCTGCTCTGTTCCTTTTTTGTCTTCTATTTCCACCTCCACTTCCAATTTAACCAGCTTTATCATCTATATCACAAGAACTTTGTGGTATATTAATGTGTAAATCCAAAGCTTAATCAAAATTTTCAAGTTAAATTCATTTCATAATAGTCATTCCAGTTTCATAAATTTGGGGTCATTAAATTACTATTTGTGATCATTATATTAAAATTTTAGTGTTGTATGCTTTAAATTAAACTGAATACTGATACTATTAATGAAACTATTAAGCTATGGTAATAACACCTCATTTGTCCATAAACATACAAAGACCAATATGAAACAATCTTTACCTTCAATATGAAATAATCCTTGCCTTCAAGAAGCTTACAGTCTACTAGTTGGGATACAACATATACACAAGGAAACAAATTCAAAGTATTTATGAAGAAATACAAAGTAATTCCAAATTATGGAGAACAATTATGCCTCAACAGAAAAAGATGAAAATTACAATGTGAATACCAACAAAAAGATCCCTTAATGGTTGAATTGCAAGTCTCAAAATCACTACACTACAGCTCATGAACTTATAAAAGGTACAAGGGCATAATACAGAGAGAAGCAGTATAAATAGCATCCTGGATAGAGTTTTGGACTTAAAATCAAAAAGACCTAAATCCAAAATTCTACTTCCAGAAGGCCTGGACATGTTAAATTGGAACTGTTTCTATTGGCTCTATCGTGAGATGTCATCCCTTTCAGAAGATGCCATGTGAATGGCTCACCTGAGTACTCAACTATTTAGAGAAGTTGCCAGCCCCATTGATTCCAAATCCATGAAATGAGCGAAGTTGTTTAGTGAACAGCCTTTGGCCAAAAGAAAGGAGACTTATGACTGGTATTCTCCTCACAACACCTGTTTTATTTCATGAGGAAACTCCATTTCTTCGGTCTTTACAGAGACGAACATCAAGATTTTAAGGAAGAGCAAATGCGACTAAAGGAGCTTCTTGGTAAAGGAAAACCAAAGAAAGGAGAAGGGAAAAGATCAGCTGCAAAGAAATAGTGTTTGACCAAGCTTTGAACCAATTAGTGATTGAGAGAAGAAAGAAGAATGCAAGTTATTTTTCTACTCTCAGTAGTAATGCACCTTTCCAAAACCGATGGTTATTGGTCTAAGAATCATCCCTCACATCATCATTCATCATGCTGAATTATGATTGGATTCTTGAGTGTATTTTTGTCCTTAAAAGTTATTTTGGTCTTGATAGTTGTGTGAAAATGTCATCTATTGTATTCGCAAAGAACTTATTAATATGTAAGTATTTGCTAATTTTGTTGCAAAAATTAGAAAAAAAATTCTACTTCCAATATTTACTAAGTATGTGATAATAGGCAAATCATTTAACCTCTCTGCATCTCCATCTCTTCATCTGTACATCAGACATGATGATAGGATTATAGATATAGAACTAGAAGAAAAGATGATAGATGATAGATAGATTAGATAGATAGATAGATAGATAGATAGATAGATAGATAGATAGATAGATAGATACAACATTTATTCTGCATTTACTATATGCTAGGCACTGTGCTAAGTACTTGGAATGCAAATATTAGCAAAAACTATTATCAAGAAGATGACACCCTAATTGGGGAAAACAACATATAAAAAGGAGCTGGAAAATAGCCAAGAAGATAGGGAGACAAGGATATGAAGATGTCTTGAGAGTGAAGAGTGGTTCTGGGAATGAAGTGAGCCCAGTCTAGTGGTGTAGGTCAGAGATTCACCAATCAAAAGAGAGGGTTACAGGGCAGAGGCATCTCTAGGGTGTGGAAAATGCTAGCAGGGAGGTAAAGTCCAGAAAATGAAGAGAGGAGCCAGGAGTCATCTTACAAAGCACCTTGTACAATCTTCTCATTTTACAAATGAGAAAGCTGATGCCCAAAAAGGAAAAGTAACTTGCCTCTGGTTACACAGATTGTAAGCACCAGAGCAAGATCTGAATCCGGGTCTTTGGCATTCTTGCTATACCACTAAAAAGAGCTGTAAAACCTATCTCATTGTTTGGGGGCTCAAATTAGGTGATATACATGGAGTCCCAAAAGTCCAAATACAGCTTAAAATTTTAAAAGCTTGTCTTATAAAGAGTTATGTAAATATCAGTTATTATTATAGGAAAATTCTTCAAGGACTCTTTGTTCTTATTTTAGACATAATTCTAAGAGGCTTGGTTGCCTGGTTTCCTAGTGAAGGGATCAAGGGAGAGATCCCAGAGGCAGACACACTGAGAATAGAAAGCCATCAGATAGCAATCTAGTTAGAAAAACTATAAAAATCTGGTGTGAGATCTCTCTATATATATAGTCTGAACTCATCAGATGTGGGGGCAAAGAATCTTAACACACCTCAACAGTTTTTAAGGATACCATCGATACACAGTAAAATGATCCTGGGTCATCAAGGAAAGGCTAAATGATGATTAATTTACTCTCTTGAAAAAGACAGGGAAGTATGTAATATATTTTGGAGCAATTTCATACACACATAAATGGTTATAAAGAAAAGTCATTTATCTGGAACAATCCATTCCCTGAAGATGGTAGATAAATCAGATATAACTCTAACAACATTTAACAAAGGACTATGGTTTAACGAACAATGCAAAACCTTATTCTTTCTACTTCTTTTCTTTTGTCACACTTCAGTTAACAGGTCAAAAGAAGGTGCTAAACTTATCTCACTAACAGTAGGAGCTACGGAAGGGTACAAAATCAATCCATGCCCTTGAAGACATTCTTCTCTATAACTGGGGAGAGAAGATAAACAGACATGAAACATGAAATAGACATGAATGATCAGAAAGCAACCCCAAGTAATCTTTGATTTGCTAACACATGGTAATGTAACAGTGTGTAAATAAATTGTTTAGAATTAAAAATACATTTGCCCATAGAAATAATGTGGTAGTCTCAGACCAGTACACAAGAGCCTAGTAAATCCCTAAAGTGCCTAAGGTATAAAATACTAATTCTGCTATAAAACCTAATTGTCATTGACAAAAAGGTCTTTATGGGGAAATATAGTTGGAGCTGAGAATTCAGGAAGACTTCCCTTCTTGCTATAACCCAGCAGTGGGATTAGGAACTCTATTAGCCCCAAGTCACTAGTGGTGGCTCCTACACCCTGCATACAGGGCACCTGCAGGGGGGGCACAAGCTCTAGGCAAAGGTTCTTAATGTGGGGTGCATGAACTTTTTTTAATATTTTGATAATAGCATTTCAATATAATTGGCTTCCTTTGGAATCTTCTGTATTTTGTTTTATGAAATTAGAAACATTATGCTGAGAAGTCCATGGACTTCAACAGACTACCAAAGAGTTCCATGACACAGATAAAAAAATGTTTCAGAATTTCTGATCTAGAATATATATATTGTGAGAGAACATGACAGGAGTCCAGCTGGCTTTGGATAAGGAACAGGATAAAGTCTAGGGAAGGGATTGTGGTTGTTGTCGTTCAGTCGTGACCAACTCTTCATGACCTCATTTGATGCTTTCTTGGCAAAGATACTGAAGTGTTTCTCCATTTCCTTTTACAGCTCATTTTACAGATGAGGAAACTGAGGCAGACATGGTTAAGTGACTTGCCCAGGACCACACAGCTAGTAAGTATCTGAGGCCAGATTTGAACTCAGGTCTTCCTAATTCCTGGCTTGATGTTCTATCTCCTGCTCCACTTAGCTGCTCTAGAAAAGGGGTTAGGGGTAAGCAAAATGTCAGGAGAAAAATAAGTGGGAAAGGTAACTAGAAGAGGTAGTATGAATTTCATATTGAGTTACGAGAGGGTTAAAGAATTGAGGCAGAAGCTCCAGGGCATAAAGACCAGGGATAATGACTCAGGAACAATGGAAGAGGTGGAAAGGGATAGGGACATGGTTAGGATGCCTCCTCATCACCACCTCAACCTACTCCCGAAGATCCAGTCACTAACACACTCATAAAGACCACTAAAAAGTCCCTAAAAGGGGCTCCATGTAAAAAATACTCAAACGGTACCATGGTCTCCTGATTTCGACCCTCCCTCCAATGATGTAAACTGTGCCCCACCTATGACTGCCCATCCCATCTATGGGATTCTTGTCTATGTCTTCCATAGGTTCTTCATACAACATGCAGGAGGCCTTCCTCAATTTCTTCTGACATCTCCATGGAGCACTGAGGCAGGCTATTTGTCTTTCCTTCATATATTCCCTTGATGACCTGTTTTACTTCTATCCTTCAAAGTTCCTTATTGGTTATGTGCCACAGCCTGCCTGGGCAGCTAGATCACATAACCATGCCCTCTTCCATTACCCTATGCATGTGTGACATTCACTTTTTCTTCTATGAAGGTTGTCGTGTTCCAGGTCTTAACAAGTTAATTTGGCTTCTGTCCTCATCATTCAGTAGAAATTGTTCTCTCTAAAGTTATTAATGATCTCTTAATTGTCAAATCCAATGGCCTTATCTCAATCCTCATCGTTCTAGACCTCTTAGCAGTACTTCCTGGTGTTGACCACCTTCTCTTCCTGTATACTCTCCTCTCTGGGTTTTAGTGATATCTCTCTCTTGGATCCTTTTCTACTTATCTGACTGATCAGACTAGATCTTTGCTACATCTTCGTAAGACTCTGTTGTCTTCTCTCACTTGGTAATCTCCCTGTTAAATCATTATCTATGCAAATTATTCTCACATCCACATATCCAATGTTCCCTGAAGTGAAATTATATATCACCAATAACCAATTAAACATTTTGAACTAAGCATACCATAGGCATCTCAAACTCAGTCTAACCAAAACGGAGCTCATTACTTTTTCCCTGAAAATCCACTCCACTTGCCAACATAATTATGACTGTTCTTCCTCTACTATATCTCTTAACTACATCTCCTTCTCTCTAGTCACACAGCCATCACCCTGATTCATGTCTCTATTGCTTCTTACTTCTACTATTGAAATAGTCTTCTTAATTTTTTTTTCTTTTCCTTTTTAAGGTAATTGAGGTTAAGTGACTTGCCTTAGGGTAACATGCTAGTAAGTGTCTGAGGTCAGATTTGAACCCTGGTCTTCCAGACTCAAGAGCTGGTGCTCTCTCCACTGTACTATCTAGTGGTCCTGTAATAGCCTTCTCATTGGGCAACCTGCCTCAAGCCTCTCTCTACCCTAATCCATTCTATACTTATTTGCCAAAGTGATTTTCCTAAAGACAAATATGAACATGTCACTCTCCTAGTCACTAAACCCCAGTGGCTCTCTATCACCTCTAAGATCAAACAAACTCCTTTTGGCATTTTAATCTCTTCACAACCTGACTTCAACCAACCTTTCCAACTTTAATGTAAATTACTCCCCTCCATAAACTGATCAAATCAAACTGACTTTAAACTGTTGCTCATACATAATACTCCATGTAGGTAACTAGGTGGCACAGTGGATGGAGTGCTGAGCCTCAAGTCTAAAAGACCTGAGTTCAAATTTAGCCTCAGAGGCTTCCTAGCTGTGTGAGTCTGGACAAGATGCTGAATTTCTGTCTCCCTCAATATCCTCATCTTTAAAATAGGAATCGTAATAACATCTTTCTCCCGGAGTTGTCATTATATCAAATGAAATAATATTCGTAAAGCACTTAGCACAGTGCCTAGCACATAGTAGGTACCTAATTAATGCTTGGTCCCTTCCTGTCTCTCTTATGTCTGTGCTTCTATGCCTGGAATGTACTGCCTCCACCTCTGTTCTGAAGGAATCCATGATTTCCTTCAAAGCTCAGCTCAAGCACCACCTCTTGTATTGTCTCCCCTGCTATCACCCTTCCCCCCACCAAAAAAAAAATCACTTTAATTTACTTACACTTTTTATACACTTGTCTTTGTACATGTTATCTTCCCTGACAGAATGTCAGTTCCCTGAGGAATTGTTTCATTTTTGTGTTCGTATACTCAACATAGCAAAGTGCCTGGACAATGTGACATATAAAAAGTCCAAGAGACATAGTTTCTGGACAATTAATCATTTTATTAATTTTGCTAGTGAATAATTAATAAAAAGAGTCAGTGGCACTCTCACATGCCAAGAACCCCCCGGGACACCCACTCATCACTTAAAAGCCCTTGGAGGAGTGGATGTTCCTGAGGGTGGCAATCAACTCTAATAGTTAACAATTAATGAGAAGAATGAGTATTATAATGAGAGGTGGACCTGTTTTAATGAGGAACTGGAGGATGTGACTCTGATTATGCTTGCTCCCAGACCACCATCTGGTAATCTACACAAAGGATCTATACCCCTCCTCACCCCCCAACCAAGCTTCAGTAGAACACAATAGACTGGAAATTTATCTTAGATTAAATTCTTTGTAAGGTTCTCTACTTGGGAGGGATCTCCCCCCCAGGATCAAAGAGCATGTACTTCAGGGACTGGGACAATTTTACCCATCAACAATGTCCTTCGGACACTGAACAACTTACAGGTTTCTGGTTTCTGAATGAGGAAATAAGAAGAGGAAAAGGTCCTGCTTCAATAATGGATTATTAATATAAAAGAGAAGTAATCATTTCTCTCAATGGGTCCTTGCTACATAGATGCACACTGAAAGATAGATTAATTGACTAAGGCCTTTGGAAGTCAGTAGGTGGGGGAACCCTCACAGGTTCTTGGGGAGTAAAAGAAAATGATGACACAGTCTGACAAATGAAAGAAGACAGGAGTCAGAGAGACCAAGGGGCAGTTAAAGTAATCCAACTACAAGATGAGGTGATAAGATGATCAGATGGTGGCAGCAATGGGAATCAAGAGTAAGAGATAACTTCAAAATTCAGTGAGATTTGAAAACTAATTGAATAAAAGTGATGAATTATAAAATCATAGACCTAGAGCTAAAGGATCTCTCATTTTACAGATGCAAAAACTGAAGCCTAATGAAGTTTACCTTGTACATCCTCTTTTCACTGTGCTGCACTGCTTTCTAAAAGGACATCTACTCTGGAAGACTAAGAAACTAATGATATATTAATTTCCAAAAAAAAAAAAAAATAAAGGTTTAGAAGGGAAACATGTTTGAGGGAAAAATTAGACTGCTTTGAGGCATACCAGATTCCAGATTATGCTGAGGCAGATTTTAGGGAGAATTGGAGAGGTTGTTTTTGTTCTGGAAATGCAAATTATTTTTAAGAATTTTAATAGTATTTTCTCAGTTACATGTAAAAACAATTTTTACATTCATTTAAAAAAATTTTTGAATTCCAAATTTTCTCCTTCCTCCCTCCCTTTTCTCATCCCTAAAAAGGTAAGAATTTTACATAGACTATATATGTCTGAGGCAGATCTTTCAAGAAAAAATATCATATAAGTGAGCATAAATACAAAAGAAACTGCAAGGAAATAGTTAAGACTAGAGGTATAAGTTTGGAAATTCTCAGCCTAGAAGGTATAACTGGGAACCAATCCTCAGCCTAGAAAGCACAAAGTCTTGAGAAAAAATGAGTAGCTGGGTCTGCTGGCACATGCCTGGAGTCTCAGCTCCCTGGCAGGCTGGGTCTATGGATCACTTCAGTTTAGGAACTCTGAGTTTCAGTAAGACTAAAGCTGCCTTACTAACTCCAGTTCCAATAGGGGAGCACCTAGGACTAGAGGGCCACCATGCTGACTAAGAAGTGGATCAGTCCAGGTTGGGGGGAAAGGAGCAAATTAAAGCTCTTATGCCAATTAGTATTGATAAATAAGAGGGGAACTTCTGTTGCACTTCCAGCCTGGGTGAGTTGTAGGGACCCACTCTCAAAACAAACAAAACAAAAAACTCTCCAAAAGAGAAAGTGAAAAGGGAAGAGCAGAGAGATAAAGAAAAATACCCAGACTACACATTAATAGTTGGTATATATGTGTACGGAAAGTAGCAGGGCTAGGAGGAGTGGGGAACCTGCGACCTCAAGGCCACATGTGACCCTCTGGATCCTCCAGTGTGGCCCTTTGACTGAATCTAAACTTCACAGAACAGGATTAAGTCAAAGAAGTGCACCTAAGGACCTAGAGAGACACATGTGACCTCAAGGCCAAAGGTTCACACCACCCTGGGGGGAGAAAAGGATGACAGGGGGAACACAGCAGGTAAGGAAAGCAAAGGTTTATTTTAAAATTAGATATAGGACAAAGTTATTTGTAAAATCATATCTGAAGAGAAAGAGATTAAGATTAAGGAAGGCAGCACTTCAAACCAATATCTTCTCCCACTTGGAGTCAAATCTGCTTCTCCTTCCAACATCAATCTATATTTCTGTCCATGGTACTCATATTCCTCTCAGGTAGAGTTGAAACCTCAGAGTCTTTGATTGTTCTCTGTCTTTCACCCTAACTAGAAAGGTAGAAAAGAGACTGGATTCAGAGTTACAAAATCTTGTGGATAACACTCTCTCCATCTGTAAAATGAAGGTATCAAATGAAAGATTGCTCCAAATCACTAATAATAAGAAATGCAAACTTTAAAAGCTCAGAGATTTCACTTAATACCCAGTAATTTGGTAACAATAGGAAAAGATAGAAATAATTTTGGAGGGACTGTGGAAATTCAGGCATACTGCTGATGGAGCTGTGAATTGCTCTAACTGTTTAGGAAAGACTTCTAGAAATATGCTAAAATAAAATGTCCTTTGAACCATAAATCTCACTGCTAGGTATATACTGGAAGGAGATAAATGACAGTAAGAAAGACTCCAATTACACCAAAATGTTCATAACAGTTCTTTTTACTGATAGCAAAGAACTAAAAACAAAATTAGTGCCCATTGATTGAGAAATAGTAAAAAAAAAAAAACAAAAAACAAAAAACTATGTTGCATGCACGTAATAGAATATTATTCTTGTAAAAAAACCTGAAAATTATGAATATGAAATAGCATCAGAAGTCTTACATGAATTGAGGCTGAGGAAAATAAAAGTAGGAAAATAATATATACCATAACTACAACAATGTAAATGGAAAGAAAAAAGTGAAGCTAAATGCTTGGGAGAAAGCTTCAAATATAAAAGAAAAGAAATTTAAAAAATACAAAACTTCTCTGTACCCACCAGAAATCATGGGAAGGAATGGAAAAAGAGCAAAATAAATTCAACCAAAGGTAATAAACCCCGCAGTACTGAGGCTAACCATTAATACTATTTTTTTTTTAAAGATGGATATCTAATTCAAAAGAGGCATTCAAAGCATTCCTAGAAAGAAACCAGACCTCAACAAATTATTTACTTTTCAAATACTACAGAGAACAGAAATACAAGAGAGGTAAGCAAAAAACAAAACAAAACAAAAACAAAATATCAACAGAGAGACCCTTAAGAGATTTTTCAAAAGCACACAAGGAAACCAAAGGTAAAAGCAGAAGGCAAATAAAAGGAATGATGGAGGAAAAGGTCTGAAAAACCATAGGCTAAATCTCCCAAAACCCAACCTACAGGCAAATCAATGTTTTTGTGGAATTAAATTACGAAATGAGAGTGTGTATAAAAGTAATCAATCAATTAATCAACATAAAAGGGAGGGGAGAAGATAGAGAGGAATATGTTATATCCTAAACAAGTCAAAGGTTAACAACACAGGGAAAATAACTGCCATAGTCTCTCAGGAAGAAGAGAGCCTGCTGAGAATGAGGACACAATGAGGGTGATGACTTACTCACCAACTGGATGTAAGTGAGGCAGAGCTGGGAGAAGACATCAGCTTCACTCTCTCTTCCAGGGTCATCAAAGTTCAGTGGCAAGGCAAAGGTTAATACAACTAGTGGATGACCCAGGATGTAGTGGGTGACCCTGGCTTTTCTAAATTAAGTCCCAGGTCTCCTTTTGTCAGAGGCCACACCCATTCAATGAGTAAGGGTTGGGTAAGAGTTGAGACAAAGAATGGCTCAATTTCCCATCACAAGGATGAGTTTCTGGCCAGAACAGAAAACAACTGCTACTACATTGATTATAAACCATAGAATGAGTCTAGAGGTAAAAAGAAGGATTCCAAAAGAAGGAAAGAAAGAAAGAAGGAAATCTTGTTTCCATAGTGGGATGGGGTACTGCTAATGAAAGCTACAAAGAGGAAAGAGAGAGTTTCTTTAAAGGAAGATGGGGACCTGAGAATAGGTAAAATCTATATAGATTTTACATCTAAATTCATAAAAGTGCTGCTCCTCTTCCTCTTCTTCCAAATTGGGGTTAAGTGACTTGCCCAGGTTTACATAGCTTGTCACATAAGTGTCTGATGTCAGATATGAACTCAGGTGCTTCCTGACTACAGAGCTGGTGCTCTATCCACCGTACCACCTACCTGTCCTTCTTTTCTTAGATTTATTCTTTTTTTGAGATGGGTCAGGCAATTAGGGCTAAGTGGCTTGCACAAGGTCACACAGCTAATAAATAGTTGAGACTGGATTTAATTCATTCATTTTTATAAGTATTTATCTCTTTTGCACTCTGCCCCCATCCCTTCATCAAACAATAAAAAAACAAAAAACCTCACAGAACAGAAAAACAAATTTACACGTTAGCCATGTACAAAAATGCCTGTCTCATTGTGGATTTTAAGTCCATTACCTCTCTGGCAGGAGTTGGTTTTCATGACTTAGCTGTAGTCATGGACTTTTGGTTTATCACTACATTAATCAGAGTTCTCAAATCTTTTAAAATCTTTTTTTCTATAATGTTGTTAGGACATAAACTGTTCTAGTTCTCCTCACTTTGCTCTGTATCAGTTTGTAGAGTTCTTTCTAGTTTTCTCTGAAGTTTTCCATTTCATCATTTCTTATGACAAAATAATATTTCACTGCATTCATGTATCTTGGATACATTCATATTCTTTACTATCTAGTACCATGCTATTGTAGAGCAAGAGTCCATGTATAGATTTCAGTGGCTATGTGACCCTGGATAAGAAAAAACTAAATCTTTATAGTCATTAACTTTTAATTGAAGTTGAGCTTTTCCGGGTGTTATGAATATGGACAAAAAACATTATTCTGAGCAGTCCATCATCTTTATTAGACTTCCAAAAGGGCCCATAACACACACACACACACACACACACACACACACACACACACACACACACGATAAATGATTACAAACCCAAATAGAAATGGAGAGCCAATAAACCAAATGTAAGCATGCCAGCAAGTCATATATTGGCTAAGAAAACCACATATTATTAACATTATCTGTGTTTTATTCTTTTTGAAAATTTTGTTAAACATTCCCCAATGACATTTTCATTTTGAGGCCACAGTAGGAACACTGTGGTCACAGCATGATTGACAGCTCTGTTTAAAAGGCTTTCCACCATCCCTTTCTTCTCTAAGTCCTGTGACCCTGTGGTCACCCACGGAGTGGCACCAATTTAGGTGACAGTTCCTGGCAAGGGCTAGTAGACAGATAGTGAATGTGTCAATGGTAGTGTGTATGTCAAGTCTTGACACATTTAAGAATCTCAGTCAGATAGGATTGTGCCTAGAGGAACTGAACTGAGCCTCTCCCCATAGAAGAACTTCCCATGTCAGGTAGTCTCACTTGTGAACAAAGAACTAGTTGTATCCAAGTCCTTAAGGCAGTAATACTTCCTCAGGGCACTAGAGCTGTTAGGCTTGAGAATTACGCAGGGGAAGCAGAGAAAAAGAGGGAGAAAACTGTAGCCAACACTCTGAGGTGGGGACCCTCTGCGTTGGCTTAGGTGGATCTCTACTACTGGAATGCTATCCCTCTTGAAACTACACCCATCCTCATCCATGACATCCAGCACTAATGCTACCTTTTCCATGCAGTCCCCCATCTCCCCCTGTAAAGGTACTTATCCTTTGTCTCAAATAGTACTTGTTTTGTTTCTTTTCTTTAAATTAAATTTAATTTTTAATTAAACTAATTCTTAATCAATTAAATGTTTCCTCTCTCAACCCCCACTTCATTCAATAAAGAAAAAAAAAACAAATTGTTTTTTCACAGACATTTCCAAATTTTATTTAAATCTATTTAAGTTTAAAGTTACTAAACAAATGACAATGAAAAAATTAAAAAGAGAACAGTGCAGCAAGCCTCAAATCCAAATACATATTCATAGCCAAGAAAATCAAATATCCTCATTTTTTCCCCATTCTGCACAAAACATAAAAAGAAACAGTACTTGCTCTGCATGTCTCTTATAGCTGTGTATTATTATTTTTGGAGGGGTTTTTTTTCTCTTATTTAGAGACCTAGGCGGATAGCCTTAGGATTGGAATCTGGATGACCTGAATTCAAAACTTGCCTCAGATACTCACTAGCTCTGTGTAACCCTGGGTAAATCACTTAAATAACTCTCTTAGTCTCCATTTCTGTATCTGTTAAAATGGGATAATAATAGCCTCTAACTGAAAGAGTTGTTTTAAGATCAAATAAGGAAATACATGTAAAGTGTTCTGCTTATATTAAATTGATGTATAATTGTTAGCTGTGCTATATTTGTTATTATTATATTTATTATGGAAGCTGGAAGCATCAGAAGTAACTAGATGTTTGATGCTTGACAAATCCCAAAGAAGTCCAGGGTGGACTGGCAAAGGCTGTCACTCTCACTTCATCCAGTCGCACATACAAGGCCAGAACAGATCTTGACCAAGGAGGAGAGAGCCCATATCAACGATTTTGTGAAATCATGACCATCACCATCATCGTTATCATCATCACCACCACCACCATCCTCATCATCATAATTTATTTATACCAAGGAGATGAAGTAACTTGCCAAAAGTCATATAGCTAGAATGTAGCAAAGCTGGGACTTCACATTTCCTTTACAATTTTATATATGCCAGTCATGTCTCTGGCAAATCACTTCAATCAGGTGATTGAATCAAATGACTTAATTTTACAGACCTTTGAGCATTATGTACTATTATTACTACTATTCTTGGAGCTTCTCTGTGAAACGGGAATAATATTTGCATTTATTCCCTAAGGTCCTAGGATGGCTAAACTTAATTCACCAAAAATATAAGTGTTTACCACATATAAGCCTTTGTGCTGGGGATAAAAATACAAAGAAACAAGTCTGTGCTCTCAGGGAGCTTACATTCTACAGGAGAGCTGCTGCTGCTGCTGTTTCAGCCGGTGCTACCACGTTACTCAGGCTGGGAGGGAAACAGTAACAGGGAGTATTGATAATCACTCTGAAGCCAGGAGGGTTCAGAAGAGTCTTTAGGCAGGTGCTCATTGGTGTTCAAGCCCAGAGGGCAGTAGGTCTAAGCTTTTGGGAAAGGACAGGACAGGACAGGACAGGACAGGAGAGGTAAGGGAAGGGAAGGGAAGGGAAGGAAAGGGAAGGGAAGGGAAGGGAAGGGAAGGGAAGGGAAGGGAAGGGAAGGGAAGGGAAGGGAAGGGAAGGGAAGGAAACTAGCTAGTAAAACCAAAGTCAACAGGGCATCTTTTGGCCATCCAAATTTACCTTCCTTTGGAGAGGAGAAGGAAGGGGACATGGAGGCAGACGGGAGGAGGAGCTGAGCTGAGTTACCCAGCTAGCATTCAGCCAGCCGCATCTACTCACAGGATTGTGTCTGTCCTTTGTTGCTGAGGAAGACCACGCCATCAGAGAACTGATGACATGACTTGCACTTGACTTTGAGTGAGGGAGGGCTGTGAAGGTCACCAGCCTCACTTCTCCCCCAGAGCCATCTGGATCCTGTGACCAGATATTCATCAGGATGACTGGAGATAAATTTGAATGGCCAAAAGCCGCCCAGTTGACTTTGGTTTTCCTAGCTAGTTTCCTTCCCTTCCCAAACCTTAAGCCCACCGCTCTCTGAAGCTGGGCCGCCCATGGGCCCCTGTCTGAGGGCCCTGGACCCTCCTGGCTCCAGAGTGCTTGTCAGTAGTAACTGCTGCTGTTTCCCTCCCAGCCTGGCACCTTTCTCTCTCTTGGCCTCATTAAAGGGTCCATGCCCTGGCCTCTTCTTAAACAGGCCTCTTCAATGAATGGGCCCTGCCTCACCCTAAGTGAGTGCCTGCATGGGCCTTGGCCTAAAGGGCCCAAGGTCTCCCAGCGCATCCTGGGCCATCTCTAGTCACCCTGAAGAACATCTGGTCACTGGATCCAGAGGGCTGTGCAGGAGAAGTGAGGCGGCCAAGGAGCCTCGGAGATGGGGGCTGGGGTCGGGGAAAATGACTTCCCCCCTCCCCCTCATCTATTTATTTTCTAAATGCAGTCAGCAAAATCTTCAAACAGGTGTTGTTTGCCTTAAACATCCTAAAGATTTCTGAGCGGAGGGCTGACGGTCAAAATTGTACTTTGGAAAAAGTTTATTTTGGCAGCTGTCTATGAGTTGGTCACTTAAGCGCTGAAATATATTGGATAAGCATGCGCAGTTAGCACCACAGAAACATGCTCTCTATGCCCAGCCTCTGGCGCACGCGCCTTACTCGGGAGCTTTACTGCGCATGCCCTAGTTCGTGAGCCCGGATGGTGAAGGGGAGAATGACGAAAGGGGAGGAGCCGACGTGGGGCCTGCGCAAGTTCCAACTACGGAGAGCGAAGAGGCTCAGAAAATCCCAAGGGCGATGGGTTTTGAGGGAGCGGCAACGGGCAGGTAAAGTGCTTACTACCTGCGTGGCCTTCTCAGGTCGGGAGGAGGGGGAAGGGCGGGAAGAAATCGCCCCTCATCACGGGATGAATCTTGGTATTGGCCGAGAGTTCCCACAAACTGCTTCCGATTCACAAATAAAGAATAGGTCCTCCAGACGATAGAGAAGACAGAGAGGAAAGACCTTCCACTTCCGCCCCCGCCATAGCGGAAGCTCCTCTTCTTCCCCTCCCCCTCCTCCATCATAGAGACGTAGGCCTCCGGAGGATAGAAGGACCAGGAAGCGAAGTCCCTTTCCAGCTGTGTAGAGTAGCCGCCTTCCCCACCCCCACCCCAAAAGTAGACTAGCTCCCCCAGATCGCAGAGAGTAGTCTGCAGCCGAGAAAAATCTCCCACTTTTATCGTTGAATATAGGTAGGAGGAGAAAGATTTTAAAAATGTACATTTAAAAAAACCGCGCCCCTCACGACCACACAATTTGTCGAGACTATAGAGACGAGGTCCGCCGACGTCTAGAAGGTCAACAGACCATAGAGAAGCCGCGCCCCCTTCCCTTCGCGAATGAGAATCCTGGAGTATATGGGGGGTAGCGAGATCCTAGAGAATGACTAGCTGCGCGAGTGTAGACAAGGCCCCGCCTCCTCGAGCGAGTTCTTCCGCCTCCCGTTAGTACTGTGAAGAGTTTGTGAAGTGTCAGAAGTCATGGGGGAGGGGGGTGGCGGGGATGCTGAGTTTGAGGTGGGCTCGTAGAGAAGGGGGGTCCTTGGAGGACGTACCCCGAGAACACAGGCTAGAAGGGGGGAGGGGAGGCTTGGGGGTCTCCGGTAGGGCCTGCCTACCCGGGTAGGTCACATCAGTGTACCTTCGAGGTGTTCCTTCCTTCTGCTCTCTGTATATCTTAGAATTAGAATGTCGGTTTGTTGGGGAAAAGGACTTTCTATTGGTGAATTTTTTTAATTTTAATTCAAGGTGTATGAAAGAGAGGGACTGCAAACTCTTTGGGGGGAGGGGGAATTAGAGACATTACTGCGAGAAAGAAAAACTGGTAAGTTGCTAACCCGTTTGCCTACTTTCCCATTTATTAGAAAACCTTCCCTTGCAGGAGAGGTAAAGGGAGCAGGCGGCTTTCCGAAGCAGCCTTCCGCAGTCGGGTCTTTACGGCCGCGCAGCACCGCATCTCCGCACCCCTCTGTTGGCCGTATAGAGAAGTGGCTCTGCCAGCGTGGCTTGGCAGGCTCCCCTCCCACGAGGCATCTCTGTACGTGCTAAAAGAATTCAGGTTCTTTGAAAGATGAACAGGTAATCGATGATCTTCTGAGTATTCACATCCACGGAGGCACGAATCAGAGCAGCCTGTGCTCACCAAAAATGTTTGCCCTCGTCATAAAAGGTGCCCAGATGGAATGATTCCTGGAAGATGGTGACGTCCCGCAGATGCCCCTGGTCGCCCATTTTGTCGTGTCTGAACGTTGTAGAAATTCCTGAATAAGATCCCTCCTAGTTTTCAGCCTAGCAGTCCACGTAGGAAAAACAACAGTAGATGAAGAATGTCTGTTGTCCAAGTTATGATACGCATCTATCAGTGTGTAAGTAGCCACTAAAAATTGGGTAACCGGTGTGGCCACTTAAAAGTATATAGTTTAACAAAATAAATTTTGACACTTTAATGCTAGTACACATTTTAATGCTTACCCCAGCCTTATTGTTCTTCAAACCAATATGTTAGGTTGCTAATAAGAATTGTTGTTGAGTAGTTTTCAGTCTTGTCCAACTCTTCACGTGACCCTATTTGGAATTTTCTTGGCAAAGGTACTGAAGTGGTTAAGTGGCTTGTCCAGAGTCACACAGCTCATAAGGGTCTGAGGTGACATTTGAACTCAGGAAGATGAGTCATATTGACTCCAGGTTTGGTACTTTATCCACTGTACTATCTAGCTGCACTAGTGATTTAGATGTTGTTCAGTCACGTACAGATGAGGAAACTGAAACCGCAAACAGGGTTAAATGACTTGCCCAGGGTCACATAGCTAGTGTCTAAGACTGTATTTGAACTTAGCTCCTCCTTACTCCTGGTCTAGCAAAAATTTGCTGTCAAAGCATAGCTTATATTTTAAAGGGCCCTGAACTTACATAAGCCTCCACAGAAATGGAATGGGCTAGAGGGTTGTTCCTCTCTACTGGATCCATATGGAGAAAGTGAAATAACATTTGCTTTGCATTTCCATCTACTGCATTCTCTACTCAGAGAGCACTGGAAATCAAATAATAGATCATTTAGTTGAACTAACAAAACATAACTAAATAAAATTCATGCCATAAACTTCTTACCCCTCATGAGGCAGTGGTAACAAAACTAACTCCTTTCCCCTCTCCCCCCAACTCTCTCTCTCCCTCCCTCCCTTTCTCCCCCTCCTCTCTCCTCCCCCCCCTCCCTCTCTCCCCCTCACAAATACTTCTACCTGCACAGCCAGCACTCCATCTTCAAATCACCTTTCTCCCATGACTCTAGGAATCTCTCTATTCAGCCATCCCTGCTGCCTCCTTAGTCTCTTCTACATCTTCCTATGAATGGTACCAAAAGTGCCTGCTCAGGCACTGTCTACGCTCTCTTCTGCATCACCCTATTTATGTTTTGGGTGTGTGGGGGTGGAGGTCTCTACTGATTGAATCCAGCTGGGCTCAGGCAGGTGCATTTGGGTTTTTCTTCTCCATCCCAGATTTCAGGAAGAGCAGTACCTTTCAACTTCTTTACCTCCTGCTGCTTTCTTTTGAAGCTATAGGCAAACGCACTTACCCCTCTTCCTTTGCTCCTTTCCGTTTCAGTCATTCCTTCTCTGTGAACTCCTGTGTGTATGAGTATGTGTACATTTTCCTAAGATTTACCAAATAGAAAAGCACTAGTAATTTTATGACTTTTGGGAAAACAAAGGGGAAGACAACCTGGTTTTCTCTACCAAGACCCCCACTGGCATAGCCAGACCTTTGTTCCCCATGTATTTTATATATTTATATGACAAATAGTAAACTGGACTCAACTGGATGAAAGAGAACAGCCTGTATTGCATTTTGGATAACATGAAATGCTTTTCATAGAATCACAGATACAGAGCTGAAAAGGACCTTAGAGGTCATTGAGTTCAACTTCAGGCTTCTTTCTCAAACAAATACCCATTTTATTAATATGTATCTTTCTATTCAGGATTTATGATTAGAAATCAGAATATCACAGTTGCTAAACAATAAAAACCAGTCAAAAACATCAAAAGCAAATTTGGATCCTCCAGAACAGACACAGCGAGCATAAATAAGAGGCAGCATAAAAGATACCATGGAAGACATGCATTACTGGAAAAGGAGTTGACCATGATTCATCATAGCAGCAAGAGCTAGGGGTAGCAGGTGGACTTCCTGTATCCTGCGTTGTTTCCCGTATAATGTAAAGAGATCTAGAGAACACCTGTGTTACTATCTCTCAGCAGTGCTGTTACCCCAACCTACTGTAGTTCCCAGTAGTGGTTGGCGCATCTTGGGGGTTGCTGCCACCCAGCGGCCCAAGCCAGTATTGCAGGCGTTGAGGAAATTCTTGTTCCCTGTGTCCAGCCTCATTAAAGGGGGCCATGTCCTGGCTACTTCTTAAACAGGCCTATTCAATGAAGGAGTGTTACCTCACCCTAGTACCTGCAGAGACCTTGGCCTAAAGGGGCCAAGCTCTCCCAGTGCTTCCTGGGCCATCTCCAGTCATCCTAATGCATATCTGGTCACTGGATCCAGATGGCTCTGGAGGAGAGGTGAGGCTGGTGACCCGCACAGCCCTCCCTCACTCTAAACAAAGTCAAGTGCAAATCATGTCATCATTTCTCTGATGGCATGGTCTTCTTTGGCAGCGAAGGACAAACACAAGTTCCCTGTGTCACAATGAAAGATGTGATGAGAGTAGATTATGGGCCAGGATCAAATACCTACAAGATTGTCTCCAGTCTGTAGAGGCAGAAAAAGAGGAATGCTTATGCATCCTTTGGCTACCTTTGCTCTCTCCTCTCATTCCTCATCATCCCTTCCCCCCTTGTTTCTCTTCTGTCCTCAAAATACCTGAGTTGGGATCCAGCCTCTGGCATTCACTGCCTTCTGACCTTGGCCATCTTATCTTCTTGAATCTCAGCTTCATCTATCAGATAGATGGAAGTTGAACTGGATGGCTTTCAAGGTCCAATTCAGCCTTAAGATCCTAGTCCTTTTTCTCTGCTCTGCCTTCTTGTGCAGTTTTAATCCTCAATCCTGCCCCTTTCCAATACCTTCCTTCCTCTCTTCTTCCTAGACAACTACTTTTTATGCTTCCCTCTTTCCCTTCAAACTCAGATTTTTACCTAAACTTCTAAGGGCATTCTACACAGAATAGTACCACCTGTACATATGTAGCTCTAGATCAACAGACAGAATGATGTGGACAAGAAACATGATCAGGACATTGAAACATTGGCTGTGTACTGAGCCCAGTCTTAGATAGGGAGCTAAGTGTTGGTATATAGAACCAGCAACCTGATCCTACTCCCAACCCCCAGCAGAGCCAAGCTGATAAACAAGAACTCCAAAGAGAGGGCAGCAGTTGAAGGAAGGACATCCCAACAGAATCACACACTCCCCTCATTCAGCCATGTAATGATTTCACCTATTCTCCCTCTGAATTAGGGCAGCTAGGTGGCTCGGTGGTTAGAGCACTGAACCTGGAGTCAAAAAGGCCTACGTTTACATCTGACCTTAGGCAGTAACAGTGGAACTCTGGGCAAGTCACTTTACCCTATTTGCCTCAGTTTCCTCATCTGTAAAATTAGATGGAGGAGAAAATGGCAAACCATCCCAGTATCTTTTCTAAGAAAACCTCATATGGGTTTTTCATGACTAAAACAACCCTCTGAATTATCCCATTCTAGCCCAGTCTGATTTTCCAGGTATCAGGTGGACAAGAGGAGGAACCAAAGATAAATCTCAGGACTTGTGAAGAAATTATCTCAACCACGAAAAACAGTGCTTGGCATCACTAGGAGCATTAACTTAAAACAAACCTGAGGTTTTATCTCATATGCACTAAATTAGCAAAGATAAAAAATAGTCAATGTTAAGAGGGGCTATGAGAAGATAGGCCCATTAATGCTATTGCTGGAGCTGTGAATTGATTCAGTTCTGTAAAAAATAATTAAGAATTACGCAAGAAAAGTTACTGAATTGTTCATACTCCTTTATCTTTAAGCATATATCCCTAGAAGATCAAAGACAGAAAGGTCCCATGTATACCAACATTTATAGCAATTTTTATAGTAGCAAAAAAACCAAAACAAAAACCCTGAAAAACAAAATGAGTACCCACCAATGGGGATTTGGTTGAATAAATTTTGGTGCGTAAATGTAATGAGTTGATATTGTTTTATGAAAAATCATCACTATGAAGAATTTAGAGAAACAGAAGAAAACAGAACCATGACAATTTGCATAATGGCCACATTGTAAATAGAAAAACATTGGAATTCCTATTAAATTCAGTGATTGATCTTGGTTCTTCGGGACTGATGATGAAACCCACTTTCCCTCTTTCAGCAAAAGTGAGGTAGACTACAGGTGTAAGTTGTATACGTTTTCAGATGCAATTGTGATGGTTTTTTTGGTTGAACAACTGATTTTCTTTGTTTAAAAACACCAGGCTGGTGGACTTGTGAATGGGTGTGACCATTCTGGAAAGCAGTTTGAAGTTTGTAGTTCATCTACAAAAAATTATTCAGCAACATGTGCTTTGGCCCAGCTGTGCCCTGGCAGGCAGGTACCTAAAAAGATCCAGTGAAGAGAGGACCCTTTTGTACAGAGATGTGTGCAGCTGCTCTTTTTGGTGGGGAGAGACTGGCAGCGAGAGTGTGCAGAAGACAAGGGACAGCTGAACGGATCGTGGTGTGTGTGTGACAGCGTGTACTGTACTGTACTTCAGGGAGTGAGGAAACATGAGTGGGAACAGTTTATACTGCAACATCAACATGAAAATGAACAATTTTTAGAACTTTTTGTAAATGAAAAATTAAATGAGCAGAACCAGGAGAACAACAGCACTATTTAAAAAAAAAAATTTGAAAACTATAAGAACTGTGATTGATACAATCGTACTTTAGGACTCCTGAGGACCCATGATATGATGCTCTCCATTACAGAGAAGGTGCAGAATGAGCCACTGAGGAATTAGTTTTGTTTACTGTGCATATTTGCTACAAGAAATTTGTTTTTTCTTTTATTTCTTTAATGGGATATGAAGTGGGAAGTAGCGAAAATAGATTTATGTTCATTTTTTAAAAATAGTTGAGGAGTTCTGTAAATATAAAATATTGATGCACTTTCAGATGATGTCACTATTATTAGTTTTACCTCCCTATTTTTATAAGTGGTGATCTCCCATGAAGTGGGAGAAATCTGTAAATGTATGTCATATAAAAATAAAACATCAATAAAACTGAAAGTGACAAAAAAAATAAAAAGGACAGAGGTGATTCCAAGATACATTTTGCCCATTTCACATTTTTTACATGGGCCACACCTGTTCCATTAATTCCATAAGAGTATCACTATTGGTTTAATTAACGGTTTAATTTATGATCGAAGAAGGCAGACCATTTAATTAAATGGATCAAAGTAATGGTTCAAAAAGTTCTTGAGTTACTGACCAGATTTTTTTAAACCTTTTCGTGAAAAAAAATGTTGATGTGGTTTGGAAAAAAAAAGGGACAGGCTGTAATTTATTGCTAGGGAAACTAAGGTGAAGCACATGAACCTTCTGTCCATTGTTAGCCCACCCGGTTCTTGTGATTTGCATAGAACTGAGAATGATGGTAGGAAAAAGGACCAGGATGATGAAAGCAAGTTTCCTTACCATAGTTCCACCTCACTCCTTTTGTATTTAGGGAAGAAAGAGTCCTGGAAATATTTGCTACATCTATGGGGTCTGATCAGAACTGAAAGGAGAGCTGAATTGAGAAGGAACAGCAGAAAAGAATTCTAAGGGCCAATGTAATCTTAGCCTGGGCATTTGCTGCTTTACTATGAGCAGCTTGGGTAAAGAACTTCATAGCTATTGGGTGGAAACCCTGACTGAGAACTTTAGGTGTCCCCATAAGGAGAAAATATTTACTACTCATAACACTGCCCAGGTGAAACAAAACAGAATTGGAGGTTGACCAAGCAATACCACTGGAAAGTAAGAATGGGACAATTATGAAGGACTTTGAAAGCCAAATGGGATGTTCTATCTGACCCTAGAGACAATAGAGAACCATTGGGGTTTATTTAATAGAGAAACGGCAAAAAGGATCTTCCTGTGTAGGAAGATGGACTAGTGTAAGAACTAGAGGGGGCAATCTGCAGCACAAGATGGGGATTGAACTCCAGGGTACACATGAAGATAAGGGCCATTTCTTTATGTGATAGGTAAAGGAGGAAATAATGGGGGAAAAGATGACTGACATGAGAATCTGAGATAGATTTTTAAGAATTATATTCTAAACTGTCATGGGTTCTTCCTTTCCTGGTGCAGTGCCTTCCCACATAGTAGGCCCTTAATAAAAAGGTTGCATTGGATGAATCTTTCTCCCAGTTGTTTTTGTAATGTTCTTGCCTCAAGGTCTGGCCTCAGTTGGAGTTTAATATCTTAGATATCTTTCTCTTACTTGAATCTTTAACAAAGGACTTTTAAATTCCTATGCTTAAATGAGAGGCTCTTAATACTTTGGAGAACCTTTCAGGTAACTGTCTACTATATAGTAAGGAACTGAGTACTTCTAGTGCTTAAAAATAGCAATTCTGGCCCTAGGGAAAGCAACCGAAGAGTCTGGGTGAAAAATTAAGAGGAAGTACTTAATATAATTTCCTATAAATTCAGAGTGAATTACTATACATTCTCACAAATAAATGTTAATGCCTCTGCTCCACCCCACTCCTGTTTTTATATATTTACCTATATTTACCCCAAGGAGATCAAAGACAGAAATTCAGTTACATATACTCCAAAATATTTATAGCTGCCCTTTTTTTTTTAATAGTAAAGAAGGGGTTGGGAATTGGCTAAGTAACCTGTAGAGTACATGAATGTAATAAAGTGTTATTGTAGTAATAGTATTTAACATATACAGCACATGATGAATATAAAGAATGCAGATAAGTGTAAGATTTCTGTGATTTGATGAGAACTAGGTAAACAGTCATTCTGTACACTTTAACTATTTTAACCTTGTTACGTAGGATTGCATGTGTTAAGCTTTTTTTGTAGTCTCTGATTTTCAGTGTCACAAAGCATGTGGTTGCCCTTCTGTAGTTAAGTTCAGGTACTCCCTGAAGGCAGCTAGTTGGCACAGGCTAGTTGGATAGAAAGCCAGGCCTGGAGTCGAGAAGACCTGAGTTCAGATCCAGCCTCAGACACAAATTGTGCGGGCAAGTCCTTTAACCCTGTTTGTTTCAGTCTCCTCATCTGTAAAATGAACAGAAGAAGGAAATGGCAAATCACTGCAGTATCTTTGCCAAGAAAACCCCAAATGGGGTCACAGAGAGTCAGAAACAACTGAACAACGAAACAATTACTGCCAGATTTCAAATACTTAACACCTTGTTTCAGAAGTTCTTAACTTTTTTTATGTTCTTAATTTGTCATGAGAATGAATCCCAAAATTTGAAATAGTTTTAGAAGGATATTTATTAGGTCATTTGGTAAAGGAGATTCAGCAGGATAAAGGGTTATGGATCCCTCTACTCTAGGCTCTGGAAAGTTTACATGATACAGGATTTAGACATAGGTACCCACATATGCAGAGAGGGCAGCTTGAAAGTAAGGTTGATTGAAATGGATGTCAGTAAATCTAAACACTAATTAAAATGTGGGTGACATCAAAACACAAACTTGGATGGACCTAAAACACAAATATTTTAGGTGAATCCAGGACCTGGGGAAACTCAAAATTCCTTGTAGTCATCTGGCATTTGTGAAGAGCTACTGGGATCAGGACAACATTCTGGGTTTAATCAATCTCTTGTCACATGCAGTTAGATGTAAAATGGTATAATAATTGATGTTTTCCAAACAACATAATAAAACATTTTCCTATTGACTTTTGGCAACCTGGTGAAGCCTATGTACTCTTTCGTAGAAGGTTTTTAAATGTATAAAATAAAATAATATATGATATTACAAAAATTGCCTAAGATGACAGTTCTATTGAAATACAATAAACAAAGTATGTTTTAGAATAAACAGTTTGCAGTTATCAGGTTAAGAATTTCTACCAGTGCTTTATGAGTTGCTGTGGCCAAAAACACAAACAAAAAAAAAATCGTTCCTACTAGCCAACCATCTGGAAATGAGTATCTGATCAGCTAAGTTGACTGACCTTCAGTCCAGTATTTGAAGCCTTGCCAGCTTGGCAGGACCTGTCAGAGCCCCTGGCAAGGCCTTTGATTACCCAAAGGTCAACTCTGTATTGACCCCAGTGAAATGTAAGGGTAGGATTTTAGTTGAATATTGACCATGAAGCTTTGTTGACTGAACATGGAGGTCATGTTCAAAGTACAGATTTTATAGCTAACAGTTAAGAGTAGGATTCGGATTCAGAATTCCTGTTCTAGCTCCACTGCTAAGTGCTCTTGAGATTTCTTTTCTGGGCTACAACTTTTATTCACAAGGCAGGTTTCCCAGGTGGTCTCTAAAGGTTCTTTGCTAGTTTTAAAACCCTACAACCAAAGAAAACCTAAAGCTTTCTTTGAAAAAGGAAATTTTAGTACCCATATTTAAATACCATCTTGGTTAAATAATACCCATATTTAAAAACCATCTTGGTTTAAATAGTTGCTTAATTCCTTTTTCAGTAGCCAATCTAGCCACCAACTTTTATGTTTTTCTGTTCTGTTAGAATTAGAAATCCTTGAAAGTAAAGATTATTTCTTTTTTTGAATTTGTATATTCAGCACTGAGCATAGCTCCTGGCACATAGTGCTATATATAGTAAATGTTTTTTAATTAATTCATAGGTCAAAGTTTAGATTTCAACTTATTGAGAGTCTGAAAAGTCCATTTATGCTGGCTCTATACAAATAAAATGGTATAATCTGGATAATTTAAAAGTGAACGAATTCTCCATACTAACTTGGATCATTTTAATAACTTTAGATGATGACCTTACAGGGTGTTCCTTAGAAGTGCTTGTGGAGAATTTATTTTGGCCCTACAGAGCAAACCAAATTCTTTAAAGAGCAAAAGTGAGATATTGGCCTATAGTACACACTCACCCATCACATTTACCAACTGTACCAACTGGGGCAAAGAAACAGAACAGAGACAATCCAAAAGATTATATGAAGCTTTTGAAACTGATTCATTCCTGATAAAGTGGATTCTTTCTGACCTGCTGATGTAATTTCTCATTCATGGTAATGCCCAGACTTAAGAAAAAAGGAGATAACACATGAAGGCACCTTGAAACATAAAGAAATCTGGATTAATATTTAAGTATCATGCTGCTGATGAGGTTCACTGGGCAAAACATTTAACCTTTTAGTGCTCTGAGCCCCTCTGTGGGACAAGTTGCAATGTTAATGACCTCCATCAGTTTCTTCATCCAGCACTTCCCTATACCAATGAAATCAAAAGTCCAGGAGGCTTAGTCCTACCCCCATCCCCCACACAGACATAACAGTCAATCTGTACAAAGTGCTTTGTTCACAACAATGAGGGAGGCAATTCAGATATTATTATCCCCATTTTCCAGGAAAATAAACTGAGACCCAGGGACACTCCATTGCCTAGCCCAGCACATGGTACATAGGTGTCTAGTTAGTAAGCACTGATTGATTGGAGGCTGACTGCTTAGGATAACATCACTGGCAAGTGGCAGTCAGGGATGTTGAAACAGTTCATGTGAATATTGGGAAAATTGTGGCAAGTCAGGGACACTAATAAACTGTTGGAGGAACTATGAAATGTTTCAGCCATTCTGGAAAGCATTCTGTAATTATGCTAAGAATGTGACTAAAATGTCATATTCTTTGACGTAGAGATTCCCATGCTAGGAAGACACCCCAAGGATAGAAAGAAAAATCCTGTGTACACAAAAATACTTACAGCAGCACTTTTTGTGGAGCAAAGAAATGAAATAGATGTTCATGAACTGAAGGGTGGGTTAACAAAGTTGTGAATGGAATGTTTAATCTTTAAAGAGATGATGAAGAATACAAGGAGGGATTGGAAGGTTTAAATAAATTGATGAAAAATATATTAAGCAGAGTCAAGCAATATTCACAGTGACTTCTATAATGAAAATGAAAAGAAAATGAAAGCTGAATGTTGTAAAATTACAATAACCATGCTTGGCCCAGATAAGAAAATGGGAGAAACCCTTCCTTGCAGATGTTGGGGACTGTGAAAGGAGGAAACAAAAAATACTGGCAAACTTGATTAATGTATTAGTTAGTTTTGCTCAACTGCTTTCCCCCCCTATTTTTGGTTCCTCTCCTGACTTGCTAATTTAATTTGTGGTTGTGTCCTGACGGATGGAGAGAGGGATAGATTAGGAAATTAAGGTGAAAGAAAAAAAAATAGTCCAAGAGAAAGGAACGCAGGAGTTTTAGTGAGCTGTAAATCCAATTAATCAACTGATATTGTAGCCAAAAAAGCTAATGCCATCTGGCTTATGTATCAAGGATCTGTGATTTATTCTGTGTAGAGACCTGATTCACCATCACATGTCAATAGTAATAATAGCTAACATTTGCATAGTGCCATAGTGCCAGGCACTGTGAAGCATTTTACAAACATTATCTTATTTTGTCCTCATCACAACCCTTCAAGGTAGGTGCTATTATTATCATCCCAATTTTACATAAAGAAACTGAAGCAAAAAGGTTAAGTGACTTGCCTAGAGCCACAACTAGTTAAGTATCTGCTACTGGATTTGAACTCATATCGATTTGTTCACTGCACCACCTAGTTCCCTCCAGTTCTCCAGAAGTATTCTTCATCAATTAAAAGTCCAAAAAATTTCATTGCATTGGGAAGCTAACCTTCATAAACCTCTCCCAAATGGAAGCTCATCCTGATAGCCAGCATACTTCAGCATCCCTAGACACAAAATTTATCATAGCTTTTGAAAAGTCATTGTGTTTTAAGATGAACTGATCGTAGCACACCTCGAACAGTGAATTTTTCTACTATTTTAGGATGGACATTGAAAAGCCCAGGCATTACCACTCAGACCTCCCAGCCCCCTGCCTCTTTTCATGTTCCTGAATGTTGCAGCATAACCACTCCTTATACAAAAGCTTGCTTTTATCTTATTTATTTCTGAATACCTTTCTCCCTACCCAGCGAGAAAATAAATTGTAACAAAAAAGAGGAAATAAAATATCGTAAAACTTAGCAACATGTCAGTGAAATCTGACAAGTTTACACAATGTCCTCCAATCACAGTAACCTCCCACAACTGCAAAGGTAAGAAATATTCTTTTCTCATCATTTTTCTGATGCCAACCTTGGTCATAATTTTAAGGCATTATGCTTTTTTGGTTCTTCCTATGCACGTTTGTTTTCATTGTGCTTACTCTATTGCAAATCCGTTCATCTAAGCCCATGTCATGTCAGATTTTGTGTAAGAGCACAAAATCTGGGGTCAAGACAAGCTGGGCTTAAACCCCACCTCCTCCATTCATTAGATTGAAGCTTTTTGTGATCACTCCTTAGGTTCTTCTTTTCTACAATTTCTTTTCACAAGCCATAGCTTAAATAGAAGGACTATGATATATTAGGCAAGAGAAAAGGAAACCAAATACTAGACCAGTGGCACCCAAAGGATCACAGATTTAGAGGTGAAAGTTACCTTGAAGGTTAATAACTCTCTTCATTTAATAAATGAAAAAACTGCAGCTCAGAAGGTTAAGTGACTGGTTCAGAATTAAAGTGGTAGAATCAAGAATTGAACCCGGGTTCTCGGTGCCCAAGTCCAGTGCTCTTCTCATCCTGCCATTTGGTTTCTTCAGTTGTGCTTCTGCAAGCTGGGAATTGGGAAGAGGTGGTAATTTTGGAAGGAACAATCATTTGCATCACTGAATGGGGATTTTTCAGGTGTAACTGGGGCACTGACTTCAATTCAGCAAACATTTAAGTTTCTGCCACCTGTGCTCTAACCAAAGTGTTGAATGTTGATAGGGTTAAAGAGATTTCCGAGGTACTCCTCTAGAGATTTCCCCTAGGTTGAGATCCATTCATTAATGCGTACTCTGTAGATCTGATCATTCAACCAATTCTGAGTGCATCTAATAGTTTTATCTATCCCTCTTAATATTTTCCACAAAAGTATGAGATGCTTTTCTGAAATCCCCCTATGTTGTCACTATCCGTCCCCTCTTTTACCAAGTTGCACATCTGGTCAAGCTGTAGTGTGTCAGACTTCTATACAGCCCACAGGGATAATGTGATTAAGCCCTACCTCCCCATGCCAGTATCTGGCAAGGAAATTTCTGTAGGTAGGGAAGGTGCAGTTCTACTTAAGTCCATAAAGAGGCAGCACTAGCTCCTCATGTCAATTTTGCAATAGCAAACCTATAGGTATAGGCAGATTTCAAAAAGGGAGTAAATATTTGCCCCTAAACAGAGACCTCTCTGCTTTTCCTATTGCTTTCCCTTATTTCTGGGATAAGCAATCTCCCCCTCTCCCCACTCCCCCATGTCTATTGAAATTCCTCCCAACCCTTTAAGTGCCAGCCCACATACTTCCTCCTCTATTCCAGGATTTCCCACCACCCCCACCCCCCCACACCTCCTTAATATACTACTTAAGAGTCTGCCCTTAGGCACCTTGATGGTACAATGGATAGAGCACCAGTGCAGGAATCAGAAGAACCTGAGTTCAAATCTCACCTCAGACACTTGACACTCACTAGCTGTGTGACCTTGGGCAAGTCACTTATTCCCAATTACCTCATCCTGAGTCATCTCCAGTCATCCTGAGGAATATCTGTTCACTGGATTCAGCTCTAGAGAAGTAAGGTTGGTGACCTGCACAGCCCTCCCTCACTCAAAACAAAGTCAAGTGCAAGTCATGTCATTATTTCTCTGATGGCATGGTCTTCTTCAGCAATGAAGGACGAACACACACACAAGAGTCTGCCCTTTTCAAGTGCTTATCATTATGACTCCAGAGCTGACTCCCCATTCCCCACATCAGTGGTGCTGGAACTGAAGACTACAAGGGACTGGGACTTAAGTGTTCCTGTAATCCAGCCCTGATATTCTGCAGATGAAGAAACTGAGCCCCATTATATATAAGTGACTTACCCAAAGTTACAATGCCTGTTAACCTGGGAGTATTGTTTTGATCTATTATTAACACAGCCATCTCAGATGATTAGAATATAGTACAAGGCACAGGAGGAAGTCAAATACTTGTACTTCCATTGAAAGGGTGAATATGGCATACCAAATGCACAGATCAAGAATAAATTTCTAGCTCTTCCTAAAAGTCAATGCCTTCAGACTCTGAGAGGTCATTTAATGAGGTTATAGTTGCTACTATTCACTTAGACAAGCTAATTAAAACACTAGGCAGTTTTCAAAAGGGTAGGATTTATATTTTATTGTCATTTACAGTCAAATGTTATTTGGATACATACTCTTGTTACACTTGATCTTTTTTTGGAAATAGAAAAAAATTATAAGCTATATAATTTAGACAGCTGACAGTTGTTCACACTGTTCACAGGATCCACAATTACTTCAATTCATTAATGGTTGATTCGAGCTTGTCCTTATTGGCTCCAGAAAATTCACCCACCTGTTGAGTTAAAAATTTCCATTAAAACAAAACACTTTTCCCCCCACCATATTTGTAAATTTAGTAGGCTGTCAAGACAGTTTTTGAATTAAAAATAAATTCTTTTAAAGTCTCTTGTGGAATGAATTATTTCAAAGTATATAACAATTTCGAAAGGTGATAGGACATAAAAGCTCAGGGTGGCTGAAGGGCAGAAAAGGAAAACTGCTCAAAATAAAACACTGCAGAACTTATTTTATGGGAAGGAAACCTGAGGAAAAAACAATTCAAACAGGAATGAAAGAAGATTTAAGCTTAAAGGGGCTTACTCATGCATAATTTAACTCCTTTGGTCTAAGCTGTAAAAGAGAAGCAGCAAACTTCCAGTATCTAGACATGATACGTTTACTGCCTATGCTCTGAACTCCTCTATTTGAATTATCTCACATCGGACTTTCTCATTCAGCGAGGGTCCCTTCATTTTCAGTGTTGGGCTAAGCCATCTTTTGCTTATTCTTCTTCTCTTCACCCTCTAGAGATTGGCAAAATTAGCAAGAGGCTCCTTCCTTGAAGATGAGATAAAACCTACCTTTTTTCCATTTTTGTAAAACTGAAATGTTGGCATGCATTTCACTTCACACTCTGCAGCAACATCCTGCAAACAGAAAGAAGAAATCTATTTTAGTCTTGAGTAAATTCAAATCTCACTGAAACCCAGTATCCCAAACTTTTGGCACTATCTCAGTACACAAAATTTATTGTTTTCACCTTTAGGAACAAGTTCACCACCTTGAATTAGATAGGTATAAAAACAGTATTGCCACCTAAAACTCTAGAATTTAGCTAACCATCCGCGATTGCAGAAGAGCTTCCTATGTGTCACTTTTATATAAAATACATTAACATAACCTCTATTAACCCTTACATGCCTCATACTCAAGAGCATTACTGACTAGAAATATCAAATGTTTAGCATTTAGGAAAAGAATTCTCCTTCCCTTGCAAAGAGTTTCTAATTTACCTTTTCTTGTTTGCTAAAGAGACCAGTATAGCCACTAAAGGAAATGTTAAACTTTCCTGGCAGAAAATTTCCTAAGCAGAAAATTATGGCAGTTGAGTTTTTCTTTTGTTTTGAATTTAAAAGATGGGTCCATTTCACAATGGTCTAACCATAAGATGACAGGGTAAACTACTAATATCCTATTTATTTGGTCCCAGGGGCAATGATTAAAGCAGGATTGCTTTAATCCAATGTGGGGTCTTCCTCATTACTTTTGAATCTTAACTCTTAATCAGAAGCCACCTGGCTATGAACTATTAACTTTTCAGCATGTATGTTCCACCCCCCCCCCCAAAAAAAACCCCCAAAATAATCCTTTCATTTAGGTGTTACCTTTGACAAACAAATACTAGGCTTACCTATGATAATTTATAAAAGAAAAAAAAAAGGAGGAAGCAGCTCAAATCTTCAGTTTAGATGCTTACTGCATAATTATCCAGTCTGTATATATACCTATACCATGTAAGCAAACCTAACACTTTATTTCCTAAACTGGAAACGTAATAATTGTGGACTTAAGAGCTGAAAGGTACCATAGCGACCATTTCTTCCAGCTCCTCTATTTTTCCCATTAGAATATGAGCTTCTTGAGGGCAAGGACTGTTTTTGCCTTTCTTGGTGCTCCCAATGTCTGGCACACAGTAAGCACTTACTAAATACTGGTGCTGATTAACTACAAGTGAAGAAAGCAGTGATGCCAACTTACACATTAAAAAGTGACAGCTTTTGTTTAATCCAGGTTCTCTGAGCATGCTCTTGCCAATGAGACATGCAACCTTTCCCCCATTGTCCTCCATCTCTTATACTCTCCATATATAGTAATAATCTTTCCTAGACTACACTGCTTCCCCCTGACCCCACTACAAATATACATACTTTTGATCATTTAAAGCACTATCACTTTCTACATGGGAATTTCCCATTATTTCATAGAGGAAGTTAAGAAAAGAACATAACTTGTGCTGTCTCTCCCATTAACTTGTTTTCCTTGCTCTATGCAGGATATAAAGGGACTTTTTCATAGGCAATGCATGTAGCATCAACCTGATTCAATAAAATGAGATGCTTCAGAATAGCTTCAAGACAAATTAGAAAAGGATTAAAGACTACTCATTTGCCCATGCGAGAGAGACATAGCTTTACAAAGAAATCCTCAATGTTACGTGATCTATAAATGTGTGTTTCCCACCCATGTTTACCAATACATTCCCTTCCCCTCCCCACCTCCAGCTTTCTTCAATCACTTTAGACAAGGGGGAGGGAAAATAATCAAACTATCTTCCAAGCCCAGTACATTCTCTCTGAGCTAGTTAATAGGTATTTGCAGAAATAATGTTAGAATTTACTTAAAACTTAGATATGGACTTGCCAATGACAGAGGAGACTCAAACTATCAAGAAACAAAAGACTTAAAGAAGGAACTGACTAACTACTGCACGCTTTTAAAACTAGAAATCAGCAACCTTACAATTCTAAGTCTCTGCTTCTTGCTACAGAGGAGTGAGTGGTGTAGCAGAAAATCTCCAAGAAAATCCTCATGACCTAGCATTACAGAAGGTGCTTAAGTATTTGCTAAACGGAATCATGGAGGAATAAAAGGACCCATGTCCCATTGGCTTTTAGTCGAAGTTAAGTTGCCTGGGCACAAGCAGTTGAGGTACAACAGAAAATGAGGGGAAGGGGGAAGGAAAGGTTAGGGGCAGTGAGGAGGTCGATGAGATAATTGGGAGAACATACTAAAAGGTGGCCATGGTGAAGGCTGTAGTAAAACAAGGATGAGTAGGATGTCAAGGAAGACTTAGCAAGTATATTGGAGATTGATATAGATGATTGCAAAGTATTTGAATGGAGCACTTAATGGTATTCTATGAACTTAAAAGAAAAAATATTTCTGTATGATGGTGAGGAAAAAGGAGTATACAGATCTGTCTTCTTTACCCCATGAATCGTGGCACTGAGAAAAGGAACAGCCAACGCCTGAGAGGATGAAAAGGGGCATGGAATCTTTAAGAGAAGACCAGGTTTCATTTTGTGGCAAGTCAGAAAGGAGTGTTAAGACAAGGATGGAAACATCCTGAATATGGCAGAATCCAAAGGGCAGAATTGATGGAATGAGCTCATGAGAACAGAGATTGGAAAGACAGCAGAGATGAAGATGGAATAAAGAAAAAGAATGCTGAACTGTTTTTAGTTTCTCTAATTTCTAATCAAGTTTTGTCTTCTAGAGGAGCATGTACTTGGAATTATGAGAATTGGGTTTATTCTTCAGACCCGCTACAGAATGACAAGGATGTGGTATCTGAACTTGTATCCTCAACTACCAAAGTGAGAACTAGATGATGGCTAAGATGATCTTTCTAGCTTTTTATTCTGGTCAGTATTTTGACAGATGCCAAGCCCAAGAAAGGCCCCTGATCATTTACAACTAGATTAGAGATAACTTGGGATAAAATTCCATGTTCTTTTCACAAATTTGCATTTTATAGTTTTATTAGGCAGCAAGGCAGTGACTTGAAATCAGGACAAAGTTCAAATTTTACCACAGACACTAGCTGTATTATGTGACTGAGCAAATTACTTAACCTCTCTAAGCTTAAGTTTTCTCATCTGTAAAACAGGGCAATAAGAACACCTACATCAGTTATAGTGGGGGTTAAGATGAGGGGGAGGACATGTGTCAACTGAGATTATGTGCTATGCACATCTTAAAATGATGTATAAATATTAGATTATTTTATTCTAGTTTTCTGTAAAGTGTTTTTTGTAAAATCCAAATCTTCCATGAGCTAAGAAATTAAAAAAAAAAAAAAACTACACCTGCATTTTGGCCAAGAGAGTAAAGAGGACGCAGCAGAGTCAAACATGATCTCTTCTTAACTGGCTACTCAAGCCTAGTCCAAATCCGAAACTTAAGCAACTGCTTGTGTTGTTACATTTCTTCTAGTTGGTTTCTGGATCAGTCAATCTTCTAGCATTTTTCTGATACTGATCTTTTTTGCTTCTGTCACCTATCATATTAAATGATCCCTCCCAGTTTTATTGTCATTTGTATATCTGGTTATCTCAAAGGGTGTCACAAAAATTCTTCAAACAAAATTAAATTTTAATTTGCTTCAAATAAAAAAAATAGGTTACAGCACTTTGGGATGGGGAGAATGTTGTGAAATAAAAGGAATGACAAATACGATATTAACTTGTAAAGAGAGAAGTCATTGTTACAAAGATTTACAAATCACCTTTTATGGTTCTTAGGGACAGCTTAATAACCAACTGTTTACTTGTGCAGTTAAAGATGAGAACCTTAAAACCTGCCCTGAGTTCCTGTTACATTTGCTGTTTCTTATATGCCACTTTTTAATTACTATGGCCTGGATACCCTCCCAACTAACAATATGCATCTCTAAATTTCTGGATTATGAAACTAGAGCAGGATTGCTTTGCCAAACGTCATTTCTTACCCCCAAAAGCCTTGGGATTTAATCAGAACCAGTTCAGCATAACCTAGTCAGGAGTGAATTGAGATCCACAGTGACAGGTTAACTCTTGTGAATAGCTATGCTTATTCTTTCTTCCCTCCCAACTCTCCCTTCTCCCTGCAATACAGCTAAATAAAACAACACATACACTGGCATCCTCTGACAATATTACACCTATAACAAGAGGTAGGAAGGTATGTGAAGCTTTATTTTTCCAAAGGACTTAACTGCACATGTAAAATTTAAAGATAATTCAGGCTTTTGTGATGGAGTATTGCTAGGGTACCTTGCACACTATTCATGATACTTCTTGTCAAGCTGAATCATTTTGCAATGACCAGGTCAAAGAGCAAGACAGTACTTAGATTACATTTATCCTCTTATTAAATTTCATCTTGTTAACAGTGGTACATTTGAGCTAAAAAAATAAACATCACAAATTAGGGGAAACATCTGATGACAGACAACAATTTATCTGAAAAATATCTGGGTGTTTTTAGTACACTACAAGCTCTGCATGTCAAGAGGGCAGTAATGCAGTCTCAGGTCACATTAACATGAGCCAATCAGCAAGCAGATGTTTATTAATGCCAGGCATTATACAAGGCAATGGTAATAGAAAGACAAAACATGAAAGAGCCTTTATCCTCAAGGTGCTTACATTTTATGTTAGGAAAGACACCGAGAAAGAATCCAAGGACAACCCAAATGGTTGGAGGGTCTCAAGCTCACTGGCAATAGCATGGAGGAATTCATGAATGTCTTAAACTAGAAGGACAAGGGAAGATAGGATAGCAATCTCTGAATTATTTGCAGTGCTGTCATTTGTTCTGAGAGGACAGAACTAGGAACAATGGGTGGAAACTGAGGAAAAATTTTTTTACCCTTAGAATTATTACACACTAAAATGGTTTACCTTGGAAGGCAGTGAATTTTCCCATTAAAGGTCTTCCACAAGAGGTTTCATAACCTACCTGACAGGGATAGATTGTACTTGACAGCTACTGAAATTTAAATTCTGTAATTAGCTGAGATAGTGAATGACTTCATTCTCAGATTAATTCTTCTCACTCCTGTGACTTTTTAAGATACATCTGGAGCACTCAGAGGAATGCATTTGTACTACCAATGTAGCTCCTAAATGAAGCCTGCTGAAAGAGATGCATGTGTGGAAAGGATGCTACCCTCTGTTACACTGAAAAATATCAATTATGGGCTGTATTACTATTTTGTACAAGTTAGATTTTAGAGGAAAGTATAGCCCCTTAAAAAAAGCCTTCAACAGTGTAATATAAAAGAGCCCAAGACTAGGTCTGGCTCTGCTACTAACTACTTGTGTGGACTTGGACACAGTATTTTCCTTGAACACTTATTTTCTTCCTCCACAAAACAAGAGGCTTCAAAAGGCCAGCTTACCTTAATCTTATTCACATCAAATCACCTCAGTCACCTACCAAAACACAGCATGAGCCTGTTACAACAAGCAGGTTCAAGGCCTGATCTTTCCTGACCACGATGGGGAAGGTGGGAGCGCTTCTCCACTTCAAAGTAGTAGTATTTAATTCTATTTCATCTTGAGTGTTACAGCCTCAGAATGTGATCTTAAGTATTCATCGTAAGAAAATTTCCCATCTATGATTAAGTACAGAATTCAGAATTTAATGCCTTCCCTATCACAAAATTTAACTTAAATTCACATGCTGAATCTTCAACTTAAAAAAGTTATTCAGTGGCATGCATTTGAAAGATGTGTCTTTCCAAATAGGTTGAGGTACATTTTCTTATTATGTGGAAATACTATTTATTGAGCTTTTGCCATGTTTAAGCACTATATTTAAATGTTTTTAATATGCAGAAGGCAAAAATGCTCATATTCATGCACTTTTCTTACCCAAGAAGATCATATGAGTTGTGCATAAATTTGTATTGTGATTGCCACTGAGTGCTTTGACAGTTTTTGAGCTGTAACGGTCAAGCAGAAAACCAGAAAGCATAGCCTCTATATATTAGTCATATACATGTTCCCCAAAGTACCATAATGAGAAATGATCATTATCCCTATTCTTCTTCTTTAGATGTCAAGACAATAAATTCTTAATTTTAAAATTCCATAGGAGAACATGACACATAACTGAGTGCTTAATAAAATATTTGTTGGTTTCAGTTGCTGAGTTTCTCAAAAAGCTGTCTGCTCTTAAGAGTCTATACTGACAAAGTTCGGATAAAACAGTATATAATTAAAACTATTTGGGTGAGCTGTTATCGCTTTCAAGGAGACAGACTGGCACACTGAAAAGAACATTAAATTTGAAGTTCAAGAACCTGGGTTCAAATCTCTGCTGTCAGTTTGTGACCTTCAGCAAATCATTTAACCCCTCTAGGCCCTGTCACACCTGAGGGGACTGGGCTCTATAGCTCTGACTCTGTTTGTTCCTAACAGTCCTAAACCTTCTCTAGTTTAGCCCAGCAGGCAATAAGGTATGCTATAGACAGGACTAAGGAATATTCACCTTGTAAAAAGCATTTGCTTGGGAGGTGACTGCTGACAGAGATTCAGGATCTAGTGTAGTTCTGTTTTCTCCAATTGTCCTACCTAGATCATCTCTCCTGCCTATGACTTCTCTTTATTCTTCCAAACATGAATCCAATTAAGAATCAATTCAGACCCACCACTATGCCATCACAGATAGAACTTTAAAAGAACATCTTTCCTCATACTTCTTCCACAAGAATTTTAATAACTTTCATTTTTTTCCAAAAACTTGCCACTATGGTCCCTATTTTAATTGCCCCCAAGTTAAAGCACTTATAAAGCAGCCCCCAAAAAACGATGCAAGAAATAAAACTTAAGGCTCCTAATTCAATTTACATTTTACTAAGTACCCCAACATACTTAATAATTCTTAGGGCTCTAAGGGGGGAGTGGAGGAGCCTGAGGCGAGAAGTGGCAGGAGGGAGAGAAATAATAAAGGTTCTTGATCTCTAACTTTCACAAGCCAGTGATTCCTAATCTCTTCCTGTAACTCTAAATATCCTTCTCGAGTTCCAGAAAATATTTCTCAGGACAAAAATCTGTGCCAGTCTTAGGATGCACTCTGCAATGTTCTTGAAAAAGTGACAGGTATAAATGTGATCCTGCTAATTACTACAACTAAGAGACTAGTTATAGTTAGAATATTACAGTTTGCATAAAAATAATCATTCTCCTATTACCATGGATTTAGAGAAAAAGTAAGTCTATAGTTGGTGGCTATGCTCAGTCACCATACCATATCCTTCAGCTACTTACCTGACAGTCATCTACATCCACTTCTATGAAGATCACATCTGGGTACTTTTCACCAAGTGACTGTTAAACAAAAACAGTAATAATGAAAATAATAATAACAGCAACAAAGATAGAGTAGATACTAATTAGAAGTAGCTAACTGAAGATAACAGTTAAGAAACTGAAGTCTCAATAAGAAAGAATAAGTTAAGTGTTCTCCAGAAGCCCAATTAAGATTCATACTAGGTTCAAGTAATTAAATTATTTTCTTCAAATCAGTTTCTAACCAGAGGGACAAAATGGTGGACTGGATTCTAAATTATGGTCCAAGTTTCAAGTTTTAAAAGAAAGCTAATTTAGAAAATCTTAATTAACTTCTAAAAGTAGTCACAAGTAAGACACATCCTAATTTTCAGATTTAATTCAAGGTTATATAAATTTTGTTAAATCAAGAGCTGTTTTGAGGCCTTTATAAGAACCTGTAGCAGAAGGGAATATTTTGACATTTATCATATACAGACATCAAAATCTTTTCTTCCCAACTTATCTTTTTTCCTAGTTACACTATATATTTGATCTGTGTCAGCCATATTATTTCAAAGGTTTCATTAGGAAATTTTAGGAAAAAGATTTATTCAATTAACATGGGATACAGTGGCAGAACAAACACTAACATGGACAGTTAATATTTCTTTCCTTCTTTTTTTTACAGTTTTCAATTTATTTATTTTTAGTTTTCAAGATTCACTTCCATTAGGTTCTAAATTATTTCCCCTCCCTCCCCAAGAGAGCATGCAATCTGATACAGGTTCTATACATACATTCCTATTAAACATATTTTCACATATATTTTTCTTTTAAATGGAAAATGCTTAATACTTACATGAAAGAAAGGCTTGATCATTTTGCATGGTCCACACCATGTGGCTGAGAAGTCAACTACTACTAGTTTTTCTCCAGCATCTTGCAATGCTGAATCAAAGTTTTCCTATAAAAAGAGGGGGAAAAAAGCTCACCATTCTGTGTAAATAAGCAGTTTCCTTACATATTCTATTTAAGAAGGATGAAAATCCAGATAAAGATCAACTTGAACACCAGTTTTTAGTCTTATCTAAGTATAACCCACATAAATCTACAAGTTAGAGTTTAGCAGAGAATATCACTACCATTAATAGTTGTATAAATAGAATTTGAGGTGGGGGGGTTGTGACTGTGATTCCATGGGTGTACAGAACTCTCCACAAATATCAGAATTTCTTCATTAACGTTGCTCATAAACCATATCATTTTTACTTCAGTAGGCCCTCTTCTTCTCCCCCAATTCTCCAAAGGAGAAATAAATTATCAGACCTTCTGCAATGTGCCCCCTTTATGCTCTCTGTAGACAAACTCTTCCCAGTACACACTTTGTACTTTACCTGGAAGTCATCAGCACAGCTTTAAAAGTGGATGCCCAAACCAATCATTTTATCTGCCTCAGTCAACTAACAGTACTTCTAAAAACAATTCATTTGTTACACTGTACTCCAAATGTTTAGTTTATCTGGTTGTGTTTCTTTATTTTACCCAAGTGTTTTTGTTTTACACACTGTAGAGGCTTAATAAATGTACTAACCATCAACTGAAGCCACTTCCGGCTTCTGAAGTCATCTGAGATTACTGACTAGTATCATTACAGTATCACTTACTACATAGTATAAACAAACCTTCCAAAGGAAAAAAAGGCAATTCACCTAATGAGTTTTCCAGCACTGCTATTATACCACCCACAACTTAAATGTGAATTGTAGACGTTTTAAAAGGCAACATGTAACATTTTATAGTAGGATAAATCCTGCAAATAAGATCCACTATTTCTTTTAACTTCTGATTTAATTCTAATTCTCTTTTTAAAAGACTAAAATTTTAATGAGGAAGATGCA
Organism: Notamacropus eugenii; assembly: GCF_028372415.1. Classification (NCBI taxonomy): domain Eukaryota; kingdom Metazoa; phylum Chordata; class Mammalia; order Diprotodontia; family Macropodidae; genus Notamacropus; species Notamacropus eugenii. The sequence continues at coordinate 98,104,480 of NC_092872.1, read as the reverse complement.
GTCTTACCTTTTTTTTTTCAGTGTTCTACAATCACTTCCATATCTTAGATTTTTTCCAGTCTTACTTTTAAAGTTTATCCTAAGTTTCATCCTTGACTAAATTGTACATTGGTACAATATTATTTCTGCATACTATTTTTTTTTTTTAACAGCATACGAACCTCTCGAGGAAGTATTTTCCTTGGATATATTTTTTCAAACAGGAATGAAACTAAAGGCAACACTTTACCAAGAAATCTCCCAACAACTAATCCTGTTAATTACTTACTGATGGCCACTGACCCTACAGTCATGGAAAGAAAATAACTAAAACTGAACACAATGACCTTCTTGGCCTCAGTTTCTTCATTAGTAAAATGTGAGAACTGAACTTGAGGGTCTCTGAAATACCGTCCAGCTCTAGATTTATGATCCATAATACTGACTTTGATTCTGTAATCTAGTAAGATTTGTGCAAAGTTGTCTGCATATTGTCTCCCTCCATTAAATTCAATTAGAAGCTTCCTGAAGAAGGGCAGGCTGTTTTTGCTTTTCTTTTTTTTCTCCCTTGCACTTAGCCCAGTGCCTAGCACATAGTAGATGCTTAATGAATGTTGACTAAAAGGGTTTTTTTAAAATATCTTTGAATGCAATTATCAGGAAACTATAACTCATGGTGGAAAAATAAGTACCTATTTACTTAGCATGAATCCCCATGCAATAAGATTACCTCTCAATTTTGAGCACCTACTGGGAACATTTAAAAAAACTATATTGCTCTCAGGGAGGGAGTGGGGAAGGAGGAGGGAATAAGGAGAACAAAGTGGGAAGAAATGGAAGATATATAGAAGTGACTGTGGAACAGTGAAAACAAAATAATTAAATTTAAAAAACCTCCCAAAAAAACCCAAACTATGTTGCACAGCTAAGGCTCCTTGCACATATGAAGACAAAAGTCTCATTAAATGTAATACTGTGACCTTCATGTTGAGGTGGGCTGTTTTACCCCTACATGAAATGACCCTGAAATGCTATCTTCCTTAGGTTCCCGTGTCTGCTTTTTAGTTTTTCTGGGTCCTCCTGTGCTACTGTGCCTTTGTCATGCTTCTTTTCTATAATTTACTGTTGACTTGGAAACCACAGTCAAATTTATTGACTGCACAGAAACCTTTATTGTTGATTTCTGGCTTCTCCACTGGTTCAATTCAATTCCTCATGTCAAGAACTTACCATACAAGGCACTTAGGATACAAAGACAAAAACCTCAAGAAGCTTGTATTTTACTGGTAGTTACAGTATATTCTGAATGAAATTGTCTAATAGCCAAGATTCTAGATAAGTGAAATGTTAATAAATATATCTAGTATTGTCCTGAGTAATGCCCAAATCTAGGTATCTTGACTACTATGGTATGGTTTGCTATCAATGTCTCCAGCAGAATTCTCACCGTACCCAAATATCCTGATTTCCAACATTTACCTCCAACTCATAACTGAATAAGACCTAATACAACACATTTAGATCACATATAGAACTGGGAAGAACCTCACAGACCATATGTCCAACCCCCTTATTTTACAGGGGAGGAAACTGAGGCCCAACTAGGTTAAAATAACTTTGCCAAGGTAGTAAACAGGCAGTAAAGTAAGCAAAGGCAGGATCTGATCCTAGGTCCTGACTCTAGAGTAGGGTTTCTTAAGCCAGGGTCTCTGAATTTTAGATATTATATATATGTGTGTATATGTGTATAAGTATGTATATATATATATACATATATATATACATACAAAATAAAAGTTATTTCAATATAACTAGTTTTTTCTGTAATCCTATTTTATGCATTAAAAAAACATTCCCCCAAAAAGTTACAGAACCTCAGAGCTAATGTCTTTCTTCGAATTTTAAATCTCTCTAACTGGTAGAAAATCTGACTTACATTAATTGAGCCAACACCTGCCTCTCCACAACTTCCCACCACTGTTCCAAATTCCAAAAGTGGAAGTCTAATCCCAACATAGCAGAAGTAGAATTCGCATCACTATCCTGATCACTTTCCCTTGTTAAAGTTCAAGCTTGTCTATGTAATTATAAAATGTTACATCCAGAACTGAGCACTCTACTACACATGGAGTGATCTAGACAGAACGCAACAATGTTTATTAGGCACCCACTGTTTACAGAGAAGTCAGAAAGCTTAGATAGGACACAGTTCCCCACATAGTGCCACACAGCTCGGCATGATACTCAATATCATCCAAGTACACAAGGTTACAAAACAGAACTGTTACATATGGTCTGAGGGGAAACATCTTTATAGCATCTAGGGTGGAGGTGATTGTGAAAAGACTTCTGAAAAGGGCTGACATTTGATTTTGGCTTAAGAATAGAAAGCACTTCAGAGGGTCCAAAAGAAGAATGAAGGAAGAAAATTCCAAGAATATAAAACATAGAAAGGGAAATGCACAGTCCATGTTCAAGTAGAAGAACTGTTCACATTTCCTTAAACGTTGACTAAGTTGAGAGGGCAACTAGGTAACACAGTGGACAGAGTGCTAGGCCTGGTGTCAGGAAAACTCATCTTCCTGAGTTCAAATGTGTGTCCCTGGGGTTAGCCACTTGACCCTGTTTGTGTCAGTTTCTTCATGTATAAAATGAGTTGGAGAAGGAAATGGCAAACCATTCCAGTATCCTGTGCAAGGGAAACCAAGAATAACATCACAAAGAATTAGAACACAAATGAACATGAGATAAGTGGAAAATAGAAGACAGAAAGCCTCGAATGACAGAAGAATTTGAATTTCTAAGTATTTTGAGCAAGAGGTTCTTGACCAAAAATATAAGTAGGTAAGATTATTCTGGCAAGGAACTATCTATCTCCTCCCTCATTCTGAATACTCTTAAGTATTCACAACTTACGGGCAATTTAGCTTTTTTTAAGCTTCCGTGTGCTGATTTATACTGAACTTTTAATCCATAAGTTATCAAGAAACTCAGGTGGTCTTTCTTAATAATTCTTGGCTCACCATCCTAGCCTGTCCCATCATTGGAATCACTATTCTATTATCCAACTTGTTAACTATTCTTCCTATTTAACTAGTAATCTGAAAATCTGATTGCATGACATTTCTGACACCATCCAAATAACCTCTAAAAACATTCAACAACATGAAGTACCAAGGACTGATTTCTAGGACACTCTACAAGATTTTTATTCAAGTTGACAGCAGTATTTTTTGGGGGGGCAGTCCAGTAACTCAACCAGATGAATCCATCTATCTATCATTCTAGCCAACATTTCAGAACTCAGTCGACACCTTGCTGAAATCTAGAAATACTACCTATGTCTAAAGCTACCACTTATAATCCTGTCAAGAAGGAAATGAGGCAGGTGGTACAACAGAAAGTCATCATATTTAATGAGAGGAGAGTTGCCTCTGCCATGACCTGTTACCTAGGCCCCAGTTTCCTCACCTGTAAAATTAGGTGTTTGGACTAGGTCTCTCAATTTTAAATCTATGATCCAGCTCCAGTCAGCATTAATAATGTATAGGTAACCCTGAGTTCTAGAAAGTTATGCCAGTATAACACAAGTTCTGGAAGATTCTACCAAGTTAGAAAGTCTTTCAATTACCTCTTTGCCAAAAACCATCATGGTTAGGGTCTGTGAACTGGTCACTGATGACATTTTTTTGTCAGCAGCTATCCATATACCGGATAAGATAATAATCGCACATGCAGTGCTATGACTCCTACAGTTAACTGTGGCAGTAGTGGAAAAGAGAGAGAGCCTAAGAATCATCTAGTTCTTACGCTGACAAGCATCAGTAGCTGGTACTCCTAATGTGTTGTTCTATTGGTATGCCCAAACACAACAGTGGACATTCCATGTTCTGCCCTTCAATACTTATGGAAACACAGAAGCAAACATTTCACCATGAAGATAAGCGGTACTTAAGCACCAGTATTTGCTGCAGTTTATGAACAACTTGACAAGATCTTCAGCCATATACCTTGATCCTTTAGTGCCTTCAACAGAAGGTTGGCTTAGAAGATACAATCAAAAAATTTATTGGAAAATATGGTTCTTAATCATCAAATGAGTAAGGTCAAAGAACCTACAAGTCTTAGGTCTGTACGTCATGAACTGGAGAAAGAAAAATGGTAGGTGTAGCAAACATTATCCCCTCTCCCCCCAAAGTAAAACTGAACCAGGTGGTTACTGATCTACATGTATCTGCATAGGGTCATGTATCTGCATAGGGTCAAGTCATCAGCAGGTTAGAGACAAGATCAAAATCCATACCAAACAAGAAAGATAAAGAAGAGAAGACAGCAGATGCTATTATAACAGGTCCAACCCAACCTCCTCAAAGAAGCTGTCAATGCTAAAAACATGGGAATGAGACAAAAGGTCATTGAATCTCACCATTTCTTAGAGGAGTGTAAATGACGTGAAACTTACTACAACAACACAGCAGAAACATTCCCATGAACTCCCTCACAACCAAAACTTTGTCTCCTTGTAGTCTGAAAAAAACACTGGATTTGGAGAAAGACTTATGTATATGTCCAGATTCTGCTACTCAGCATCTGTGTGACTGCAAACAGGGCCTTCTCCAGCCCACAGTTTTATCTTATGTTAAATGAAGTATAAGCATATCTCATTTTTATTATGCTTAGCTGTACTGCACTTGACAGATATTGTGGGGTTTTTTTGTTTGTTTGTTTTTTACAAATTGAAGGTCTGTGGCAACTGTGCCTCAATCAAGTCTAATGGTGCCATTTTTCCAACAGCTCGTGTTCATATCAATGACAAGTGTCTCATTTTGGTAATTCTCACAATACTTCAAATTTTTTCATTATTGTTATATCTATTATGGTGATTTGTGATTGATGTAACTATTTCAATCGTCAAATTGCCACAGACCACTCCCATATAAGACAATGAACTTAATTAAAACTGATAAATGTCCTGTGTTCTGACTGTTCCATAGATGAACCAACCAGGCTGTTCCTATCTTTCTCTTTGGATCACCCTATTCCCTGAGACACAATATTAAAATTAGACCAATCAATAACCCTACAAAATCTTCTAAGTGTTCAAGTGAGTTACTCGATAGGGCAAAACTTCATTGTTGTCTTGTTTTAAGAAACTGCCACAATTAACCCAACCTTTTGCAACTACTACGCTGATCAATCAGCAGGAATCAACATCAAGGCAAAAAGATTACAACTCCCCAAAAGGCTAAGATGATGATTAACATTTTTTAGCAATCAAGTTTTTGGTTTTTAATTAAGGTAAGTACATTGTTCTTTTAGGCATAATGCTACTGTGCACTTAATAGACGACACTATAGTGTAAACATCTATATGAAGTGGAAAACAAAAACAATAGTGTGACTTGCAATAAAATGCAATATTTGCTTTACTGCAGTGTTCTAGAACTAAACCTGCAATACTTGAGGTCTGCCTGCTGTTGGAACAGATCATCCTGAAAATCCTTGAAGATCTAGCTATAAAGCCTATGATCAGTAATGGGTAACATCTATTTAAATTATAATCCAATTTGCAAAACATTACTGAGGAGGGGGATTTACCTGACAAAACAGCTTGCAGAGGATGTAAGGAGGAAGTAAGCCCGCAAACACCCAGTTAATCCAGAATTTCCAGACATCATTTCCAGTTTAAACTCAAAAGGGCAACATCATTGGGTACTTAAGATGAAACTGGAAAGAGTAACAGGATACATGGCCAAATATAAAATATACCCAAGGGAACTTAGTAGAAACAACATAACTTTAACAGCATTTACAATCTGAATTTTAAGATCTCAAAGAGAGAAAGATTCCCAAAGAATAGAAGAGATTAATGACAGTACAAATAAAGATCATTGCTAGTATCAGTAAAGGTGACCAAGAAGGCAGAAGCAACCCATACTGCTTCCTTTCTTATTTAGGGTATCCTTCATGAAAATGAGGATGGAACAAAGGGTTTCATAGTTTTCTACATCAGACCACACAGAAAGAGGCATACATCATTTATTTTAAAAAATCTAACAAATTTGCCTCTATATAATAAAGTGCATCCTTAAAGAAAAGTTGTTTAAATAAAGGTGTCTCTGAGGGACACGTTCATTTCATACAAGATTCCATGATCAATCTAACCAGAGACATCTTGGTTCAATCATACTCTGAGCATCAACATAAAACAAAGCATCCCACTAGGAGATGTGATTAAAAGTTCATCACTATCATTATTTCCTAAACAAAAAATGAAGAAGGATTTTCTATAAACAATGACCTAGTCCAAATACTTTTGTTTGCAGATGAAGTACTGATAGCATGAAAACCCAATTAGAGATAGCTAGATGACCCAGTAGATAGAGCCCTGAGCCTAGAGTTAAGACCAACTTCAAATCCTGACTCAGATACATATAAGCTGCATGACTTTGGGTAAGTCACTTAAACCTATCTGCCTCAGTTTCCTCAGCTCTAAAATGGGGATAACAGCACTTACATCACAGGATTGTTTGAAGGATCAAATGAGATATTATTTGTGAATAGTTCAGCACAGTGCCTGATATGTTCATTACTGTGTGGAAGCCCATTTGGGCTTTACTTGGCAAAGACACTTGGTCAAAGGATATAAACACGCAGTTTTCAGATGAAGAAATCAAATCTATAATCATATGAAAAAAATGTTCTTAATCACTATTGATTAGAGAAATGCACATTAAAACAACTCTGAAGTACTACCTCACACCAATCAGGTAATAAATGTTGGAAGAGATATTAGAGAATTGGAACACTATCCCATTGTTGGTAGACCTGTGAACTGATCCAGCTATTCTGGAGAGCAATTTGGAACTATGCCCAAAGGGATATAAAACTGCATACCTTTTGATTAAGCAATAGCATTATTAAGTCTGGACCCTCAAAGAGATTTTTTAAAAAGGGGAAGAAAGGACCTATTTGTACAAAAATACTTATAGCAGCTCTTTTGTAGTGGCAAAGAACTGGAAATTGAGGGGCTGGCTGCCCATCAACTTGGAAATGGCCAAACAAGTCGTGGTATATGATTGTGATGGAATATTACTGAGCTGTAACAAACAAGCTGCCTGATTTCAGAAAAACCTAGAAAGACTTAAATGAACTGATGCAAAGTGGACAGAACGGTAATACTGCACAATGATCTGTGAATGACTTAGCTATTTATTCTCAGCAATACACTCATCCAAGGCAGTTTCAAAAGACTCATAAGGAAAATGCTATCTACCTCCAGAGAGAACTGATGGGGTCTGAATGCAGATCAAAGCGTACTATTTTTCACATACAGTATTTTTTTGGTCATTTTTTTTCCCTTTGGGTCTATGACAACATGATTGATTTGGTAATATGTTTTGCATGATTGACCATGTATAACCTATATCAAATTGCTTTTCTTGGGGGGGAAGGGAAGTGAGGGAGAAAATTTGGAACTCAGTTGTTTTTTAAAAATCAATATTAAAAATTGTCTTTATATATAATTGAGGGGAAAATAATTTACTTTTTAAAAAAAATACTGGAGTAGTTTGCTATTTCCTTCTCCAGCTCATTTTACAGATGCTGTAACTGAGGCAATCAAGATTAAATGATTTGCTAAGGGTCACATAGCTAGCAAGTGTCTGAGACCAAATCTGAGGAATTTCCTGACTCCAGGTCTAGCACTGTATCTACTGCATCATATAGCTGCCCCAACGGGTATACAGTAGGTGCTTAATGAATGTCCCTTCCAAAATACTACTAGGGCTCATTAGTGAAAGCCCTTATTATGCATAAGATCTGACTAAGCATTAGCACAGGAAAAAAAAGTGTGTGTGTGTGTGTGTGTGTGTGTGTGTGTGTGTGTGTGTGTCTATACTTGGCAAGTGCTAAAGACAATGAACTGGACCTAGAATTACATAAGAAGAAAACAGGCTGGATCGTGCCTGAACAATTGCAGAGGTCTCTCAAAGGTCATAACTGGCTTGTTAAAAAAACATCATTCTCTTGGTATATGTGGCTATGACTAAGTGAAAAACATAATCTCAGAATAAAAATTACAGGTGATCTAAGAGCAGTAGAGATGTGAGTTAAGTGCAATTAGGCCATAGAACATTATAACTGATGTCCTGCCATCAAATGGCATACAACAGAACATCATGACCAGGTATGTGTTGGCTGTTTGTCTGTGCTAGAACCAGCTCATACAGGCTCAAGAGAGCTAATTTTTAAAAAAAAATTTCAGCGTATTTTCACCTTAATCAATTAAGTGCTGCAAGGGAGGGACTGGTTTGAAGGAGATGTTAATAATGCACATTACAGTGAAAAATTGTCTTTACATGTTAATGTAATTTTTTTTAAATAATGCGGAATACACTTAAAAGTGTTGTGGTTAAACATCTATGGATACAACATTAGATATGAGCCAAAAATGCAGGTTGCACTTTAGCAATAGACAGATATAAATTTCCGGAGTACTGCACAAAATATTGTAAAAGAGGAACGACTCCAGTATATCAGAAGGATCTCTTAAAGGGGGATGACAGTCATTCAGGATGAGAACGGCAGGTTTAGGTTACCTTTTCCAAAAGTGAAGGAGGTATTCATACAAAAGTTGACTTTTGTCTCTCCACCGTCCAGAGAATATGATAAACACTTGGCATTTTTTTAAACAAAGCTCTCTAATTTTGTTGTATCCCATATTTCTAGCCTTTTATCACTGTATTCTCCTTCAATCCTTGTATTTAAGAGAAACTCTTACTAACTATTCTCTATCTGCTCCTATTTCCTCCTGCACCCTCCAGGCCTGGAATGCACTCCCTCCACTGTCTGTCTGCTTGTCTGAATCTTCTCGGTTCCTCTAAGGCCCATCTCTGAAGCCACCTCTTCCACAAACCTCCTCTGACCCCCCTTCCTTCCCTAGCTGGAAGTGATCTCTCCTATTCAAATCTTACACGGCATTTTCTCTGGTGTCCTATTTCACTCCTAAGCTAGTATCACATTCTTATCATATTTTATTACCCCTATTGAACTGCAAGCTTTTGGAGCAAAAAGCTTTATGTTGTTTCCCACTTGGTTCATAAGAAACCCTTGAATACTTGTTGAATCGAACTGTCTTCTCTCCTGCCTTTCCTCAGTGACTACCCCTGTATTGAAGCAAGAGGCTCCATTTTGGGGATATCTGACCCAGCGTCATTGATGATCTCAAAGTTGTCTGCATATTCTCCCAAAACGTCCAAAAATCTTTTTCATTAACACGTCTATGGAACTGAATTAAATTAACAGAAAGGAAACAAATCTCACACTGTGATGGGTGTCAGGAAACGAATACTGCCAACAGAGGGCAAGGGAATCGCTGCCCTGAATATCCTGAAACCCTACAGGGCAAGGCAAGGAAGCGCCCAGCCGTCAGGTGCCCCTGCCAGCCGAGTCATGGCCTCCCCCTTCTGCGCACCGGCCTCAGGGCGCAGCCAGCCGGACGTCCCGACGGCCCCGGGCACGGCTGGCTCCTGCCCTGGGGTCACCCCCATCAGGGGAACCAGGGCAGTTCTTCATCGCAGACCCCGGGCCAGGGACAACCACAGCAGCGCAAAGCGGCAGGAACCCGGGGGGAGGGGAGGGGGTGGCCAAAATGCCCCCAAGGCAGGAACGCCGCCCTCGGGGGCGCCAAGGCCCGCCCAGACGTTCCGTCACGGCAGCAGGGCCGCAGCCCGGGCCGCAGGGAAATGACCACCCCCGGGCGGGCTCCGAGGACTGGAGGCCAGGGGGAGGGCAAGGACCAAAGCCAAGCAACAAACACCCACGAAGTGCCAATCTCCGGGCTAAGCCCCGGGCCTGCAGCTCCCCAGGGCGCCGGACTAGGGCACACATGGCCCTAGGCGGGGCTGGGGATGGGGATCGGGGCTCTCCTCCGCTCCCGCCTTCCCAGCTCGGGGGCACCGCGACTTCTTACCTTGCTCTCGATCTGCTTCACCATCTTCTCCGACGGCTCGGGCGGCTCGGGCTGCTCGGGAGGCGCAGGGAGCTCGGGAAGAGCGGGCTGCTCTGGTGGTGCGGACGGCTCGGGAGGAGGGGATGGCTCGGGAGGCGCTGGCGGCTCTGGAGGCGCAGAGGGCTCGGGGAGAGTGGGCTTCTCGGGCGGCTCGGGAGGCTCGGGTGGCTCGGGAGGCACTGGCGGCTCGGGCGGAGCGGGCTTCTCGGGAGGCGCTGGCGGAGCCGGCGGCTGAGCAGGCTCCGGAGGCGCGGGCGGCTCGGGCGGCTCGGGTGGAGCGGGCGGCTCGGGCGGCGCGGGCGGCTCGGGCGGCGCGGGCGGCTCGGGTGGAGCGGGCGGCTCGGGTGGAGCAGGTTTCTCGACAGGCTCCGGAGGCGAGGGTGGCTTAGGGGGAGCGGGCTGCGCAGGAGGCGAGGGAGGAGGAAGATGCTTGGGCGGCGCCGGGGGCGGAGGCCGAGGCGGAGGCGGAGACCGCGCCGACGCGCTGGTCAGGGAGGCCCGGGCGGGAGACGGGGACTTGGCTTTGGAGTTGCCTGCTCTGAAGAGTCCGAGAAACTTGGGTGCGGGTGACTTGAACTTGCTAGGTCCGGGTGACTTGGAAGACGGAGGCTTCTTGGGCGATGCTTCTTTCTGCGGGAAATGCAAGAAAGTAGCGGAGGCTCCGCCTCAAGGGCCCTTTATACCGTGGGCGGAGAAGAGCCCAGGCGACGGCCGCCCGGGGAGGGAGAGGAGGGCTGGAGGGGAGGGAGGAAGGAGGCCTTGCTCGCCCGGGCGCTCCCCTTCCTGGAACGCCCTCCCCCTTCCCTCCTTCGGCGCCCTGGGCTCGCGCCACGTCGCTCGCGTCACGTCTCCGGGGCCGGCCCCGCAGAGCGCCGGCCCCGCAGAGCACCGCCCCTATCGCTTCTCTTTCCCCGCCCCCCGCCCTGGCAACGGCGCGGGCCCGGGCCCAGGCCGCCCTGGCGCTTCACCCTCGGCCTGGTGCCGTCCCTTTTCGGATTTGATTTCCTAATCGTCCCATTGCCCTCGAGGATCACTTGGAGAGGAGTAGGAAAAGTTGACTAGAGTTTGCAAAACGAACCCATCGAGCCGTCCGAAATTTAATTACACTATGAGTAAAAGCCATTTCGTGGAAAACACCCTCTGCTCCAGCCGGCCCACGTGTCCCCTGGGCCAGCCCTGGAGGGCAGAGGGAGGGAGAAAGGGACGAGGCGGAGGGCGGACTGTGAGCGAGGTCCTAGGGCTTGGGGCCGGAAGAGCCCCCTGCTCTGGGCCAGCCCCCGACCACAAATGAGCGCACATGGGCATGGGCAGCCCCGGGACCGGGCTCCGGGGGAGGCGACGGAGAGCGGCGGTCGGAGGACAGGTTAGCGCTCTAGGTCGCGGGCGGGGCTGCCTACGAGGGCGTGGAAACGGAGGCGGGCCTCCGGGCCACCTGGGGAAAACGCCCGGGAGCGCGGAGGCAGCCGAGCCTCGGGGATGGGCTGCTTGGCCCGGCCTGAAGCCGGCCTCCGCCCCAGCGGGGGTGGGCCGGGCGGACGCAGTCCCTCGGACTTCTTGTCCTCGTGGTCTCCAGTCCCCAGGGCCCGGGAAGCGGGCACAAAATGCTGTGTAACGATGATGAGGAAGTCTCCGCGGCGGGCCCCCGCCCACCGCAGGCCGCGCCCTCCCGGAACTTGCCTTCTTTTTCTCCTTTTCCTTCCCTCCTTTTCTCCTTCTCATTTTCCTTGAAGTCGCTGCTGGTGACGCAGCAGATGGGCCCTGGTGCTGGTTTGGGGAGCCGCGAGATCAGGGAGGGCTGAGGGCCCGCCCCGGGGGCCTAGGTGGGAACTCCGAGGCGGCCATGCTCCGAACCGAGATCCCCGCGAGCTCCTCTTCTCCGAACTTTCCGGAGGTGCCAGTTCTATTGTTTGTTCCCGGGGTGGTTTGTGTGGCTGGCTCTGGTTGGCTGCCCCCCTCAAACCACCGGCAACCTAAAATGGTAAAGCCACCGGGTTAGACGGTAAAACGGTCAGTTCAGCGGCCAGATCCTCCCAGGGCTCGGGGGGAGGCCGATGGCCCCGGGCCGCCCCCGGTAACGATGCGGGAGACCAGGGTGCGGGCAGGGCCCGCGGTGCTGGGACAGGTCGTGTTTATCCACAAGTAAGAGAAGGGAAGAGTCATGCAGCAGCCTTGTAAGAAGACTAGGTAGTCTGGAGCAAAGGAGAGCTTTAGAACAGGTTAGAGCAGTGTCACAGCTCTGCTCCTGGGGCTCCTGTGAGCCCTTATTGGCCCCAGCAGGGCATTCAGGGCCCCCCGGCCCAGTCAGCCCCAGCTCCGGCCCAGTCAGCCCTAGCTCCGGCCCAGTCAGCCCCAGCTCCAGCCCCCCCCCGGCCCAGTCAGCCCCAGCTCCAGCCCCGCCGGCCCAGTCAGCCCCAGCTCCGGCCCAGTCAGCCCCAGCTCCAGCCGCCCCGGCCCAGTCAGCCCCAGCTCCAGCCCCCCCGGCCCAGTCAGCCCCAGCTCCAGCCCAGTCAGCCCCAGCTGTGGCCCAGTCAGCCCCAGCTCCAGCCCCCCCGGCCCAGTCAGCCCCAGCTCCAGCCCCCCCGGCCCAGTCAGCCCCAGCTCCAGCCCTCTAGCCCCCCCGGCCCAGTCAGCCCCAGCTCCAGCCCCCCCGGCCCAGTCAGCCCCAGCTCCGGCCCAGTCAGCCCCAGCTCCAGCCCCCCCGGCCCAGTCAGCCCCAGCTCCGGCCCAGTCAGCCCCAGCTCCAGCCCCCCCGGCCCAGTCAGCCCCAGCTCCAGCTCCCACTGCCCCTGCCCCGCACTCCCTCAGCCCAAGAACACCGGGCTGTCTTGGCTTCTTCCACGCGAGACTTATTCCCCGGAATTGCTCTCCCCTGGACCTTGTCAGGCATCCTCTCCTAGGGAGCCTTTTTCCTTTCTCTGTTCTCCAAGCTAGAGGCGACCTTTCCCCAACCCCGGTGCCCATATCGCTTTGTTTGTAGCTCTTCCCTAGGACTTACAAAATACTGGTTCACGTTTGTGTGTGTGCCTATGTTATTCAGGATAAGGACCAGAGGTTTTCTGTTGGTTTTCCACCGCAGAGAGGTCAAACATATGGCCCACAGCTGGGGCCTGGACCAGACTAAAATGCAGTTGGGAAATATTTAACAAAATATAACGTAAAACGTAGATAATGTGACATTTTAAAACGAAGTCAACATGTGGCCCACATGGATCCTTACGTATGATTTAATGGACTCCACTTCAACTTGATTTTTATACCACTGTTACAGAGTACTTTGCAATGAATAGAAGTCTTGTTTAAAGGGAAAAGTGGTGGATTTAAAGTTAAAAGGCCTGGACTTGAGTTCAAGTTCTGCCAACAGCTCTTCAGTGGCTGTGTCTCCTTGATGAAATGATGCCTTCTCTTTGGGCCACATTTTCTTCATTTGTAAAATGAAGTCGGACTAGATGGTCTCTAAGTTTTCTTCGGGCTATAGGATTCTGTGATTCTGAGACTCAGCAGGGTAAGCCCTCAATAAGTATTTGTTAGTAACAGGAGTTACTCATTTATCGTGAGTTTTAAGATTTTAAGTGCATTTTCCCTGTGTGGTCCTCACAACAAGGAAGATGCTGTGATGATGCTCATTGTACAGATGAGACTGCTGACTCCTGGAAAGGTTAAATAACTTTGTTAGAGTCACACAGGTAGTAAATAAATATTTGGGATGAGGATGCAAGCCCAGGTCTTCCTGACTCCAAGTCTAGAGGTTTAACCACTACTGCCAGAGTAACCATGAACCACTAAGAAGTGAAAGGGGACCATCACCGGTAGTCCTGACTGGTAGCATTAGATTGGAGAGAGTGATGCTAATGACTTGGCACAGCTCTGCCTCACTTAAATTCAGTTGGTGAGGAAGTTAAGATGTCACCCCTCTGATGTCATTGTTCCTTTTCTAGAAGGATGAACAACAAGAAATCAAAGAGCCAGATGTGCAGTAATAAAATAGAAAGGCTAATTTTGATCAAATACATTGTATTTCCCAACACCTTCATTGTTATCTTTCAGACAACTGAAGACCATAGAAGTAAAGTTTCTGATAGAATCCTTGAGAAGACTAAGTAGTTAGGTGGACGGAGAAATGGTTGAATGATGGATTGATGGATCGTTGAGTACTTGTTAATTATTCAGTGTCAGCCTTAAAGGAAGTCCTAAGGGAAGTGCTTCAGGGATCTGTATTAGGCCCTGTTTTGTTCAGCATTTTTACCAATTACTTGGATGAAGATGAAGAAGTCAAATACAGCCAAGAAGTTATAGCTCATATGTTGAATGACAAAATTATAATGCAAAAAGATCTTGGTAAGGTAGAATTGTGGTCTAGTATAGCAAGATGAAATTTACTAAAGTAGTTAAATTAATAATATTATTATTGTTCTTACCTGAAAGACTGTCATTGGATTGGGAATTAGACATATTCTACTTGGCCCCAGAGGACAGAACTGGGTGTAATGAGTAGAGGCAGATTTTGGCTTGATAAAGAAGTTAAATGAGCTACCTTTATAAGTAGTGTGTTGCTATTACTGGAAATCTTCAAATGGAAGGTGTATGGCCGTTTGTCAGGGATGTTGCAGAGGGGATTTTTATTCAGATTCAGATTGGACTAGATGTCTCTTCCATCTCAATTCTATGAAGTAGCTTGCCCAAAGTCATGAAAGTAGTCAACGACAGAACTGAACTAGGATCCAGGTCTCCTGACTCCACAGGACTTTCCACTGAATCATATTACAGAAATGCTGATATACATGTGTCAAATATATACATTTCAATGATGTTACTCAATAGACTTTTATACGTGGAAAAGAAAGCTTTCCCTTTCCGAGAGCAGACCTGCACAACTTGGCAGTAGGTGGAGGCCAAAATTAAATAGGCTAACCTTCTTCAGGCAGCAGGCAGGTAAGTAAGACTAGGGACAGACGTGATGGCTGATTGCCACAGGACAGGTGACAAGCAGGAGAATGTGCAGTGGCGACCCCACATTTTTTGTGTGCTGCCTGAAGTCCTTTGGTGGGCTGCAAATGGCCCACTGGCCATGTGTTGTGTGGGCTTGCCTAAGAGTCTCCCCACTATTTGATCATCTGAAGGTCATAACCTGGGTATCTACAGGATTGGGCAAACTGATGGATTTTGATGATTTAAACTTATTTGCATTGCTTTGACATCTTTTCTTGCTTAAAGTTTCCAAAGGCATTCAGATCAAGGCTACTGACTTTGGAATACAGAGCTAGAGAAATAAAAGCATTTTGGATGTCTGTTTAAAAATAGTTCTTTGTAGCCTACAATGACTTAAAAGTAGCTAACTCCCCATCAGAAAGCTCCGTAAATGAATCCAGGAACTAGAAAACAGGCTTTTGAAATGATATAGATACATATTGTAGTGCCATTCGTTACTGGCTAAGCAATTCTGAAACAATTGTAACAGAGCCATTGGCCCATGGGGGCTGGGAGACCCTCTTCCACTAAGGAATCCAACTCTTGGCTAACATGGACCAAGAGCAGTCCTAGGGAATCTTGGCCCCAAAGAGAAGAGTCAGCTTCTAACATTCTCTGGTTCATGGTGGCCTCACCCTAGAAGAAAATTTTGGTGACATTTTTTTCTTAATCTATTTAGATCATGTTTAGATCTCCCAAAAAGGGATTAACAGGGTCCCCAGATCTCTTCTCTAAAGATGCTCAGTTTATACATATTTATTTCTACCACAAAAGAAATGCTTAAATCATAAAAGGGTTATAAGTATGCATTGACAAAAATTTAAGGCGTGAAATGAATACTGAAAAATGCTATCCGTATTGTTGAGGTTGAGGTGTGCTTGGGACCCCAAAATAGGATATGCCAGGTCCTGCCCAAATAAATTTGACTCAAGTCTTCTTTCAGCCAAAGGAAAACAAAGTTTATTTAAAGATCCGCCATATTGGATAGGCTCTTAAGGAATCTGAGCACTTGTGATGCTTGCATTGAAAAGCAGCCAGATAGAATCTGAGACTAGGGTATTAAAGGTTGGAAGTAGCTGAAGGCTACAGAAAATTGAGGGCTAGGCTAGGTAACAGAGATTTGGTTTTAGCTATACTGGAAGGCTTATAGCCTCAGGCAAACACCAGATCAAGTGGGAAGATTCAAGGAGAGTTCAGAGGGATTCCCAGAGCCTATACCCTGTCACATATCTTTTGGCCATCTTGGCTTACATGACTCATTTTCCCAGGTGGTCATTTATAGGGCAACACCTCTGTCAGGGCAGCTGTTTTCAACTGAAGAATCTAGAAACTCCCAAAATAACCACCAGACTTAAGAAGTCTATTCCTTATGACCACTCTCTGGTAACCTTGCTCAGGAAAAATATTACAAAGCAGAAGAGATTGCCAGGATTTTGTTATCTCAGGTTTACCTAGAGAAGCAAGCAACCACAGGTCATATGTAAGCAGTCAACATAGCTGGTGAAGGGTGGGGTGGTAGTGACAGTGTGGAGAAAAGTTCCTCTCCCTTCCCAACCAAGAAAGTACAAAGGATAACTGTCTTAAACCATAATTTAGAAGAGAGGAAATTAGATTAGGCAGAATTTTCTTTCCATTTAAAGTCTACTGAGTGGACAGCTCTAGCTGCTCAAGGTCAGTCTTCTTTTGGGTGTAGTTCTTTGGGGTAATGTAGGGGGACTGCGTATGGGAATATGAGGAATGTGCCAGGTTTGCCACCCATATTATCAGAAGTGACCAGAGTGTGGGCCTATCTCTATATACCCTTCCCTTTTCTTTAAAGAAATCTTTGTTTGCTATGATAAAATTTCTGTTGCAGCTTTACTGGTCTTCACATAATTTGCTGAATCATTCCTTTCCAAGAAGTGCCTGGTAAATGATTATCATCTGTGAAGTCAAATAAGTGGAAAAGATAAAGACCATAAAACTAATCAAACAAATCTTTACAATCCCAATTAAAGCTCCAGCATTAAGGGGAATAGGAAGGACTTATTGTAGAAGGTTCAGATTCTACCTCTGGCACACATTAACTGTGTGACCCTGGGCAAGTCACAACTTCTCTGGGCTCTAGGCAACTCTCTAAGACCATAACTTGCAGAGAAGGTGATGACTTGTATTTGCAGGAGTTTTCTCACTTGAGAGTTCCCTAAACCAGTGAAGTCACAAATCCAGTCAGTTATTATCCCCTAGAGGAGAATTCATCACCACTAATTCCTATTCAGAAAAGCATTGGTTGTTCCATGCATGTTTTTATTTTCAGTACTTTGAGGATTCTTTATTTCATTGGCATGCTGATTGCAACTCCTATATGTCTTGGTGGAGAATTTCACCAGACAAAAAATTCTTTAATTTGTCACCAACTTATTGAGTCTCTGAAGTTTAGCTAGGTTAGTCCTCACATGACCTACATCCAGGCAATCACTAGGCCTCTTCTCAAAGTCTTTCCAGCTTTGTCACATCTGTCAGATTTTTGAGCTCTACGCTAGTAGGGTCTTCTTCACATCACAATGAGATCTCTCAGAATAGAACTTCCAAACCCACGAATAATGAAACTATATACTATTTTATCTGGATATGTCAATCCTAAAGAATTAGTAAATGCTATTAACAACATCTACTCTTCTGGGTTAAGAAGAGAAATTGCTGACTGGAAGAAACCTTTGCATTGAATGTCTTTGATAAGAATATGATTTTCAACATATATAGAGAGAATTAACATTAATATAGACAATATGTATATTGTCTGTATTACATGTATATAACAATAATAAGATCAAGAACCTCTTTGCAGAGGATATGACCAAAAGATATGAAAAGATTTTTTTTCAAGAGAATTTTACATCAAGAAAATATTTCAAGAATCACATTACAGAAGGGTCTCAATCACTTATAACAAGAGAAATACACATCAATCTAACTGTTTTACCTCATATCCAACAAATTGGCAAACATGACAAAATTAAGGAACAGTCAGTGTTGAAGGGGTTGAGGAAAGATGAGATGCATGTTGGTAGAGCTGTAGATTGGTCCAACCATTCTGGAAAGTAATTTGCAATTATTTTGAGAAAAATGACTATATCATCCGTATTCTTTGACCCAGAGATTCCTTTGCTAGGCACATACCTCAGAGGTCATGATTGAAAGAAAGACCCTGTATATGTCAATATATATACTATATATATATACATATATATATATATATATATATATATATATATATATATATATATATATATATATATATATTCGCAGCAGTCCATTTTGTAGTAAAAAAGAATTAGAAACAGGAAGTCCCTGGTGATTGGGAAATATTTAAACATGTTGTGGTACATAAATGGAAAGAATGCTACATTCCGTAATAACAGCAATAGCGTACATTTATACAGTGCTTACTACCTTCCAGGCATTGTGCCATTATTATCATCTCATTTTAGCCTCACAACAGCCCTGAAAAGTAGAGGTTGTCACTGCCCCCATTTTATAGTTGAGGAAACTGAGGCAAAGAGGGGCTCAGGGTCACACAGCTCTTAGGTACCTGAAGTCAAGTTTGAACTCAGGTCTTTCTGACTCTGGGCCCAGAGCTCTACCCATTGCACTACCTAGCTTCTTCAAGAAATATAATGAATTTACAGAAAAATTGAAAGACTTACATGAAGTGAGTCCAAGTGAAATAAATAGAAGCCAGAAGATGAGGAAAATAAAAAACACAGCCACAAAACAATGCTGTGAAATTAGAATAGCCAATCTTGGGCCCAAAGAGGAGGTAAGGAGAAGGACCTTTTCTCCCCACCCTTCATCTTTCTTAGGTATGGAACATGCCATGTAATGTCAAACTTTTCTTAGACATGTTGATTAGTTTTGCTGAACTGTTTTTCCCCTCTCTTTTTTTATTCTTTGTCATAAGGGATGGCTCTTGGGTGGAAGTTTATTTTGAAATGTAGGTGAAATAAAAACAGAAAGATATCAATAAAACTTTATTTAAAAACAAAACTCAGAGGCTTCAGCTTATGCCCAGTAAAGTGACAAATATTGAATGTTGGAAAGGCTGAGGGAGGGCAGGAACACTGATACACTGTTGGTGAAGTTGCAAATTGGTCCAACCATTAAAAAAAATTTATTCTGAATTCTGTCAAAAAAAAAGTGACTAAAATGTGTGTGTGTGTGTGTGTGTGTGTGTGTATGTGTTTACATAGGAGTGAGATAGAGAACTGGAAACAAATATCTATAGACTGGGCACAAAGGAATATCACTTTAAGAAATTATAGATTTGAAGCATTCATCGTAATATGGAAAGACATGAATTATTGCAGAGTAGAATAAGCAAAACCAGGAAAATAATATATACAACTGTGACAATGTGAAAAGAACAACAAAAATAGTAACCCCGCCCCCAATCCCTAAACAACCTGAACATCATGTAGTTAATTATACTGACCATGCTTATGTATCAGAGGAAAATTGAGGAAAGGGTCCTGGGCCATCTCCAGTCGTCCTGATGAATCTGGTCACTGGATTCAGAGGGCTCTGGAGGAGAAGTGAGGCTGGTGACCTGCACAGCCCTCCCTTACTCAAAACAAAGTCAAGTGCAAGTCCTGTCATTGTTTCTCTGATGGTATGGTCTTCTTCGCAACTAAGGAGGAACACAAAAAAACAGAGGTGAGAAACTGTGGACATAAATATACTATTGGTATGTTGGTTGTTTGTGCTCAACTTTTTTTTTAATCTTTGTTACTGGGGAATGCTCACTATGTATATATTTGGAAATAAATATTATGCATAAAGAAAACGTTTTTGTTTTGTTTTTGTTTTTAATTTTGAGACAGGGTCTTCCTGTCTCACCCAGGCTGGAAGTACAGATGACCCCACTACTGATTGACACAAGAGCTTCACCTGTGCTGCTTCTGACCTGGACTGGTGGTTCTCCCTTCCATAGGAAGTCTGGTGGCCCCCAGCTCCCAGAAGTTCATCACTTTGGTGCTGAGCAGTGTAGACTCCCAATCTTCTTAGCACAGAACTGTTAGCACAGAACTCCCAAGCTCAAGCAAAACACCAGTCTCAGCCTCCCCCAAAGACCTGTGCTACCACATCCATCATTCTTTAAAGCCATCCCATTCTTTAAAAGATTTTAATCATTCCCCTGCAATAAAACCCAGATGGCAAGTACTTAATAAATTATCATACTACATACAATCTTAAAATCTGAATCACAGTTTTTATATGAGCATTCCACTAATTGTAGTACTATGTGCACTATTCAACTAACATAAGAGAGTAGGGGCCAGGTATCATGTCTTACTTCTGCTAAAATAGTGGCATGAAGGACACCTGCGTTCTGGAAGTCTTTGACTTCCAGTAAAGTGCAAGCTATGACAAGGCCCAAGCTGGACAGGCTTCATACATGTGCCTGATCATACCTTGCATGTGTATCATCTGAGCATTATTAGCCTAGCTAAGTTTGAATAGGCTCCTTCTTGGGTTGGTTATAAAAAGATTAATGTCTTGGTCCTAACAAATCTTAGAAACTATCTCCCAAATCGTAGGAGGGCTACAAACTATGTTGGTACAGTGGATACTTATATACTGGTGAAATAATGGACCTTTAAAGTATTGATGTAAGTATGATGTCCCCTTTTTATCTCTTTCTCAGATAGGGCAAGGTAGAAGATAGCTGAAGAAAGGACAGAATTAGGAAAAAAGCTCTTTTAGTGAGGATACCAGCTCCCAAATTCCAATATCTCCCTCTTCTTTCTACCAACTTAATTGGTAACTTTTTCTCCCAATTTTTTACTGCTATCTGCAAAATAAAATATTTGCCATCCCCAAGAAGTGAGGAAAATTGCATTTCAGCTAATCCAGATCCTTAAATCTATTCCATTCCTGGACCCTCCTACCTACTTTTGAGCTCCTGCTTGTTCCCTGAACCTTGTAAACCATGCAATAAATTTAAGGGGAAAAAATGGGAAAGCAGCAATGCTCTACTGTGTCTTCAAATAATGACTAACTTCTTTGAAATTAATTTTTACTGATACTTTTGGCTTTTAATCACTTGTAGTTTCTAATATTCCTTCTCTCTGCCCTCTCAGAAAGCTACTTTCATAACAATCAATTTTTATAAAGAAAAATCATTCAGCAAAATTAATCTACACATGGAAAAACTTTGACATTATATTCAGTATTCCATATACATTGTCCCCCACCTCTGTAAAGAAGTTGTAAGGGGTAGTGCCTTCTTGTATTCTTTCCAGGGACAGCTCTGGTGATTTTTAGCTAGTGGTGATACCTACTGAGATCTCACTTGCAGTACATCTCTAAGAAACATTGGGGAAAGGAATGAAACTGCTCTTCTCTTCCCCTCCCTTACTGCCTGCACACAGATTGGGGATATTATAACAATAAAAAGAGTACTAAATTGAACTTTATGAAAGTATAATGGGATTCAGAAGCAATCCATGGTCTGTGTTGAGAGAGAAACAGAGACACAGAGAGAGAGAAAGTAGTTCTGGGGACTGAGCTGAGTGTCACAATATTTGGAAAGCTATCTTCACAAAGTCCTACTCCAGCATCTCATCATGGCATGGAGAGAAGCTTGAAGGCTATGCCAATAGAGCATAAATACAAATAAGTTCCACCATGTTGGAGAGACTTTGAACATTGTCCCCAACAATAGCCTGAGTTTACTGTTCAGGGGCCTATAACACAAATCACAGCAGCACACCTGAGAACTAGGGCCTGACCATATAGTAGAATGAACTCTCTATTATTTTCAGCAATAAACTAAACATTGTTCGATAAAGCATAACATTCATAGCAACATTCTTAATCAATACCAAGTATCTGAGTAAAGTCCGCTTTCATCTTAACTTGTGGTTGGCTCCTGTTCCATGTCTCAGCTCATGCGGACTGCTCCACTCCAAGTTCTCCCAGGCAACTTCTACCTCTGGAAAAACAAAGCTCAACAGAACAGCAACAATATTGACATACACCACCAGTACCATCATCTCAATTCACCTCCGAAGTCCAGAGGCTCTGTGTTAACTGCTTACTTCACTTTAACAGCTCTCAAAAGGGGCTTAGCCTCCTTCTCATGAACTGGTCTCCACTCTTAGCTCTCAAAGGTCTCCTCTCAGCTCTTCTCAATGCTGGATCACCCCTTCAAGGCTGGTTGTCTTTACCTCTGCTTTCTCAACACTAGGTCTCTTTATATACTGTTCTACTAAGCATCTGATTGATTAGAACCCACATGTATATATCTGATTGGATAGAGCCCACATGCATGTGTCTGATTGGCTAAAACTCAATCTAGAAAAACAGCAAAAGATCCTACTTTGCTTGTTGTTACAGGATCCCAGCTAAATATGGACAGTTCTGTAACCCAAAGATTGACCACTAGATAAGGAATCCCTTGGCTGTGGCATCCCATGAAACCTAGAAAATTTTTTTGAAAGAGCCTTCATTCCTCTGTAGCTTTCTTTTGTTTTCTTCAGCATCAGTGGTGGAGTGGTAGAAAAGGGGAAAGAGGATACTAAGAATCATACATAGATTGCCTATAGCAGTAACAAATGTTGGTCCTCTAAATATGAGATCTTTGTCCGATCTTTCAGTAAAGAAGTGTCACCCTGCTACAGGAAGTGAATCAAATCAATAATGATGCTCTTGCAACAGAGAAAATGAAACCAGAAGATAAATGGAAATTGCAGCCTAATAAAAGCTTGGCTTACAGGCTCATTTGAGAGTTAGAAAATGGATAGATACTGATGTGAGTCATATGAGAATCAACTATCTCTGCAGTCATTTCAGCTGCTAGTTAGAGCAAAAGTCAACACTGACATAAAATTAGAAGGATAGTGATGAAAACACACTAAGTAAAATGGAGCTCGATCCTGTCATTTTCCAACAAACTGTTGATGCTGAAACATGGAAAAATGGAAAAAAGGTAAAGATATTGACCTCAATCATTATGATTTCCCACAAAAGTTTGTGAAGTAGTTACTGCAACAAAAAGTCAACAAAAAAGCCCAGAAACTGCACTAGCCAGCAAACACTTAATTTTCTTGGCAAGCAAAGAGAGGGGACAGGCAAGGGCAATGCTCTTTTAAAATATAATCTTAACATGGACAACACTATGGAAAAAAGTAGCTAGAGATTACAAGCTATATCATTTAAACACAACAAAAACCAGTATTAAAGAAAGTCTGACATGAGATTCAACTAAATGTCATTGCTCAAGAACATTCATAGATAAAGCTGGCAAGATGATGATAAATAGAAGTAAAATAGAAGTAACCTGTCAGATTTCTTTAGTTACCTATTTTTATTATCAATGAGAGTGGAATCACTCATATTTGGATACTAACATCTGAGTCCCTAATATTCCATTTAAGGAAGTAGAAATGATGCTTACGATGACAAAATCAGGAAAATGGGTTGTACCAGACCAAGTACCAACTAGAGAAGTCTGTCCTAGAGGTGATGCAATCTAAAAGCATTGAAAAATAACCTTACAACATATCTCAGAGAAAAAACTACTGAAAAGGGAAAAATGCCATGGAAAATATTACTATCTAAAAAAAAAAGGTGCCAGAGATGAGATCAATAAACTACCCTACCAACCTATATGCCTACATTCTCATCTGAAATCTTTTTTGTGAATGATGTATGGTCATATTGAGGATATCATACATGAAAATATAAGAAGAGAAAAGACATTTTCATGTAGAGAGTGTTAATACCTGCCTGTGAATTTCCCTTGGTAAATAACTCACTTGGCAGGTGGTGGTTTCTTCCTTCAGTGAAGGTTTTTAAGCAAAAGCTGTAGGACCACTTGTCAGGAATGTTGCAAACAGCATTATTTTTCAGTTGTGGGTCAGACTAAACAACTACTGGGTCCTTTCCAATTCTGAAATTCTGTGAATCTGTAGAATGCCTGAGAGATACAGAGAATACTGGTGTGGTTATTGGTTTTGTTTATTATGCTTTAAAGAGTGCTTTGCTTGGCAAAGCAGAACACAGGTTTAAAGGCTCTCTTCCGCAGAGTCTCTCATTCATAAACTGATGATAATGTGACGAGACTCAGAATATCATGAGATCTGTGATTATTCAAGGGAAATTACCTCAGAAAAGGAAAAATTAATCTGTAAAAAAGGCTTATAGTTCGAATAGTTAGTCAGTCATTTACATTTAGTCCGAATACCAGTCCATATATCTTGCATAAAAAATTACATATGGACAATTAATTGGGCTTAGAATCAAACAGAAAGAAGCAGGCTGGATTTTATTTGGAAAATTATATAGTGCTCTTAACCATCTTTCCCTAGCACAAAAGCTTATCTTTTTAGCACAGATGTTCTCCAAGGAATCCCACATATTGGCCACTCTTGAAACAACGCAAATAGAAAAATCAAAGTTATGGGTGACCCAAAGGCCATTGGAGAGTCACAGAGAGGAAACAAGTAAGCAGCAGTAAATTTGCAATGATGACATTGCAAGAAGTGGCATAAGGGATAGCACTTAAAAGGAGATGCACAATTGTAAAAGGTGGGCCAATCATAGTGAGAGAAGTATAGCTTGAATGCTATCCTAGGATCCAGGGGAGGTTTAACAAAAACCTAGAGGAAGGTAGGAGAGATCATCTGTGGAGAATCTAGGGGAAAGAATGAACACAAATCACTGAATGAGGTTTGTAGGGATTGTGATCTCTACTGATGGGAGAAGTATCACATTGATGAAATCACAAATTTACTGAAGAAAACATACTTGTGACTCTTAAATAAGTCTAGTATTACACTGGTGCATTTATAATATTAGAATATGGTACTTTTAATTCTTCTACATGATTATAGAATCATCGCTTTAGCGCTGGAAGGGATTTTAGAAGCCATCTAGTCCACTTTCATCATATTACAGGTTGGACAAACCGAGGCCCAGAGAGGTTAAGTGACTCATCCACCACGGTCACACTAGTACTGTCAGATCTTCTAACATTAGAGCCAGTGTTCTTTCCTGATTTTACAACCCTATAAGTTTGAAAGAAAAATGGCTTTACACTCATTTGACCAATTGAAGTACAGATACATAATTTGACTAAGGACGCACAGTTAATGGCAGAGTAAGGACCAGAACACAAGTCTCCTGACCACTAGCTTCGAGCTCTTTCTACCATACCTAAAATGTAATTCCAATGCCATCAGGTTTCATGATGAATACTGAAAACAGGCATGAAGACCCATCTTATAATGATGGAAGTATAGTGGAATGAATACCGCATAGTAAATGAGGAGACAAGAAACCTAGATGATCATAGATTTAAAGTTGGAAAGGGCCTTTGAGGTCATCTACTCCAACCCCTTCATTTTAAAAATGAGAAAACTGAGTCCAAGAGAGGTCACACAGGTGTAAGAGCCAGAATTTGGACCCAAGTCCTCTGATTCCAAATCCGGCACCATTTTTACTATACCATGCTACCTCTAGAGCTGTGTGACCTTGTAAGTTAACCTCTTTAGGCCTTTGTTACCATATATAAAATGCTTACCATGATGCTTCACCTACTTGAAGAGAGAGGTCATAAGGTCCCTTGAGTTCCCTTCAGAATTTTCAGACCTATAATCATGGGCCTCTCATTTACACAGGTTGTAATATGATACGTAGGTAATATTTTGGGAAAGTCCATGTTTTCAGTCTTTTGATATCAGAACTTCCCAAATATTATTAAAATTTCATCTCCAAGCTAGTTCCTTAAATCAATCTTGTTCTCCTATTCTCATGTCTTTGGTTGTAAGCAGATGAGGATGGGGTGGAAGAGAGCATTATTGTTGGGCTCTATCAGATTTCCCAATTACCCCTACTCTCAAGCACAGACTATAGCTTTGATGATTGCGTTGTAACCGCAACTAAGATTTGGTATTTTTCAGTATTTGGCAGGATGATTATTATTATTCATCAAAGGAGAGAAGTACCACTAGTAGTACTAAGTAGCACAGATGAACTTCTTAAGGCAGATTAAACTGTGAGGAAGGAAAGAGGGAGACAGAGATCCTAGAACATTGTGGTCACAGTGAAGCAGAGGTAGGCAGGTAAAAGTCTAACAAGTAGTTTGTGGTATAGGGAGGAGTGATGGGGTAGAGGAGGTGTCTATGACACACTTCTAAGTTTAATCTATACCGTATTATTGTCATTTTCTTGATCACTTTCTTGAGTCTAGACAATCAGCAAAGCAATAAATCAAGCCCTGATTTGTAGTGTTTGCCAAATTCTATAATGTAAATGCTCATACTGAAATTTTAACAATCAGCTGCCTAAAGCTTGTAAGATCTGGATACACCCATGTGGGAGGTGGTAGGAGCTTCACACCACACTTGTGGTATAGAAGCTGGGTGTGGGTGGAGGAAGAAATGAACTGCCTCATATCTTCCTATTTTAACTTGTTAAGTAGATGCTAAGCTCATTTGTTTCTATCCAGCAGAACTGAAATTGCTATTTGTACCCTGGGACAAAGCTCAATACTCTCACTACAGTTTTGCAGAATAGCCTCACAGAATCGTGTAATGTAATGTAGTTATTTCATCATACCACAGTATCATAGCCATGTAAATCAATACAATCATGGACTACACTCAAAAGAAAATATGTTCTGGAAACTTAAGGTTAAAAACAAAATAGAAATTGTATAGGCAACCCCCATTCTCCTAACTGATCATATTCTAAAAATTTATTTGCAAGTCTATCTTTTTGGAAATTGGACATATTCCCTCTTGTGCAATGTTATAAATGGCGGCCAAATTGTTTGGCTAATCCTGAGGAAAGCCTGTTTGATCCATAATCTTGAGAAAACACAGTTCAAGTCAATTCAGCTTACTGATTAAGCACATAACTATACACAGGGCCCTGAACTAGACTCTGGAGATGCAAAGCTAACAAGGAAACAGTCCTTGTACTCAAGGAGCATACATTCTTTTTTCTTTTTTCCCAAGTTTTTAACATTTTAATTTAAAGTTTTGAGTTCCAAATTCTATTCCTCCTTTCCTCCTCTCCCCACTTTCTGAGATGGTAAGCAGTCAGGTATAGGTTATGCATGTACAGTTATGTAAAATATTTCCAAATTAATCATTTTACACAAGAAGACTCAAATAAAAGGGAAAAAAAAGAAAGTGAAAAATAGCAAGCTTTAGTCTTATTCAATTAGTATCAGTTCTTTCTCAGGAGGCAGATAGTATGCTTCATTATTAGTCCTTTGGGATCATCTTGGATCATTGGATCATAGCTGAGAATAACTAAGTAATTCACAGTTCTTTGAACAATATTGCTCTTTCCATGTGAAACATTCTTCTGGTTCTGTTTAGTTTACTATGCCTCAGTTCATGTAAGTCTTTCCAGGATTTTTCTGAAATCATCCTGCTTGTCATTTCTTACAGCACAATAATATTTCATTCCAATTATATACCACACTTTATTTAGCTGTTCCCCCAATTGATGGGCATGCCTTTGATTTACAGTTCTTAGCCACCACAAAAAAAGATCTGCTTTAAATATTTTTGTGCAAATAGGTCCTTCACCCTTTTTTTTTGGATGTCTTTGGGATATAGACCTAGCTGTGATATTGCTGGATCAAAGGATGTGCACAGTTTTATATGTATGGGCGTAGTTCCAAATTGCTCTCCAGAATAGTTGGATCAGTTCATAACTCCATCAACAATGCATTAGTGTCCCAGTTTTCCCACATCCCTTCCAACATCCAGCATTTTCCCTTTTTGTCATATTAGCCAATCTGATAGATGTGACCTGGTAACTCAGAGTTGTTTTAATTTGCATTTCTCTGATCAATAGTGATTTAGAGCATTTTTTCATATTACTATAGAAAGTTTTGATTTCTTTGTCTGAAAACTGCCTGTTCATATCCTTCGACCATTTATCAGTTGGGGAATGACTTGTATTTTTATAAATTTGACTCAGTTCTCTGTATATTTGAGTAATGACATTTTTCTCAGAGATACTTGTTACAAACAAATTTTCCCCAGTTATCTACTTTTCTTATAATTTTGGTTGTATTGGTTTTGTTTGTGAAAAACCTTTTAAATTTTATATAATCAAAACTATCTATTATATTTTGTAATGCTCTATCTTCTTTGGTCCTAAATTCTCCCCTTACCCATAAATCTGACAGATAAACTATTCCTTACTTTCTTAATTTGCTTATAGTATTACCCTTTATGTGTAAATCATGTATCCATCTTGACCTTATTTTGGTGTAAGGTATGAGATGTTGGTCTATACCTAGTTTCTGTTATATTGTTTGCCACTTTTCCCAGCAGTGTTTGTCAACTAATGAATTCTTGTTCCAAAAGCTTGGATCTTTAATGTTATCATATACTAGGTTACTATGGTCATTTACTGTAATATAATTTGTATCTAATCCACTGATCCACCACTCTATTTCTGAGCCAGTACCAGATTGTTTTGATAATTACCACTTTATAATACAGTTTGAGATCTGATACAGCTAGACCACTTTTGTTTTGTTTTGTTTTTTTTCATTGATTCCCTTGATATTTTTTACCTTTCTTTCTGTCTTTGACCCATTTAGGGTATGTGCCCAGGACAATGGTAATAATAATAGCTAACATTTATACAGTATCTGTTATATGCCAGGCACTACTTTGTGTTTACAAATATTATCACATTTGATCCTTGGAACAACCTTGAAAGATAGATACTATTTTATAAATAAGGAAACTGAGTCAAACAGAGATAAAGTGACTTGCCCAGGGTCACACAGTTCATAAATGTCTGAGGATGTATTTGAACTCAGGTCTTCCTAACTCCAGGTCCAACTCTCTATTTACTGTGCCACCTAACTGCCCAATAAGTGGTCATAATTGGTAACACAGGGCCAAAGGGTGTATATAGCTTAATGATTTGGGGCCAGCATGGGGGAGGGGAGAGTTCCAAATTGTTTTCAGAATCATTTGGACCAATTTATGACACCAGTATCAATATATTAGTGTGTCTGTCACCTGTAGCTCCTTTAACAATTGTTTTTTTTTTCTTCCCCAGTCATCTATCAATCTGATAGATATGAGGTGGAACCTCGGAGTTATTGTAATTGTCATTATTATTAACTTCATAGCATTTTGATCTCTGGTCTTTGTAAAGTATCTTCAACATTTGCACAAAGCTGGAACGTTTCTCTCCCCATCATTCAGGAGGTAGTTGGAAACTTGACTTCAATCTCCTCTGCTTTCAGTACCGCTAAGTTGACTAATCAGTACCTGCAAACATTTAATGCTATAACTAAGTAGCATTCCATCTTCAGAGTACAAACAATATCCAAGGTAGGTACCCTGAGTTTCTTCAGCAAGGAGAAACTACATCTCTACGTATTACACACCTTCCATTCCAGCAATCTCTCCTGCCATATTCTAGATATGGTTCATAGACTTCCTGTTTAGGAAGGTATACTCCCTCTGCAAATAACTAATGACCTAGAGGGGATCCTTTCCCAGCTTTGTTGTTTGATTGATGGCCTGAATTAGGCTCCAGACCCATGCTTCTGCTACTAGCAGGTTTCTGGAAGGAGAGATTTCACTCACCTTCCAGCCCTTCCTGTCGTCAGCAGTAAATTCTTCCTCCTCTATGAGAGACCTCAGCTTGCTTAGCAAATCCTTGTCAAAAGTAGAGGGTTTAGTTTCCAGTCTCCAACTACCCCCTTTTCTGGCTCTCTCTTTAGGGATCTAGGAAGGCCCTAATTTTAAGCTGTTAACACAAGGCAGTGGCTATATTGTCCTTCTTTCTGCATACTTTACACATACATACATACATATGAGCATGTGTCAGCACACACACACAAAGAAGTCACAGCGATATGTGACTTCTTTTCAGTGATGTCCTTGTCACAGTCCAGAGGCTATTGCCAACTCAGTCATCCTTGCAGAGAGTCCAGATGCATAACTTAGTACTTTCTAATACCTGGTCACTCACTCTCAAACACATTCAATGATGAGTAATGCTACATTGATTCCTAGGTACTAACATTGGGTTGGATATGGTAATAAGGGGAATAGCTAGCTTTTAGAGGAATGCTCTGTGAGCCAGTTTCACTAACTATACTTACTTTCTGCTTTGGTGCTTGCAAAAGTGTTATCTGGATCTGGCCATTGTGAGTGTAGAAAGAGAACCCTCTAACCCCCAAAATCACCTTGAATGAACCTTCATATTCTCCAGTATAACTGTAATGTTAGAGCATTCCTAACATGAGAACCAGTGTATAATTTGGTGGGGATTGACTCTCACAAAGTCTCTGTGGCTTATGCCTGTAACACCTGGGAAAACAGCCTGGAAATTTCAGTTCCTAGGCTCACTTTGGAAATCTCTCTGCTACAAAGGGTCTCAGATCCCTTGCAAGTTTTCAGACTATGACAACATTCAATATTGAGCAGGTTTTATTTAATATAACAAAAAAGGACCTAAAATAAAACAGGTGACAAAAAAATTCTTAATATAAAATACCAAACATAATATTAACCTGACACTCCTATAAGTGATCCTACTAATGTCAAAATTTCACTAATGTCTTCAAGATATTTACTCTCCATTAGGTTGAGGTGAACCATATGTTGAGTCCCCCACCCATGAGATTTTACCTTGTAAAGGAACTTGAACTGGATTTCAGCTTCAAATGTCCTAGTCTTGTTCGCTGAGATTTATGGTCAGTTAGATCATGAAGGGTAAATTAAGGAGAATGAGGGGGTTTTCCTTGCTCACATTGCTGACGGCAGCTAGCATCTCATGACCAGACCTCACTACCTAATGTGACCTTCTCCTTTCTTTCTTCTAAAATATATGACTCTTTTTCTGCTAGTCTCTTGGTGGTACATCTCCCAGGGTAGACTTGCTACCCTGTTATCTTTATCAAAGATGATTTAGTGCTCCACTCATGAGTTTGATTTATTTCAGGACTTGAAATAGGTAAACAGCAGTTAAGAAGCTCTCATTAAGGGTGTGTCACCGTTGACTCTTTCTCATCGAATTTCTGTCCTCCTTTCTTGTTTTTTTCTCTTCAAGGCTCCATCTTTCTAGAAAGTATTTGGATTCAGCGCTTTTTTATAGTACCCTTCAGAACAGATGTCCTTCCAGGAGCCTTCTTCATCCCCCTTTCTTCTGGCTGTAGTCTGTACCACTATCATTTTTGGTCTCCAGATCAATGAGATATCTTCCCTGTCTATGTCTTTTTTTGGTGATCTATATGGTGCTTTGCTCTGCATTCATGTCTTGGGAGTTCTGCTTAAATGAGGATATAAAGGTTTAACCAACTCCTCTCGGGCATACCATACGCTTACTAAAAATAATGATGATATTTGTGAAGTATGCATCCTGTAACATATAGTTATTATTTAATATGAGTGAAAATGAGCTCTGTGTTAGCCTAACCCTATTCCTCTTTAAACAGTATCAGTTTTATTTTGAAACTTTCAAATCCAAGCAGTCACATTAATTACAAAGACAGCTTTATTTGGCAGCTCAAAGCAGTTTGATTTGACTGGTCAGCCTGAATGAACTGTTTCTGTGTATGGAGTATAATTTGTTATAAACCTAAGGTCAAAATGCTTCATGTGTCCTATAAAAGAAATTGGGTAGGGTGTGTTTTTCCTAGAAGTCTGAATGGTTTTGAACAGATTTGCTAGTATGGGAGCTGGGCTTGTACCCCTCTTCCCCTCCATTTTTCTTCTGGCCCCAGTCTTGACTCCTTGGACTTTCTCCTCCAGGTCACTTCAGCCTTTTCTTCTCATGCAGAAAGACTTTCTAGGTGGGCACCTTTTCTCACTACCCTTCCTTCCCCACCCCCACTCCCCCTGATTTACAGCTTCCTTTTTCTTGTTGCCTCTCTCTATTAGAATGTAAATTCCTTGAGGCAGAGATTGCCCCCCCCCCCCTTTTTTTAAAAAACTTGTCTTTATATTCCCAGTAATTAGCATAGTGCCTAGTGCTGAGTAAATGCTTAATGAATACTGTTGGCTTGGTAATTGGACAATGGATTGAGTGTCTACTGGGGAGTCTGGAGGACCTGGTTTCTAATGAGACCTCAGAGGCTTACTAGCTGTATGACTCCCTGAGTAAATGGCTTATCCCTGTTTGCCTCAGTTTCCTCATTTGTACAATGACCTGGAGAAGGAAAGGGCAGTCAGATAAGACTAATGACTAAAACTACAGTCTAATGGTCGCTTTATCTAACCACCCCCCTTTTGTACTACAGTCATCTCAAAGTCACAGATGCCTTTCTGATCGCCACTCACTGAAGGTCATTGCAACTCCTTTTTCAGAGTCCTTTCAGGGTCTTGGAAGGAATATTGTGGGGAAAAAATACTGCTTCTGAAAGTCAAGGTAACTTTTCCCCAGGCCCTCTGTGAAAGCATTTTACCAGCAGTTCTAATCTATGGACCATACACCCTTGGGGAACCATGGAGCCATTGCAAGAAATTTCCAGGCATATCTAAGAGATAGTTTGATTTCGGACCACAGTAATTAAGAGAATATCACAGTAAAGAAAGTCTTGAATTTTTTTGGTTTCCCAGTACGTAGAAAAGTTATGTTTATGCTATACTGTTAAGTGTACAATACTATTTTCTAAAAAAAAATGTACATACCTTAATTAAAAATACTCTATTACTAAAAAATGTTAACCTTCACCTGAGCCTATAGCGAGTTGTAATCTTTTAGTTGGTGGAGGATTTGATCTCAATGTGATGATAGCTGCTGACTGGTGGTTGCTGAAGTTTGGGATGGCTGTGGCAATCTCTTAAACTAAGACAACAACGAATCAGTTGGCTCTTCCTTTCATCTGAACACTTAGATGCCATTGTAGGATTATTAATTGACCTAATTTCAATACTGTTGTGTCTCAGGAAATAGGGAGGCCCAAGGAGGGGGAGAGAAACCTGAGTGGCAGGTTGGTGGAGCAATCAGAACATACATGACATTTATTGATTAAGTTTGTTGTCTTATATGGGTGTGGTTTAGGGGTGCCCCACAACAATTGCAATGGTAACATCAAAGACCGCTGATCACAGATCACTGTAACAGATATAATAATAATCAAAAAGTTTGAAATATTACAAGAATTCCCAAAATGTGACACCGAGACACATTGTGAACACATGCCATTGGAAAATGAGGCTGTTAGACTTACTTGAGGCAGGGTTGTCACAAATTTTCAATTTTTTAAAAAAACACAATTATCTGAGAAGCACAAACAAATTATGTTTGTGTAGGCTTACCAAGCAATGCCACTTTTACTTTTATTTAGCTCCAATAAAATATGGAGTTTAAGCACACTATAATAAATAACCAAACGTACTTTCTACAGACTGAATAACCTCTTCTAAATATAAAATATTACTTGTTTTTAATGTACTCATCCCTTTTCATATGAATTCCTTTAATGGATGATTCCAATTTATATCTACTTTTTAACTGTGTGGACTACTTTTTGCCATTATGTAACAATTCTTCTATATAGCAAACGTGGCACATATGCAGAAATGCCAAACACAGTGGATAAACAAAGTTGACTTAAAACTTAGAGAAGCTGCCTTCTCAGGCCAGTGAATCACTTGAGGCTGACCAGGCATTGTCAATTCCAGCCTCAGATAATTTTGTAAATCTCCCAAACTCCCCGCTCCAGGGATTCCTTAAGCTACCCCTCCTCCCCACAATTTACCTAGAGATGTTGGGAGATGCCTAACCCCTTCCACCAGCAGCCTAGTTGTCCTCTCTGCCCTAGTACTCTATATAAATTCTGTTCCTAGCCCCTTGCTGGGGTGCCCAAGTCCCTTGCTCTGATTAAAATCTCAGTTTTGTTGTATTGACTGATTTCATTTAAATTCAGGTTGACACAGTGCAGGAAGAAGACACAGTTACAGGTACCTCCACCTTCTGGTCCCCTATTGATTAATTTCATGCATACCAAATAAGGAACAAGAAGCCCACCTTATGCCTTATGCTTTTATTGTGACTTTTGTGTTTACATGAGCACCTTACAGTAGGCCCTATAAAGTACTGGAAGGAGTAACGAATTTAGACTCAGGAGGTCTAGGTTCAAATCCCAACTCTGTCATCTACTTCTGTGACTTTGGGCAGACTCCTTAACTCCTCCAAGGCCCATTTATCTCACTTGTAAAACGAGAGGAATTGGACTAAATGACCATGGTCCAACTTGGATGAATAAGGTTTCTTCTAACTCTAAATCTATGAAAAGAAGGTTAAAGTAGTATCTTATCATATAGGTAACCTCCCAAAAGAAAGACAATCTGCCTTTCAGTGCAAAACCAGAGACATTAAAGCATATATGTAAATGCTGCTGTAATTTTAAAATATGTAAATTAATTTTAAATGTTATTGAATTCATAATAGATTTCCTCATTGAATAATTTCTCAATCAATAGTTACTAATTTCATAACTTATAATGTAGGGAGCCATGACATCTTTTATATTAAAAAGGGTACTTTATAGTTAAAAAAGGAAAGGTTAACTCTGGGCAAAGGTGCTAGGTTGCCTGAGGAATGAACCATAGTTAACCACTAATCAATTAACCAAGCAACATACTAACATTTACTGAGGGTTTATACATGTTTCCAGCACTGTGCTAGGAGCTAGAAATACAGTGAAACAGGACCTGCCCTGTAGGAGCTTACATTCTGTTGGGGAAACTAAGCATGTATATGATACATGCCTGCACATATTGGGCATATTGGCAGCTAGGTGGCACCAACAATAGATCTCAGCCCAAGCCCCCACTTGGCAACTGTTTGGGCCCTGATGGCTCATAGTGAATGTAAATAGCAATTACTTCTGCTTTGGCCAGAAACCCTGAGGATGTTTCCCTCCCCAAAATGATTTTTTTTCCCACTGTGTAAGAGACCATTCTTTGCCTCATTTCTTACTGAATCTTAATCACTGAATGGATATTGCCTTAGACAAACTGAGACCTTAGCTTAAACGCCATATCTAGTCATTCTGATCTTCATCTTACCCTGGACACAGATGGCTGTGGAGGAGAAAGTGAGGTTGATGACTTTGTACTGCCCTCCCTCACTTAAATCCAATTCACTTGCATGCCATAGCATCACCTCCCTCATGTCACGGTCCTCTTCCAGAACAAAGGCCAAACAGCAATATATTGGGCATTATTGGCAGCGAGGTGGCACAGTGTTGGGCTTGAAGTCAGGAAGAAGTGAGTTCAAATCCAGCCTCAGGCACTTAAGACCCTGGGAAAGTCCCTTAACCTCTTTGCCTCAGTTTACTTATCTGTAAAATAGTGCTAATAGTAGCACCTGCTTCCAAAGTTGTTGTAAGGATCAGATGAAATAATAATTGTGAAGCACTTGGTTAAGCACTATATAAGATATTATATATTTTTATATAATATGTTATATATGTATATGTATGAAACATCTTATGCACACATGTACATAAAATGGTACTGAAGTGGGATTTTTGGGGGAGGCACTAGCAGTTAGGAGAATTAGAAAAGACACCATGTAGAAGGTGGCATTTGGCCTGAGACTTGAAGGACACTAAGCCAGGGATGGGGAACCTGTAGCCTCTAGGTCACATGTAACGTTCTAGGTCCTTGGGTGGGGCCTTTTAACTGAGTCCAAGTTTTACAGAACAAATCTGTTATTAAGGGGATTTGTTCTGTGAAGTTTGGATTCAGTGAAAAGGCTGTACTTGAGGACCTAGAGGGCCACATGTCACCTCAAGGCCATAGGTTCCCTACCTCTGGACTAGACATTCCAAGAGGCAGATGTGAGGAGAGTACATTTCAGGCATGTGAGCCAACCAGATTATCCCCTATGAGGAACCATGTAGTTAACCCAGTGATCACTCCAGTGTATCACCTTTGATAAAGTCAGATTGTTTCATTTTGCAGTCATTGGTCATTGGTTATTGGAGCAGTCTAGTAGGCACAGGAACTGGGGTTGTCTCCTGGAGGTCCTATAACAAAAGTCCTGAAACATAGTACTTAATGCTTTGGGCAACCCAAATAGGTTCACACTGAAATAAGCATGTTTTGCTCTGAAAGGCTAGTCACCTGACACTCTACTGCTTGTAGAAACTTAAAAGTGTATGAATCTCTGTGGCAGCCATACCTTACAGTGCAACATTATACGTAAGTAAAAGTTATCTTGGTTCAAAATTTAAATTCAAATGTAATGATTATTTTATATCTTTGTTGTATTAAAACAAATGCTTCAAGGCACTAAAAATACATCCGAAAGTTGAAAGAAATGAGTGCTACAGCTTTCAGTACATGGTAGCCCAGTTAACAATTTTAAGTGTGATAAAATTTGCATCTGTTGGATGGGACATCTGGTGGATAGGAAATGTGCTGACTATGAGTCATATTATTCACTGCAGAAATTACCTGTCTGGGTGATTAAGAGGACTTCTTCCATCTGTGAACTGAAAAGCAGCTTTACTCACTCTCCTGCAGAAATATGTCCCATTGAAGAAAGGGAACTTTGAGTCCATTTTGGAGAGTGAGTGGGAAGAAGGGAAATTTGTCTGAGTAGGAAAGGAATCTGACCTGATTCTGAATGTTTATTGTCAAGGCTTTGTTCCTGTCTGTATGTGGTAAAGGACAGGAAGGGGCAGATTAGTGGAGAAAGACTGCAGAATGTGATTGGATTTTACAGGAAAAAAAAAGAATCTGTTCCTAATTCAGAGACTGATAGGTAGATAGCTCTGAGAATAGGTATGGTGTGGTAATCTAACATTAAGGGATCATTGAGGGACTCATTTGCCCTAGACCCATGCCTGTGTCCAAACTGGGTTCAGTCCTTGAGTCATTTGGTCTCTACTGAGGCCTGTACATTTCCCTTTTCTGACACCTCATTAGCTCATGTTTCATTTCTGCGCCCTCCCCTCCCCCCTGCCCCACAAAATGATTGGCATGTCTTGGGTAGGAGAGGGGGAAAGAAGGTGGAGAAAATTTAAAGCTCAAAAGCTTGTAGAACTGAATATTGAAAACTAAAAATAATTAATTATTTAAAATAGGGATTGGCGAGGGGAAATAAAGAGTATGTGTTGTACTGTAGAATTTAGGTATAGGACCAGTCTTTATTTCCTACCTGCAAATGGAATGTTAATTGTAGAATACTCACAAGCATGCATTTGAGAGAAATATACAAAAGGAAGTACTAATAACTGTTTATACTCTACCACAAGGTTGCTTATTTTGGAACCATCTAAATATGAAACAGTTTGCAGGACTGCTCAAGAAGTATTCTGCATTTATTTCATTTAAGTTCTGCAATGTGTCTGAAAATCCTTGTCTTTTAGCACAATGATTCAGGTTCAGGCCCCATACACTTTTTGGGGCAGTTATCTTTTCTGGTAGCACTGGAGTAGTTGCCAGGTACTCCTTCCTTTCCTGCCATTCAGTTGTGACCCAAAGGACCCTGGGCCACTTCCCCCCCCCCCCCCAACTCACAAGTTCTCCTTGAAGTCTGGACACCTCCATCTTGGAATAGATATTTTTTCCCCTAAGATCAGGAAAGAATACAAAAGAGACAAGCAAGAAGTGCTTTGTCTACCATATACCTAGAGTTGTAAAGCATTTGGATAGGGCAACACCCAACCCTCTCAAGAAGCAGCTAGAAATAGTATGGACAAAATCCACAGAAGGGAAAAGGTGGGGTTACACTCCTTTTGAATATCCATTGACAATCAGTGACCTGTAAGGTGTCTGCTCTTGAGTCTCAAAGAGCCAACCTCCTAAGTACCAAGTCACACCATGAATGAAAGTCCAAACCCTTTTATGGCAGATGAGAAAGGTCCATTTATCAGGTTCTGGACTAGATATTCAGCTATTACAAAGATTATTAAAGGACATATGTAACGAAGTTATTAAATGAGATAGGGGCAGAATTTGACAATGGATCACACATGGAAAATGGAAATTGCTGTGGAATTTCATGCCAGTTCTGAGATTTCACATTTAGTAGGGAAGTTAATATCTAGAAATGATTTATCAATTTATGATATTGTTTGTGTATAATATGTCTATAGTGTCTTTGTGTACTTTGTGGGTAATGGTTATTTTTACTTTTCTGAGGTGATAAGAAAAGCTAAATGAATTGTCATCTTCTTTCTTCTTTTTCTTTGATTCCTTGCCTTTATTTGGAGGAAGAGACAGGGGATTCCTAGGCAACTAAATGATTTAAAGTAAATCATATGGGTGAGTACCAGCATCCAAACTGGCTGAGAGTAAAACTTTAGAAAATGTATATTAGCTTCTTCTGGCTCAAAAATCTCAAACTCAAACTCAAAAATCTGAGTGGGTGTATTTTGGCATCATGCTTAGGGGCCAAGCAGAAAGCAGATGCCTCCAACCTAAAGAGGATTTTGTAAACTACTGATTAGATAGCTGAAGCACCATTTAGTCTGGGACAGGGCAAAATTTATACACACACACACACACACACACACACACACACACACACATATGTATTTCTAATTAGTTTACTTTAGGGTACTCTTTTGAATATACTCTTTCCCCTTATAAATTAACCATAGTAATATACTCAGTGTCTGGAACCAGTTTGTTCTCCAAGTTTCAGGAGCTGGGCATGCTTGCAGAGGGGAAGAGAGAAGTAGGCCAGCTTTTTGTAGGAAGATTCCTTGTCCCCTCTCCTGCCATTGGAAAGTTGGTGGGGGCTGGAAGGAATATTTAGAAATGCCTCTGAGTTTATGTATTTAAATATGGAGGTCAGTTTGAGAGCTGTTATCACTGTGGCATGAATGGAGAGTTAGTGGTTGCATTAGTATACTTTAAGGGTCCCTGCGGATGAGAGTGAGAGTAAGAGCTAGAGTATCTGAGATGCATTTTGAGTCTGAACCGGATGAATAGTGAGAAATGGAGATTGGACTGGGCTATGCTGTGAGCACGTGTTTTATATTCCCTTTCCCCAACATGTTGAGGGCCATCTCCAGTTGTCCTGTTCTATATCTTGCCACTGGACACAGATGCTCTGGAGGAGAAAGTGAAGCTGGTGACTTTGCACAGCCCTCCCTCACTGAAATCCAAATTCACTTGCAAGTCATGGCATCATCTTCCAGATGTCATGGTCCTGCTCGAGAGCAAAGGACCCAACAACAGCAACTCAACTTATTGCAGTAGGCAGCCAGATTGATGAAAAGTTGTAAGAGCAGATGTGCTCTAGGACAGTGTCTCTGAATCATGGACCTGCCTCGGAGCTCCTCCTTAATTTCTGTTTCATAATGAGGTCACCCAGGGAGGCATTTACTGAGCTACAGTAGGGCACTCACAGTTATAATAGCAAAGGGAAAAAGTTGGAACACTAATTCATTGTTGGTGGAGCTGCGAGCGCATCCAACCATTCTGGAGAGCAATTTGGAACTATGCCCAAAGGGCTACAAAAATGTGCATACCCTTTGATCCAGCAATATCGCTACTAGGACTATATCCCCAAGAGATCATAAAAATGGGAAAGGGTCCCACATGTACAAAAATATTTATAGCAGCACTCTATGTAGTTGCCAAAAACTGGAAGTCAAGGGGATGTCCATCAATTGGGGAATGGCTGAATAAATTATGGTATATGAATGTAATGGAGTACTATTGTGCCATAAGAAATGATGAACAAGAAGACTTCAGAGAGGCCTGGAAGGACTTATATGACCTGATGCTGAGTGAAAGGAGCAGAACCAGGAGAACTTTATGCACAGCAACAACCACAGTGTGTGAGAGTTTTTTCTGGTAGACTTAGATTTTTGTAATAACACAAGAACTTCTTACCAAAAAAAAAAAAAAATCCCAATGGAGGATCTCAAGGCAAAATGCCTGCCACACTCAGAGAGAGAAATATGGAAGTCACTCATATATTGTAGCAGATCATGTTTGTGTATGTGTATGTGTTTGTGTATCATGTTCTGATTTGTTATATGATTTCTTTCATTTATCTTAGTCTGACTACATAGCATGACTATAGTGAAAATATACTCAATAGGAAAGTATATGTAGAATCTATACAGAATTGTATGCAGTCGTGGGGAGGGACGGGGGGAGTGGGGGGTAGGTGGGGGGGATAAAATCACAATTGTATGGCAGTGATTGTTAAACATTACAAAATAAAAAAAATAAAAAAAAAATAGCAAAGGGAAGAGGGGAAAGAAAGAGCTTATGGGCATTCAGTTATGTTGGCAGTGGCAAGATACGGCAAAAGGTGGATGCAGCGTACCTCTGGTCTTACCTCAGGGAGTTAGGTAGGCTCAGCCACTAGGAAGGTTCAGCAGACTTAGTGCCTTGAGTTGAGGTTCTGTAATCAAGCAAGTTTACAAATCAGTAAAAGGTGAAAGATTTCTTGAACCAAAGGTAAATGTATCCTGGATGGGAGAGGAAAGGCAGTGAGTTGTAGTGGATAGTTAGTACTGTACTTGGAGTCAGAGAGACCTGGATTCAGATCCTGACTCTGGCACTTATTAGTTATGTGATCCTGAACAAGTTACTCCACCTCTCTCAGCCTCAGTTTTCTCATTTATAAATCATGTGAAGATAGGAACAGATGACCTTTGAGGTCCCTTGAAGCTCTAAATCTGTGATCCTCTGGCTTTGAATAATAAGAAACTAGAGGAAAACTGTACCCAAAGTTCTTAAGCTTTGGGTGTATATGTATGTCATAGACACTTGTGGTGGTTTGGTAAAGTCGACAAGACCTCCTCCTCAGAAAAATGTTTGTTACTTATGTTAATATTTGAAAGAAACACTAAATGTCAGGTAGAGGCTAGTAAAAATAAAGATATAATTTTTTTTCTATCCAAGGTCACGGACTCGAGTTTGTGATCCACAGATTAAATCAGTCAGTCAATAAGCATTTACAAATACCTACTATGTGCCAGACATTGTGTTATTAGTTGGAGATACAAAGAAAGCAAAAAACCTGATCCTGCTCTCTTAAAA
This sequence comes from Notamacropus eugenii, assembly GCF_028372415.1. Taxonomy (NCBI): domain Eukaryota; kingdom Metazoa; phylum Chordata; class Mammalia; order Diprotodontia; family Macropodidae; genus Notamacropus; species Notamacropus eugenii. The sequence goes on along the minus strand of NC_092872.1, from coordinate 98,063,519 downwards.
ACTCTTACTCTAGACCAATAATCTCAGGACAGGGAGCTTGGGGAACTATGCCTGGTAGAACATTTCAAAAGGAAGCTTGAGTAAGAAAGCCATGTTAACACAAGGATTTCCAACAATAAGGGGCTAATTCCAAGGTCGCTTTAATAGCTTGCCTTTTGAAGAAGGAAGTAACCTTTTCTTTTGAAGAAGGAAGTGGTTTCTTCTTTATCTTCTGAATTTGGTGTGGCCAGAGTAATTCAGGAGTGGTAAATTCATTCCTTATGTTCAAAGTTTAAAGCTTGGTTTTAAAATCTATTAGTTGTAGGCCCCTTTGGTAGGCTGGTGAAGCCTACTGACACCTCAGAATAAAGTTTTTAAATCCATAAAATAAAATATATAGAATTATAAAGGAAATCAATTAAATCAAAATACGGTTAGCAAAATATTTTTTAAAACAAGTTCATGGATCCCAGGTTTGGGGGTTCTCCTCTTTTACTTTACCACAGTTACTAATACCCTTGATAGCAGTTTGGTGCTCACTTGGTATCTTTATTTCTGGCCTTTGTGAACTTTTTAAAATCTCTCTCAGAACCTTGCATGGTACGCCTGTACAAGTCTTGTAACCTTGTTGAGACTTATTTCCTTTATCTGTAAAACGGGGAAAATAATATCACCAAACTTATAGAACTGTGAAGCTTTAATGAAATAATGTTTGTAAAGTGATTTACAAACCTTAGAGAGTTACATGTGTTAGCTTATCATTTTTATTAATCGTACACAGCAGATGCTTATTAAATGCTGGTGAAACTGAATCAGGCCTTAATTAGCAGCTTCCAGGAAATGTCTTCCTTACATGTATCTTTTTAGTTCAATATTGTCAGGTTTTTGAGGAATACTAAAACTTCGGATTAAAAAAAAGAAACCTTCCTCTTAATACCATTGTTGCGTCCCTATTATGAGCACAATGCTTTTATTAGGCCTTTGGGGAAAATAAAATGTCATAGAAAGGGCCCTGTCCTGGGAATCAGGAACATTTACTCTCTGCCTATAAGCTTCCTCATTTACAAAAGAAGAGGATTGGACCAGTTTAACATTAAGGGCGTTTTTTATTGTAACATTCTTAATCTGTGATTCTAAACCCAAATATGTAGCCATCCTTGCTTTCAAGAAGTTTATAGCTTAGTTTTAACAGGAGGGTAGACATTAAACCAATGTGACATTTAGAAAGCAACATAGTATCTTGTTAAGTACCTAAATGAATGACACAGATCCCTGCTGCGCCTTCCAAAGCACTTATGGGAAGCAAAGATACTATACTAACCTTTCCTAACTCCCCACGACCCTACTCAAAGCAAAGTCCAGTGCAAGTCATGTCATCATTTCTCTGATGTCATGATCTTCTTCGAAAATGAAGGAGGAACACACAACAACCACACCCCCTAACTTATAGGTATTAGTTAAATTGGAAAAGCTCTTGCCTTTCCAAGGGGATCCTCCCTGTCATGATGTATGTTGACTATTAACCACAGAATGACTAACACCCAAGAACTTCTCTAGATTAAACAAGAGAGAAACAAAGAGTTATGAGCCTAGAGGAAAATGTCCTACAATGAGGCATTTCTGTAGAAGTTCAACGAAATGTGAAAGTATTGGCAGGACAGCTGTATCTGTTGCTTAAAGAAGAAAAGAACAGTATTAAATCCAGGTGCTACTTTTGCTGAAGCACCACCAGCAGTCAGGTAACCAACAATTATTAAGGGCCTATGATGTGTCAGGCACTGCACTAAGCACTGAGGATAGAGAGAAAGACAAAAGCCTCGCCCTCTGGGAGCTCTTGGTCTAGTGGGGAAGGCCACTTACAAACAAGGTAGCTGCACGATAAATTAGAGATAGTCATCAGAGGGAAGGCAGTGCCTAACAGACCAGGAAAGAAGGGGAACTTTAGCTTTTAGGAAGTCATTTGTCTGTGAAGAAGTGAAAGTGTTTGGGTAGAGGAGAATCCTTTGTGAAGTTTCCTTTATGTAACACCTGGGGAGGGGAGGCACTCACTGGTACTCTTTGGAAAGCAAGGATGGGCTACATATTTGGGTTTAGAATCACAGATTGAGAATGTTACAATAAAAAATGCCCTTAATGTTAAACTGGTCCAGTCCTCTCCTTTTGTAAATGAGGAAAATGATGTGCAGAGAGAGTAGCAGAGGGGTCCCAGATAAGCCATCCTAGGTTCATGATATTCCATGAGTCTGCAGCTACCAGGAGCTCCTCTCATGTATTTATTTTTTACTAGTTAGCCAAAGTACATAATTAGTTCAGAGAAAAGGGATGAAATGAAATGCATAATAAGGAAAGTACTGATAGAACATCCGTCTTCCCACCCCCAAATATACACATTATTTTTTTTTTTTTTTAGATTTTTTTTTCTTTTTTTTTTTTTTTCTTTTTCTTTTTTTTATTATTAAATTTATTTATTTAACTTTTAACATTCATTTTCACAAAATTTTGGGTTACAAATTTTCTCCCCTTTTATCCCCTCCCCCCCCAAACCCCAAGCATTCTAATTGCCCCTATGACCAATCTGCTCTCTCTTCTATCATCTCTCTCTGCCCTTGTCTCCATCTTCTCTTTTGTCCTGTAGGGGCAGATAGCTTTCTATACCCCTTTACCTGTTTTTCTTATTTCCTAGTGGCAAGCACATTACTCGACAGTTGATCCTAACACTTTGAGTTCCAACTTCTCTTCCTCCCTCCCTCCCCACCCCTTCCCTTTGGAAGGCAAGCAATTCAATATAGGCCATATCTGTGTAGTTTTGCAAATGACTTCCATAATAGTTGTGTTGTATAGGACTAGCTATATTTCCCTCCATCCTATCCTGTCCCCCATTACTTCTATTCTCTTTTGATCCTATCCCTCCCCATGAGTGTCGACCTCGAATTGCACTCTCCTCCTCATGCCCTGCCTTCTATCATCCCCCCCACCCTGCTTGTCCCCTTATCCCCCACTTTCCTGTATTGTGAGATAGGTTTTCCTACCAAAATGAGTGTGCACTTTATTCTTTTCTTTAGTGGAATGTGATGAGAGTAGACTTCATGTTTTTCTCTCACCTCCCCTCTTTATCCCTCCACTAATGAGTCTTTTGAGTGCCTCTTTTATGAGAGATAATTTGCCCCATTCAATTTCTCCCTTTCTCTTCCCAATATATTTCTCTCTCACTGCTTGATTTCATTTTGTTTTAAAGATATGATCCCAACCTATTCAATTCACTCTGTGCACTCTGTCTCTATGTATGCGAGCGTGTGTGCATGTGTAATCCCACCCAGTACCCAGATACTGAAATGTTTCAAGAGTTACAAATATTGTCTTTCCATGTAGGAATGTAAACAGTTCAGCTTTAGTAAGTCCCTTATGACTTCACTTTGCTGTTCACCTTTTCATGGTTCTCTTCATTCTTGTGTTTGAAAGTCAAATTTTCTTTTCAGCTCTGGTCTTTTCATCAAGAATACTTGAAAATCCTCTATTTCATTGAAAGACCATTTTTTCCCCTGAAGTATTATAGTCAGTTTTGCTGGGTAGGTGATTCTTGGTTTTAGTCCTAGTTCCTTTGACTTCTGGAATATACTGCTCCATGCCCTTCGATCCCTTAATGTAGAGGCTGCTAGATCTTGTGTTATCCTGATTGTATTTCCACAATACTTGAATTGTTTCTTTCTAGCTGCCTGCAGTATTTTCTCCTTGACCTGGGAACTCTGGAATTTGGCCACAATGTTCCTAGGAGTTTCTCTTTTTGGATCTCTTTCAGGCGGTGTTCTGTGGATTCCTTGAATATTTATTTTGCCCTCTGGTTCTAGAATCTCAGGGCAGTTTTCCTTAATAATTTCATGAAGGATGATGTCTAGGCTCTTCTTTTGATCATGGCTTTCAGGTAGTCCCATAATTTTTAAATTGTCTCTCCTGGATCTATTTTCCAGGTCTGTTGTTTCTCCAATGAGATATTTCACATTATCTTCCATTTTTCCATTCTTCTCTCTTTGTTCTGTGATTTCTTGGTTTTGCATAAAGTCATTAGCCTCCATCTGTGCCATTCTAATTTTGAGAGAACTATTTTCTTCAGTGAGCTTTTGAATCTCCTTTTCCATTTGGCTAATTCTGCTTTTGAAAGCATTCTTCTCCTCATTGGCTTTTTGAACCTCTTTTGCCAATTGAGTTAGGCTAGTTTTTAAGGTGGTAATTTCTTCAACATTTTTTTGGGTCTCCCTTAGCAGGGAGCTGATCTGCTGTTCATGCTTTGACTTCATGTCTCTCATTTCTCTTCCCAGCTTTTCCTCTACCTCTCTAACTTGATTTTCAAAATTCTTTTTGAGCTCTTCCATGGCCTGAGCCCATTGGGTGGGCTGGGACACAGAAGCCTTGATTTCTGTGTCTTTGCCTGATGGTAAGCATTGTTCTTCCTCATCAGAAAGGAAGGGAGGAAATGCCTGTTCGCCAAGAAAGTAACCTTCTATAGTCTTATTTCTTTTCCCTTTTCTGGGCATTTTCCCAGCCAGTGACTTGACCTCTGAATATTTTCCTCACACCCACCTCACCTCCTGATCCTCCCAGCCCGTGTTTGTGGTCTGAGATTCAAATGCTGCTTCCAGCCTCAGGGCTTTTGGCGGGGGCAGGGCTGCTATTCAGTATGAGATTATGATCTGGTGCTGAGATCGGGGCAGGGCCACCTCTCAGGCTCAGTTCCCTCAGGGGGTTTATGCGCAGACCTTCCGCAATGGATTCAGGCTCCCGCCCGCTTGGGGAGCCCCTGTCTGCAGCCGCCTCTCAGCTTCTACCTCCCGGGGGGGGGCCTGAATTATGGGGGCACCCCACTCCCCTCTCGACCCGCCAAAGAGACTCTCTCACCCACCCCTGTCACCTGTGGGTGGAGGGACTTGTGCGGCCGCTGGAGATCCCGTCCCTGAAGCCTGCTCGGATCTATTTCTCTCGGTGCCGCAGCCGTGGCCGCAGCAGGTCTCGGCTGAGCTTTGTGTCTGCAGCGCGACGGACCTTTTGCGAGAGGTTTGCAGATCCCTCTGTGGGTGGAGGGACCCGCGTGGCTGCTGGAGATCCTGTCTGTGAAGCCTGCTCGGATCTTTTCCTCTCGGTGCCGCGGCCGCGGCAGGGCTGCACTCAGCTCCCAGTCCCGGCGCCCAGTCCGCAGCGCGAAGGACCCCCCCGCGAGAGGTTTGCAGGTCTCTCTGGAACAGAAATCTCCCTCGCTCCAATATTCCGTGGCCTCTGGGTGCGGAATTCGCCGTGAGTTACTTCCCTGTAGCCATTCTATGGGTTGTGGGTTCAGAGCTATGAGTATGTGCGTCTTTCTACTCCGCCATCTTGGCTCCGCCCCTCTATACACATTATTTTTGAAAAGAATAGATACATACAAGGGTCATAGCCAAGTGAGCACTTAGGAAGGCACTGTGCTGGGTGCTGGATGCACAGGCAAAAATGAATCAGTCCCTACCTTCAAAGAGCTCACTTTCCGTCTGGGGAAGCAACCGTGAACGTATAAGTAGATACACAATCTATACAAAGAAAATGTGTACTAATTTGGATGAAGGAAGACCCTAGAAGATGAAGGGAGTCAGGAAAGGCCTCAGGGGGCTGGTGGTGCTTGAGCTAAGCTTTAAAGGAAGCTAGGGATTCTAAGGCATCGGGGAGGGAGGAGCATAAGCCAGGCAATGAGGAAAGCCTTTGTGAAGGCATGCATAGAGGAGATGAATGTCAGGCGTGAAGCAGACCAGTTTGTAGACCAGTTTGACCAGACTATAAAATGCATGAAGAGGAAATTCTCTTCCAATATATAAAGGAGTTGCCTGGATTATACCATCTGATAAATGGAAAAGTCAGTATTTATGTAATACTTCAAAGTTTATAAAGCACTTTTCACCTTACCTCGTTTGATACTCTTACCAGCCCTATGTGGAAGGTCTTATTATTATGTCCTTTTGCAGATAAGGAAATTGAGGCAGACGGAGGTTTACTGAATTGCCCAAGGTCATATAGCTAGTATAAGTACCTAAGGGAGATTTTGAATTTAGGACTTCTTGACTCAAAATTCAGCTCTCTATCCACTGCATCACCTACTAGATAACTGTAAAGAGTACTGATGTACCAGACAGAAATGAGGAAATTAGGGGAAGAGGTGATTTTAAAGGGAAAGCTGAGTTCTGTGTTGGAAAAAGCTATTTAATTTTGTTTCCATCTTTATCATTTCCCAGTTGCTCTTCCCAACACTGTAAGGAAGTGCAGTCACAAGGCTAAATCATTTGCCCCACCCCTACCCCCACTGGAAAGTCTTAGTAAAGGGCTAAATACTAGCAAACTCCAGCTCTAACAACAAAGCAGTCTCACAATCCTTACCAAGCCCAAGGGCAGGGTTGCATAGTAGAAAAGGCACTGAATTAAGAAACAAGAGACAGAAATTCTGATCTTCACTCTGCTATGGACTGGTTATTTTTCCTCTGAATTAAGTGATCTCTAGGAGTCTGTAGAAAGCCATTAGTTAAGCCATTTATTTCTTTTAAAAAGTTGTAGCACTCTGCTAAATTCCTAACTCACAGTATACAACAAGTAGGTGGTTCAGAGATACACCACATATACATAGATATCACATATACATAGAAGGAACGCTACATAAAGAAAATGAAAGCTTTTGGATGGGGTCACTTTCTCTTCTGTAAAGACTACATTGCTTTTGCTTTGTTGTCTAACCTTGACTTAGGATTTATTTGTAATAGCTTTTATTCACCTTCCTCTAAGTAGCTTTAAAGAAATATTATAAAAGTAGTGTGGATATTGGAGTAGATCTGAAAACAAATCAATTGATAAATATTTATTAAGTACCTACTAAGTGTCAGGCACTGAAAGGAAAATGTCTAATTATAATATCCCGGAATTCAGTCTACACCATGGAGAAAGAGAGAGGATCTGGTTTATAGCTAAGAAAGAGCTTTCACAATGAAAGAAATCTATCTGCTCTTTTAGATTCCCTTCCCTTACCTATACAGAATTAACTGTATCCTAATCCCATCTATGAGGCAGCTAAGTGGCTCAGTAAATAGAGGGCTAGGCCTGGAGATTAGGAATACCTGATTTCAAATCCAGCCTCAGACAACTGCTAGCTGTGTGACCCTGGGCAAGTCACTTAATCCTGTTTGCCTCAGTTTCTCATCTTTAAAATGAGCTGGAGAAGGAAATAGCAAACCATTCCAGTATCTTTGCCAAGAAAACCCCAAATGTGGTCATGAAGAGTTGGATGTGATGAAATGACAGCAACAAAATTAGGTATAGTGGCTCTTAGCCTCAGCCATGGACTAAAAGAGCTTTCAGTTTGTCTTTATGAGGGAAAAGCTTTGTAATCACTGTATTTTAGCAGATAGAAGTCAAGATAGTCACTAGGTGACCCTGAAAAAGTGAAGCTGAGTCTGTAGGCTCTAAACTTGCTGCTTTGTCCTTCATTGTCAAAAAGGACTAGGACATCAGAAAGGTCATGCCATGACATTGAGTGAAATGGATTTAAGTGAAGCTGTGCAAAGTCACCAGCCTCACTTATATCCCCAGAGCCATCTGGATCCAGGGCTCTAAACTGTAAAAGCAACGTCAATGTCCAACGCCACCCCATCTTATGAGGAAGAAATAGTACCTGCAGCTGAAGCCCGTTAGGTACCAGCAGTAAGAACAGACTGGGAGAGGCAGACACATGATGCGATTCCCATGTATGGGTGCAGAAGGAGGAAACACCAAGCAAAGAGCTGATCCAAAAGAGACAATGTAAAAACGTCAGCAGAAGACAGTGGCAACCCTAGACCATTAGAAATGGGAGTCTTTGGGCAACATAAGTTCCTTATGTGCCCTGATCTCATGAATTCCATTAAATGTCCCTCCATGGATGAATGCTAGCCATATTGGCTTCCTCCATATATGCCCCATGGGTTTGGCATTCAAAGTCCTCCACAGCTTTCCTCCAGCCCATCTTTCTGGAGGATATGTATTATGTTCACAAATGGACAAATACAATATACTTCAAAGTAAATACACAGTAATTGTAGGGTTGGACATTAACAACAGGAGGAATCAGGAAAGGTCTTGTGATGGAGGTGATACCTGAGCTGAGATTTTAAAGGAGCTAGGGCTTCCCAGAAACAGAGGTGAAGAGGAAGAGCATGGAGGGATCTGTATAGCCATGGAAGTGGAAGGTGGGATGTTATCTATGGGAAACAGCAAATGAGTCAGTTTCTTTAGAATATTGGGTGTGTGAGAGAGAGTAATCTTTAGTTAGCCTGGCAAGGTCAGTTGGAGGCAGACTATGAAGGACTTTAAATGCCACAAAAGACTTTTTTTTCCCTCAAAGATAGTAGGGACCTATTGAAAGTTCTTGAAAAAGGAATGACACAATTATATCTATGTTTTAGAAATATCCATTCCACCATAGATGGGAGAAGGTAGAAACTTGATACAGGAAAGTCAATCAGATAACTATTAGAGTAGTCTAGACTACAAAGGTAATAGCTTCTTCAAGTGTGTTTGTGGTATGAGAAGAGAGAAAGGGACAAATGCAAGACATGTTGATGCAAGTAGATGGTAAGGTAGATAGAGTCAGGAAGACCTGAGTTCAAATTCAGCCTCAGACGCTAGCCTTGTGACACTGGGCAAGTCACTTAACTTGTCTGCCTTAGTTTCCCCATCTGTAAAATGTATATAAAAATATCACCTATCTTCCAGGGTTGTTGTGAGGATCAAGTGAGATAAAAATTGTAAAGCTCCTGGCACACAGTAAGTATTATATAAATATTAGCTATTGTTACTGAAGGGGTGGAATCAACAAGGATTAATATGGGTGGCAAGACAGTATAGGACTAAACATGATTCAGGTTGCAGACCTGGGTTACTAGAAGAATAGTGATGTCATCAGAAAAAGGGATGTTAGTAATACTCTGGGATAGAACTGGCCTAGGCAAAATTGTGAATTAGGGAACACTTTAGTATCTCAGCTTCCTGGAACCTCTTGTCCCCTACTCATGTTAGACTGCAGGCACTTTGAGATCAGGAACTGTTTGGTTTTTGCCCTTTTTTGTATCCCTAGTGCTTAGCACAGTGCCTAACACATAGTAGGCACATGGTAGTTGACTGACTGACCTTATCATCAGCCAGCTGTCATCTACTTTAAAGGATAAGCAGATAACTAATACTTAAGTCCATTTTAATAAAGATATTTGGAAGAGGCTTTAAGAACCATTAGGGATGATAAAACTTTATTCTTATTGTTTTATGAACTGTGAAATTCTATGTGAATGCAAGCTAAGCTTACAAGACAAGGAGAAGAATTGCTGAGATCACAGATTTGTTGAATATCATGAAGTAAATACTGTCATGGGAGAGTGAAGGAAATGAGTTGTTGGCTGCTGTTTCATTCCAACTGGGCGTTCACTGAAAGAGCCCAGCATAGCAGTTCACACCTGCCCAGAAGAGGCCCTAACCTTTAATAGGTAGAGGGAGTTTAGTATTGAACCGGGTGGATCTGCACCTTGCCTGCTCACACTTGCCTTGTGTTGATCATCTGAAAGCAATGAGAATAGAAACGTTCTTTTCTTCTGCCTCCCTTCTTCCTCCTATCCAGAGAGATCAAAGCACAAGGGTAAATAAAAATACAGGTCTACTAGTCAACAAACATTTTTGTTAAGTGCTTCCAACATGCTATTTCCTTCCCCAGCTCATTTTACAGATGAAGAAATGGAGGTGAATAGGGTTACATGACCTGCCCAGGGTTACACAGCTAGTAAAAGCCTGAGGCTGGATTTGAACTTAGGTCTTCTACTCACACTTGGTACTCTATCCACTTGGTCAACCAGCTGCCCACAAGATAGATAATGTTCTACTTTTATGACACTCCCATACAAAAATCCTAGATAATCAGACTATTGTCATGAATTACTCATGAGTTGAGATGGGCTTTGTGTTTTTGTAATATAAAAAGCTCTTCTCTTCTCAAAAGATTTTTCACAAGGTTCCTTTAAAAAGCCAGTACCTTGGCTAAAATATCTCTTTGATGATATTTGTGCATTTTTTTCTGCATAATTTTTCTTTGATAATATATAGCTGCAGCCTACCCATGTCTACCATTTAACCGTCACTAGGATAATGCTGTTAAGGATATGGGTCTTTGTTTCAGAGAGAAGGTTAGTCCATTAAACTTCCTGTCAAATTTCCCCAAAGTATTCTAGCCCACTCCTTCTCATTAGTTCTGGGCCCCATTTGTTATCCATCTTCATTGTCTGTACCAGCCATATGCAGTGATACACAGCGTGTGGATGTTTAGGTTGAATTTTTTTTGTATTTTTTTTTCTTTTTAGCAGACCTGTGGTTTCATTGCTATGGGGAGCTTCATGGACCAAAGCAGATCAGTACTTTCTTTACAACTTATAGTCTTAGAGAGTTGCCTGGGGGCACCTAGAGGTTAAATGACTTCCCCAGGTTTACACAGATAATGTCTGTCAGAAGCAGAATCTGACCCTTGAGGTCAACTCTTTAATTACTAAGGACTTCTTAACCTGGGATCCATGGACAGTCTTCCTTCCTTGCCCCACCCTCTTCAGGTAATCATGGAGTGATTTCATCAGGTTCATGAAGTTTTTAAAAAATATTTTGATAATTGTATTACAGTATAATTGGTTTCCTTTGACATTCTATTTTATACATTTAAAAACATTATTCTTAGAAGGGGTCTATATATAGCCTTCACTAGATTGCCAAAGGGGTCCATGACATAAAAAATGATTGAGTTCCTGACTAAGTTAGGCCATTCTGTGGTGAGTGACCATACTGTCAACCTTTCTCTTCTTGTTTTTACTCTTTTTTCCAGTTCCACATAAATCTTTAATGATTCTCTCGCTAGACTAATATTCTTTTACAAAAGATTAAACAGCTCCTAATGAAATAGACATTGGATTTCTATAAATGAGGTGCTTATTATCATTATCATTACATTATACACTACTTTAAGGTTGGCTAGTGTTTTTCTCACAATCTAGTCAAGCAGCTAATGCATTAGGCCACAGATATACTTTCAGCACCAATGGAGAAACATCTTTCCCTCCTTGCTTCTTGGGACAAAAATCCTCCCATTATAAATAGGGAAATCTTTTTTTATTTCTCTTAAAGATTAGAAGGTACCTTCTGTTCTCCTGGGGAGTGGCCACACCCAGGTCAGGTGAATCTTTAGAACCCATGGTCTCAGCTCTTGGCTCCATATTATGTTTTGCTTAGTTACCTTAGAAAGCCATGACTCCATTAACATTGAGGAAAAATACAATAAACTTGTCCCAACATGCAGAGTACTTCTAGAAGACAGAAGCTTGAATACATCAAAATGACTCAGATCTTTCAGTGTGTGGGAAATTCAGAGGTTCCCCACCTTCTATCCTTTTAGTTTTAAAACACCTATCTCACTGTTTCTAAGGAGGAGGAAACGTCAGTTGTCTTGTTTGAGATCTGAATATGTCATTTCACTATTATTAGTTAGTATTTTCCTCAGGAGTGTCTCAGTCAAGGCTGACTTACTGTTACCCGGAAAAAAAAACCAGTGCCTGTGAGAAATAAGTCCAATTATTCTGAAGAAAGAAGAAGGCAGTACCACAAAAGACCTATACAACAAAACAGTCTAAGTAGCCAAATCAACCATGACACAAAAACAAAATTTGGGGGCCTGAAGTTAAAGAAAACCCCCCCAATTTTGCTTTAATCACCACTGAGAAATAAATAGATCCCTAGATTCTCTTTCAACCATTTTAACTTCCTAATCTGCTAAAGATCAACAGCTTAGTCTAGGAACTTCGAAGAACTGAGAACAATTTTCTTTTTTTTGGAGGGGGCACAGTGGCCTTTTCTGAAGTAAGAGTTGAAAGCCTGAGAACTATAACTTTAACCTTAAAATACTGTTTATTTAGTGGGCATTTAAACAAGAATCTGTGTCTAACTCCCTCCCACTTCAACGTATCTGTGATGTCATCTATATGGATGCCATTTCCATAGGGGCAGACCATAATCCATTTTATTTTTCTGTGGGATTCTTAGCTATCTTTTCCCATAAATCCCTCATAAACTATTCACCCACCATGCTGGGACCTTCCTATAGGTATATTAACATTGCATGGCCACCAGTATAGTACATGGACTGTCCATGCCTTCATTCCTACTTTCAGTATATGTATGATTCATTTCTTTTTCTGGTCATACATTTTTTTGGATGATATGTTTTCTACCACTTGTTTGCATCTAAGTTTGTGTTAGTAATATGTTATAGCCTAATTACGTCCAACATTGGTCTTTCCATGGTCTTTTTGTTCACTCAGACTTCTAATTCGTGCACTCTTACTGGCTGTGTGAATATAGACAAATCACTCAATCTTTCTCATCCTCAATTTCCTCATCTGTAAAGTGGGAATAATGATAGTATCTATTTCACAGTGTTGTAAGGGTCAAAAAATACAACACATTGAAAGTGCTTTGTAAACTTTAAACTGCTATATAAATGCCAATTATGATGATGATGATGATGACGAGGATGATGGTGTTGATATTGATGAGCTAGACCACCAGGTTCTAAATTTTTGGAAACCCTGTCACCTCATCTTTACCCTACTATTTTTGACTCTGATGATCCAGTTTCTGCCATCCACTGGCCACATCAGGTCACCAGGAGCCATTTTTGGGATGCACTAAGTCATTTGACTCTGACTCCCCAGGACCATGTGGACTCGTGTTTACCCCACAACTTTCCTGCCCCTGGGGTACTTTCACTTCCTTCTCCCTTGACTACTCCTTTCCATCTCTTATTCTGAGAATGGTTAATCACAACTATACTACCTTTGTTTCTATGCCAAACCACTGCTCTATTGTTTAATTTACCACTCTTGTGACTTTCCAGACCTTAACTGCTATTTCCTGGCCACTACTCTTCTATATACATTGCCTTCCCCATGAGAATGTAAGTTCTTTGAGTGTAGAGATTGTCTTGATTTTATACACACACACACATTATATATACACACATGTATATGTATATGCATGTGTATATATGAATATACGTATATGTGTATATGTATGTATGTGTGTATCTATATCCTTAATCCTTAGCATAGGGTTTGACCCATAAGTGTCTGATAGATACCATTCATTCATTCATTCATGCATGCATGCATTCATTCATAATAGAACACAGAGGTAAGAACATCAGACCAAAAGATCTGAAAACAGCAACAAAAATTAAATCAGAAACAACATAATTCTTAAAGATATGGTAAAATGGATACGCAGACATGCTCAGAAAAAAAGTGAGAGAAATAAAGGAAAAACAGTACAGCTAAAGAATTTTGGGACAAGATAATCCTGAAACTTGTAAGCTTAGAAATAAAAAGAAAAATATTGGTTGGTTGGTTGGTTGGTTGGTTGTTGTCCTTTGTCTTCGAAGAGGACCAAAATGACATCACCATTGTAAAGTGAAATTTCAGTATGTCCGACTGTGACTGATCAAACCAATATGAGCTCGGAATGTTCTACCACAGGTTGGGCACAGATAATCCTTGTGAATATTTGGGGTGGATATCCCAAATTTGCGCATCCTGTGTTTACTTTGTGCTGTCTCAATTCTGCTTTGCTCAAAGAGCACAGCACCTTTTCCTACATGGGCACACCATGCTGAGTGGTCCTGTGCCAGCGTCTCCCATGTTGCACAGTCAAATACAAAGTTCTTGAGAGAGACCTTGAGAGTGTAGGATGTGTTCAGGGAGGACCAGTACCTTTCATGTGATGGCTGCCGAGCCTTTTTCAGGGCTCCTTCCACCTTTGGTGTCCACCTGTTCTGCCTGACTCTCACCTGTGGCTCCAAGAAGCTGCAGCATGCACAGCAACCACACCCCAGTAAACTGTTTCAGCAGACGGGCCAAACTAGGTTGACAGAAAAATATTAAAGCACCAATGAAAGAAATTAAAAGCAGCACTAATGTATTTGAGGAGAGGATGACCCAAGAAACAGTCAAAATTCAACTTTCCAAACACATCAACATCAAATATTAATGTCACAAAGATATAGATTTGGAAGGGGGGTGGTGGCACATTATCCTGCTAATTCACATTGAGCTTGTAGTCCACTAAAACCCCATGCTCCTTTTAAAGACAACTGCTATCCATGCTTCCCCCATCTTTTATTTGTGAAATTGATTTTCTGTGCCTAAGTACAAAACTTTATATTTATCACTATTGAACTTCATCTTATTATCTTCTGTCTAGTGTGTTAGCCTGTCTAGTACAAGGGTGGGCCTGGAAGCCACATGTGACCTTTTGGGTATGGCCTTTTGACTGAGTTCAAGTTTTACAGAATGTCCTTTTATTAAGGGGATTTGTTCTTTGAAGTTTGGATTCAGTCAAAGGGCTGCACTTGAGGACCTAGAGGCGACGTGTGACCTCCAGGCCCAGGTTCCCCACCCCTGATCTGGTGTATTAGTTATCCCTCTCACCTTTTGTCATTTGCAAATTTGATGAGTTATTATTTTATCCAAATTATTGATAAAATTGGTAAATCAAAGGCAATCATTGGAATCATTGGATAATTCTTGCCATATTGACAGTGAAATGACAATATTTATCCTTGGACATATGAGTACTACAGTCAGCCCATAAAACTGAATATCATAGCCTGAACAATGTACATTTTTCATCCTCTTCTTTGTTTTTTCCTATTTGGATAGTTAGATAAAACCCCTTTGAATGGTTAAGGATCTCATCATCCAGGAAATTTTTTAAGGGTCCAAAGCTTGATGGGATCAGTATAATCTCATCTACTAAGAGAAGGTTCTGGGATACCTTATCATCTATAATTTTGGATTCTGCACTGGATCCCTTCCATGTGATCCAAAGGTAAACACCTTTGATAAATATTTATTTCCTTGATTTATGCCTTGAATGATCATAACATAGATTGACATCAGGAATGGATCTTAGATGTCATCTAGTCCAATGTCTTCATTTTACAGATAATGATCTGAAGCCCAGAAAGGTTAAACAGCTTGTCCAAGGACACACATAGTTGGGATTTGAACTCAAGTCTTCTGATTCCAAATTGAACACTCTCTCCAGTGCACCACTCTGTACCATGCTGATATGTATGTGTGTGTCATTGAACAAAGTTAACTCTGTTCCTATGTCTTTCTCATTTTTAAAAAAAAAATTATTTATTTTTAACATTCATTTAAAATTTTTTGAATTCCAGATTCTCTTCTTCCCTTCTATCCGTTCCTGACTCATTGAGAAGGCAAGCAATAGAATATTAATTATACATGTGAAGTCATGCAAAACATATTTCCATATTTGTTGCACTATCTTTTGAGGGAATATTACATAATGTTTACATATGCAGAGGAAATACCTTGTTGGAGGAAAGTCTTTGAGACAGCATTTTGCTTTACCAAATCAAATGGCTCTCCATAGAAAACACACAATAAGCCAAGATGAGTTTTGTATTCCCTGTCAGTTACATGAGGGTGAAGATATGATCTATTTGAATATCACTTGTGGAAAACTTCCTATTCCTTTCTAATATATTAAGAATGCCATCTATGTGTGTAGCTTTCTCTGTCTCTGTCTCTGTCTCTCTGTCTCTCTCTCTCACACACACACACACACACACACACACACACACACACACTATTACATAGATAATGAGTAGCTGAAGTTTTCACCTTTACTTTTTCCTGGTAATAATATCTTGTGATGTTTAAAAAATTTGAGAGACATAACTTCTGTATAATTTAATCATTTTACTAATAATATTAGCATGTTTATTAATAAAAAAAAAGTCAGTGTCACTCTCAAATGCCAGACCCTCATGATGGTGGGCTCACAGTTTATATACCCTTAGAAGAGTAGGTATTCCTGAGGGTGGCAATCAACTCTGATTGGTTAACAATTAATGAGAAAATGAATATTATAATGAGGGGCTCATTCTAATGAAGGTTTTGGGGGTATGAGACTTGAATCACCCATATCTTGGTCAAAGAGACTTAAATATCACCTGTCTGACTAAAAGGAGAATCAACATTTTCCCAGACTTCTCTGAGTAAACACAATGAGCAAGGATCTATCTATTAGCCTAAACTTAGAATTTCTTTTACTGTCTTTGAGAAAGAGTTCTTACACTGGTAGATTTCTGGATGAAGAAATAGAAAAGGGAACAAAAAAAGACCTTGGTCCTGAATCAATAATTAGTTATTAATACAAAAGAGAAATAATCACTTTTTTCAGTCTACAATTTTTTTATATTCCATTGGTATTTTCCCTTCCTACAAAGACTTTGAGAACTGATACCTCAATGCTTTCATGATTGTTTTATTTCTAAAATGTACCTTCTTAGTATATACTTGGTCCAATACAGCTAAATTTTCAGTTCTCTTTCTGCTTCCTCTTTAAGCACATCTGGAACTGTAATGTTAAAAGTTCACATGTGGTAGTTCCACTATCTTTGATAGTGAAAGAAGTTTGTTATCGAAGTCATGGTAAATATTTTCCTTGTTCTATCTGTTTGTTATACTTGTTCCACTTTGATTCTTAAATAACCTTGGAATGACTTTGCTCTGCTGGTTCTCTCGACAAGCTTTCTTTAAACTAGTTTCCCCCCCATTGCTTCTCTTTGTTTTATGAGGCAATGGTGTTCATAATCTTCCACTAATCTTTTCCATAAGATTTCGTAAACATATTTACATTCTAAAATTATGTTGCCCTTGGTCACCATATCACTCTGCTTGGCAAGGAAGTCAATTGATGACTGATTGTTTTTAGGTTGTTTAGGTGTACTCATTAAAGCAACTGATTTATATCAGTTAAATTTGTATATGGTGCTATTGTAATCTGTGTAATGCTTTTCTTCCACCCATTTTCTCCCTTTCTTTGTATTAGCAACTCATTTAAATATGTTTGGTTGGAGTTATTTTAATTGCATGTGCTATCTTTTCTAATTTATAGTTTTTCCTTTTCCTTTGAATTAATTGTGCTCTTTGCTCTAACAAGTTAGTTCTGACTGGATAGAACTGATTCGGGAATGATTTGTACATGAGTAATTGTTATTTTCCATCTATTAAAATGTAATCAATTTCTTTTGGGGGAGGATGCTACTTAATATTCCATACTTTTAGCACTTTGTCATTCTTTTCTTAAAGAGAAGTATTGATGGAATGAATATGTTTATGATTCTTCTGTGTAGCTTTTAAAACTTTGGATTCTTTCTTTCCTTATTTCCAACATATTTGTAATTGTTTTTTGCCTATTTCCAACTTTGCACTGAAGTCACTGAATATTAAAATACATGTTGATTTGGAGGATCTTATCCAGTCCTTTTGAGGATTTCTCTACCATTTTGTCCTCTGTAACAGATGTCGGCCCATGAGCTGTAATAATTTTCATGGAATCTTTTTCAAATACTTTTAACGAGCTCTGCAATACAGATGACCAAATGTTCCATGAAGTGATATTTCTTATTACCTTTGGATGCATGAAAAGCTAATGACAATAATTCCTTTATTTGTTTCTCCAAGTAGAACTTTGAGCCACCTTTCACAAATCTACTAATTCATTTTATTTTTTCAAGTCCCTCCCCTTTCTCATCTATAGCACCAAAGTGATGTTCCTAAAGTATAGATCTGATCATGTCACTCCCTGGCTTGATAAAGTCTATTGGATCTCTGTTTCCTCTAGGATGAAATAGAAACTCCTCTGTTGGCATTTAAGGTCTATGAGCTTGTGTGAGCTGAGCTCCTTGAGAGCAGGGACGATCTTTTGTCTGTTTTTGCATCCCTAGCACTTGGCACAGTGCTTGGCACATAGGCGGTGTCTAACAAATGTTTGTTGATTGATTGATGACTTCTAGCCCATCTTTCCAGCCTTAATATATATTGCTTTACAGATCAATCAAACTGCATTTTTTCTCTTCCTCACACATGCCATGTCATCTATCCCTGTGCATTTGTGTAGACTGTGCCCTACTCCCATGGTCATATACTTCTTCTCTCTAGTTTTCTTCAAAGTTTAGCTCAAGTGCTACTTTCTACCTGAGTCCTTTCTAGATCTCTGCTCTGTGCCCTCCCCCAGTTGCTAGATCTGATAGAAAAAGAATTTATATCCCTTGACTTTCTTGCCATCATCCCAGGTTCCAGTTCATTGAGCTTTGGTTCTAAGAGATGACATAACCCAAGTTTCAAGAGAAACCAATTCTTCCCACAATTGGAGAATGCATCAGAGTGACCCATGCCAGTTGAGGCTAGTCCTGTTTGCAACCTAGGAGGACAAAGGCAGATGGAACCCTTCACACAATTAATCAATTATGAATTGGCTAGATAAGGGTGAACACAGGGCATGGCATAGAATTCATTTGGGGTCAGAGGTTGTACTTGTAAGCTCCTGAATTGGTCAGGCTCTTTTTGTTTCCCTTCTGGGGAAAGGGACCTAATTTAACTAATCTAGATAACTTAGTCATCTCTCCTGACAGTGCTTATGATAAGCATAATGAAATAGGCCACCAGGAAAAAAATAGTAACTTCTGAGACAACGTCTGTCACAGAGCATGAAGAAGTAAAGAGATTTTGTAAAGAACTGGATGGGATCTTTCAAAATAATTCAATATGACCACGATATATTGAAACTGAAAGGCAAAGTCCCAGGGAATGAGACATAAAAAGAAAACTACAAACTATTGGAAAATGTAGTTAGTTCCTGATCTGGAAGTGAAAATGGAAAAAAAGTCTTGTGGATTTTACAGAACTCTCATACCCATGTAGCATGAGAACTTTCTTCTAGAAGACACTTAAAGGGGATTAGATGTGGTGAACACTGAGTAACACTGCAAAACAATCGCTCCATCAGTGAAGAAGTGTTTATTCAACAGCTATTACATACTGTGCCAGGCACTGGAGAGATAGAGACAAAAACCAAAATGGACTCAGTCCTCAAGGGCATACATTCTATTGGGATAGTATATAAAAATGTATACATTATTAACATTATGTTAGTTGGGAGATAGGAGAAGGGAGGTGAGAAACTGGGAGAACCAGGTGAGGCCTAATCAGAAGGGAAGTGCTAAGTTGAACATTAAAGAAAACTAGTGATTCAAAGAGACTGTAATGAGGAGGGAGTGTATTCCAGGCCCGGAAGAGTGTCATGTGAAAAGTGTGGAAGTAGGAGATAAAATTTGTTGTTAGCTGGAAAGGTAAATAGGAACTGGGTGGTAAAGGACTTAAAATGCCAAACAGGGCTTTAGTTTACTGAGTAGGGGAAGGGCATGATCAGACCTGTGCTTTAGAAATGTCACTGACAGTTGTGTGGAAGAAGGGATGGAGAGGGAAAGGGTTGGTAGCATGGAGAATAATTCTATTGTACCACTTACAAAAACCTCAAGACCAATGTTTATTTTTCATCTGTTTATTATTTAACTACTTTGTTGTATATGTGTAGATACATATATGCCTCTATTTGAGTGTACTTTCTCTGGAAATAGGGATCATTTCATTTTTTTATATGTGTATTCCCAGTGTTTGGAACATAGTAATCAATTAGCAAAATTCTTTATGGTTTTTATTGATTATTGGGATATAACTTTAAGCCTAACCCTGTGTGGGAGACCACGCTAAAAAAGACAGAAATGTTTGTACCTTTTAAGTAATATTTTACTCACTTGCTGTAATCTAGAGTTCTGCATTAGGCCCACCCTTACATATCAGTGTACAATAAAGAGCCCTGAAAAACCCTTGCTATCAAAGGCCACACGTGTGTGCTATATGTGATAGCCTGCAAGGATAACTACAGATCAGGTCAGCCTCTTTTTAACCCTGTAACCAATTTTGATTAAAAAACAAAACAAAATCTGAGACACAGATAATATGTGTAGGGAAAAGAGATAATACTTCACAACCTCAGAAGGAGCACATCTGGGGACTCCAGAGATAAACATCCCTGGAGACCAAGCTAGTCATGGCACTTCTCTGCCCTACATGATTGGAGCCTTGTATTGGTGCCAGTATATGAGCTCAGGAGAAATAGACCCCAGGGAGCTGAGCTATCTGTAACTGGGAAGACAAATCCAGCCACATCTCATCCTCAATGGGACTGGCCAGCTGAGGATGTGTATCCGTGATACACATAAATAAAATAAAATCAGCTCCAAGAACATGAAAATATATACACTGTTCATTGTATGCTGAGGTGGACACAGTGATTTCAATGTACATTTTTATGGTGTTTTAGGGTTTGCAAAGCATTTTATACAAATTATTACATCTGATCTCCACTATAACCCTGTGAGGCAGGTGCTTCTATTATCCCAATCAGGGAACTGAAGTGACTTTAGGCAGGATTGAATGTAGGTCTCCTTGACTAAGTGCAGCATTTGATGCACTGTGCCATCCAGGTTTCTTGTAAACTTTAGAGGTGGGAATAACTGATCTTTCTTGACCATCTTGACAAAAGCTGGGAATTGTGCATTTGCTCTCTAATGCAATATGGTAGCCTCTTGCAACCCTCAAATCGGAATAAAACCCAAACATTTTCATGTCTTTCAGGGGACTGGTGATTTCACAGATGGAAACATTGGCTTCATTGAAGGTGATCACTGAGTATATCTTTTCATTCTGCATGACTCTTATTCACGTTATCTTATAGGTGCTCCATAAAAGATCTCTCCAATATGCTAAAGACCTTCCTTTAGGCATCTAGGTGATGGCTGTGTCTGGAACCAGGAAGACCTGAGTTCAAATCTAGGCTCAGACACTTACTATCTGTGTGACCCTGGGCAAGTCACTCAACTTCTGTCTGCCTCAGTCTCTTCAACTGTAAAATGAGGGTGATAATAGCACTTACATCCTAAGGTTGCCATGAAGATCAGATGAAATAGTATCTGTAAGCCACGTAGCACAGTGCCTGGTACGTAGTAGTTACTAAATGTATAATACTCATTTCCTTCTTTCCTTTTACATTTCATATGTACAAGTGATGTTATGATTTTAATTTTCTGATCATATGTATCTTGTATGATATCCATTATACCACTTCTTAGCTCTAGATATTCAGTGAAAATATACCATAGTCTACCTATGCCCCACGTGTTTCTCCCCATTGATCATCTGAAATTCTGATGAAGATATAAACACAGACAACTAAAGATACATGGCATCCCATATTTAGTGCACTAGGTTGGCCTATAGGAAACTCCTGAGGGAGAAAACTAGTATACTAGAAAGAACACTGGCTCTGAAGTCAGATGACATAGGTTCAAACCTCTGATGCTTACTCCTGGTATCACCTTGGGCAAGTCTGAACCTGTTTCCTCATCTGTAAAATGAGATGATTGAAATAAATGGCCTCTAAGTTCCCTTCTAATTCTAGGTCCTATGAAACTCTCTAGACTAATGCAATTCTGAAATAGTTCTCTGCAACTTCAAGTCTTAGAGAGTTGCTTAGAGCACTAAGAAGTTAAGTGATTTGCCAGTTGAGTCAGAGGTATATCTTGAACCTAGGTTCTTCTGGCTTCAAGGGTTTTTCTCTGTCCACTCGGCCACACTGCCTCTGTAAGTGTACCAGAGAGCTGCAAAAAGAGAGTGATCCCTGAAGTCTAAGAGGAAGGAACCTATAGATTTGTGGAATCATGGATGACCTTATAAAAGAGTTAACATTTGAGTTAGCCTTTAAATGATACGCAGGAATTCACCGGATCATGATAGGAGACTATGGCAATTCCCAGGCAGAGGGATTTGTGTGACCAAAGAAAGAGAGGGGGAAAGGCTGTTTGTCTTGAAAGGCAAGGGTATAGCATAATGATATGAGGTAAGGCTGAAAAGTTGTGACAGTGATGGAATACTAATAAAGCTGCTCCCAGCCCCAGTATGCTAATTTCCTTATAGGCCCCACTGAACAGAAAGCCTCCTGCCTCTACACATACACACACACACGCACACACACACACACTCAACATCCTAACCTAATTTATACCTCACTACTCACTAGAACAACAGGTGTGTTTATGAACTCATATTTCTCACAGAAACACCAGGTATGTCCATGTGATGGGATCCCAGCAACTGCTTCTACTTAGCCACTGCCCCCAGATCCATTCTTCCTATTTCCCACAGAAACAGTTGGCGTGTCTATGAACTCAATCGCAATCACATCCATCTAGTCTCAGACAGAAACACAATACTCAGAAAGCACCATCTCCAGGATGCCCAAGCAGGATATAGACCCCAAAACAATAAAAGGGACCTTCCCTCAGTAGGCACCTATGTGGTAATAGTAAAGAACTGACCTAGAGTGAACTTATAATGTAGAAAGGCTTATTATAATATCATTATCATACGTACATACACTGCCCCCCCAATGGGTTTTTCTGTATGCATTGCAATTATATGCACTATTCTACTGTGGCTGAGATCCCTCCCCTATTACCTAATCCCTTAATTTTTAACCTGGGGCAGCTACATGGTGCAGTAGGTAGAGCACCAGTGAAGGAATCAGGAGGACCTGAGTTCAAATCTCACCTCAGACACTTGACACTCACTAGCTGTGTGACCCTGGGCAAGTCACTTAACCCCAATTGCCTCATCTTGGGTCATCTCCAGTCATCCTAATGAATATCTGGTCACTGGATTCAGATGGCTCTGGAGGAGAAGTGAGGTTGGTGACCTGCACAGCCCTCCCTCATTCAAACAAAGTCAAGTGCAAGTCATGTCATCATTTCTTTGATGGCATGGTCTTCTTTAGCAACGAAGGATGAACACACACACACACACACACACCAATTTTTAACCTAATTTAATTTAACCCTATTAATCTAATCCCTTAGCCTTTTTAATATTCATAATTTCTGCATCTTTATACTATAAAAATCCATCTTGCTTTCTCTGAAGTTCCTCTTGGAAACTTAGCCTACTTCAATGAGAGATGTCAATTTTCAACAAATACCTGTACTTGGATTAGAGGTGGTCTGACTAAATTCTCTGAGATGGTTCCACCACAACACATCATGAAATCGCAGCAGTTTTTGGCATCCCTGGGTGGGCACGAGCCTAAACTGCAACAATGGCATAGCCTTATGGAGAGCTTGGAATGCCAGGAAAAGGAATTTGAACTTTAGCTTGGAAGCAAAACTAAAGCTCTTAAGAATTTGGGTCAAGGAAATGACTTGGCCAGATCTATGCTTAAGAAAATGATTCTATCAATAGTATGAAGGGTGGAAAGGAAACGAGAGTGGAAGAGGAAACCTATTAGGAATCTATTACAGTATTCCAGGAAGATGGTAATTAAGGCCTGATTGATATTTGATGGTAGTGGAAATAAAGAAATTACAGATGAGAAATGTGATGGGAGTAGAATTCACATGACTTATGAACTGTAATTCAGAAGGAAGAATTAAAAATAACCCAAAACTGCAAACATGGGAGAGTGAATGAATAGTGGTGGAAAGAAATACTGTAGTCAGAAAGAATATTTAGTTTAGGGAAAAGTTGATGGACTTGGTTTTGGACAAGTTGAGTTTGAGGTACTACTGGATGTCCTATCGTGATACACCATAGACGGTTATCTGTCCTACAGATACCTGTCTGGAGCCCAGAAGAGAAAGTTAGACCTACAGGGGAAAAAAATGTGGAAGTCATCTTCATGGAGATGTTAGATCAAATGTTGTGAGAAATGAGCCTGGTGAGGAAAAGGGCATGGAGAAACGAGTAGACCAGCTGTACATGTTGAGAAATACATGTTGAAAGGGCACAAAGAGGATAGCAGTGAAAGAGGCAGAGGAGTGGTCAGAGATGTCAGAGAGAAAAGAGGAGATAAGGGAGGAGAGGATACTGAGTAGGGGTAGGTATCAGTAGCATCAGAAACTCAACAGATATCAAATACCATTTTTCAACTTGAAGCTCACATCTGAAAAAAGGTTGTTAGATTGGGTCATTATGAGATTACTGGTGTCCTCTGAAAAAACAATTGCATAGATATTGTGGGGGTAGAAGCTGGCTTGCAAAGAACTAAGGAAACAGTAATAGGGAAGTACCAAGCACAGCTAATTTTTTTTTTCCAAGACGTTGAACAGTGAAGGAGAAGACAGAAATGAGATTAGATGGATGAAGGATTTTTTTTTTTTAAAGGTTATAGAGACACAGGGATATTTATAGGAAAATGGAAAGGGAGAGATTGAAGTTACATGAAAGACAGGGGATGAACACTGAAGCAAGATGAAAAAGAGGCAGGAGGAATAGGATCTAAGGTTCAGGTGGAAGGATTCACCTTAGTAAGGAGCAGTGATGTGGTTGTTGAACACAGACAAGAGAAGATCACAGGATGGCCTTATTCTCTGTGAAGTAGAAAGGTAGGAGGACAATGAATGAATGAAAAACATATTTGTTAAACTCTTATTATGGAAATAATTACCCAGATGAGTAAATACTGATGATCCAAATAAAAAATAAGAAAGTCCATGCTCTCCAAGCATCTCAGGAAGGAGAGCAGAGAGGAGAATTGGAATTTGTGAAAATGAGATACAGCAAAGTGGAAGGCTTGGTAAATAGCAGCAAAGGCCCAGATGAGATTGTGAAACAAGATATTTGTAATGTAAAGTCCTCTCAGTTTCAGGATTTTCTCCGTCAATGATCTGCAGCCCCCAAAACAGGAACAGAGAATTCAGATGCGAGGGTTTACCCAGGGATGAGGAACTCTGGAAGAACAGAAAGTCAGAGGGGCAAGGGTCCATAGGGTAGTAGGTAATAAAACATGAAGTGCTAGCCCTACTAATGTATCAGATACTATATTAAATACTTTGCAAATATTATCTCATTTAATTCTTGCAACAACCTTGGGAGGTAGGTGCTATTATCTTTCCCCTTTTACAGATGAGGAAACTGAGGCAAATAGGGGGTTAGTGACTTGCTCCATGTTCACACAACTAATAAGTGTCTGAAGCTGGATTTGAACTGAGGTCTTCCTGACTCTAGGCACTCTATCCATTACACCACTTACCCACCTCTAGATAGTACTTTGATATGTATAGGTGGACTTTAATAAGTAGAGCAGTAGCAGAATTAATCTACCCCAGAGTTTGAAATAGAATTAGAAATGCTGGTATTTTAGCACTTCTCTGCAAGCCTCATTCCCAGCTGAGAGGCTACCAGTTCCCTCTTAATGGTGAGGAACCAATATTCTGATATCTAGCTATGACAGTGGGGTAACTAGGACAGGTGACTGGTTAATACTATAGTGACATATTTGTTGCCAAGATGTGCAACTCCTGCTTTCCCTCAATGACAGTAATATCATATTTTACCGATTCATCATTGCCACTGCATAATTGTCACACCCTGTTTTTTTTTTTTTTTTAGTCAAAATAATTAGTTTGTAGCCTTTATCGCCTAATTGTGGCATGGTATGCTTCTTTTTTGTCACACTGCTTAATAGATAAACTGAGCTGCAGTGTATTCACCAGTGGCATATGGATACATAGTTATCTCTTTCGCATAGCAAGCCTCCAGCCTAGAATTCTCAGTGCATATACCTTGGCAGTATATTTCTGAAAGTTGACTGGCACTGTTTGTTTAGAGTGCTGAAGTACTTACGGTATGGTTACTCAACCAAAAAGATATCAAGAATTCTCGGTGATAGAGAAAGCATAGAAAGCAAAGGAAGAGGGGAATCTTTCCACATCCACCCTCAAGGATTTTAATATTCATGTTGATTATCTTTTCAGCAACATCACCACATAATTCCTAAAACTTATTGACTCCAATGACTTCCAGCTTAATTCAGTTAACATGGTCCCATGTTAACTCACATTCTCATGGATTCTGGGTTGGATCTCCAAAAGGCAATGACTTGTGATGATTCTAAGAGTTTCCCTGAGGAGTTGAGATTTTCTAGGACATGTGTTCATGAGCCCCCATCTTGTGTGCTCCCGAAAACCAATTAACCGATTGACATCAATTAACTTTTTAAAAAGTATATCTACTGAGAAGGTATAACAAGGATAGAAGTTAAAAAAGCATGCTCCCATACTGGAAGACACTGGGGAAAGTGGGCTCGAACTTAGAGGGGTAGTTACAAAATATCTCCCTCAAATAGTGGAGGTACTTCCTGGCTTTGTAAATTCTTCCTCTCTTCTCTGAGTCCCTATCAAGTCCACTTTTGGATTGGCATACCCAATGGATGAGTCACTCCTTTGCTCAGCTCTTGGATATGAGGTTGACTCACTGCTGGGTTGGGTTGACATTCTTCAGGCACTGGAGTCCCAGTGCTCCTCAACAGACACGTCTTCTGCTACTGGGTCTCAGACTTCAGTTGTTGGAAAGACCTTGGATGACTGATCAGTCTTCTAGGAACCACCTGGTTGCTCCCATCTCAATATACTCATTTACCTAGGAATAGGAAAAAATAAATATAAAACAGATAAAAGAAACAGGCAGAGTGCATTCATAGACACTTAACAATGACTAAGAGACAGAGACAGAACAGTCTGTCCCTCAGTTAATTCATTTGCCTATGAGCTGGAAAGAGTAAACATAAAAGAGACAAAAGAAACAGGCAGGATGCATTCATAGACATTAAGCAACGGGTAAGCAAACCTCCTTACCAGGAAGCTGCCAGGGAAGAGGGTGAGAAATCTTCCCTCAAATCTTTTGTATGTACATTTAATTCTAGCACAAGTAGCCAATTAAAGGGCTTCATCACCTTGCAACAGGCTGACAGGAAACAGTCAAAAGAAATAGTCAAAAACACCATGCTCTGGAGTGGGGGTAAGCGGCCCTCTAATGAGCATACCCAGAAATAGACTCACAAAGCCTTCATGTGCACTGGAACCAGAAAGAGCATATAGCATATGTTCTAAGAACTTAAGGTCCTATTATATCTGTAATGCACTTTCATACACTGTGCAGTAAAGCTGTTGGTTTTGGTAGGGACAATATTTTATCTACACTTTTTATCTTATACAGCATTTGGCATGGTGTTCTGAACATAGATGCTTACTGTGTTTTGGGTTTTTTTTTTGGTTATCCTGAACTTGACACACATAAATATTTCTATGTAAACAGAATGAACAGAAGAAGAGGGGATTGTACATGAAGCCATGAATATTACATATAGCTTGCATGAAAAAATCTAATATTAGTTTCAAAGCTCTCATGCTTGTCTTTGTCTCCTAAATGCCCTAAATCCCACAGGTTTTTGCTGTGTATTTTACAGTGTTACATTGACCTCTTTTCCTTTTTAAAAAACCTTTTTGGTATCAACATTGATAGTCTCCCTCTCCCTTCCAAATTTTCTTCCTCCCATTAAAAACAATAACAAAAACAACAAACCACCACTATAACAAATAAGCTCAGTCAAGAAAAATAAATCCAATCAAACCTTGGCAATGTCTGAAAATTTGTATCTTAATCTGACCTGGACTCCTCGACCTCTCTGTTAGGGGTTGAGTAACATGCTTCATCAGTGATCCTCTGGAGTGGTGGTTGGTCGTTACATTGATTGGAGTTCCTATGTCTTTCAAAATTATAATTTTGTAGTTATTATATAGTTGTTCTCCTAGTTCTGTTCGCCTCACTGTGTATCAGTTCACGTCTTCCCAGATTTCTCTGAATCCATTTTTTCATCATTTCTTATAGCACAGTAATATTCCATTACACTCACATACCATAACTTAGTCGTTCTCTATCTGGTGGGCACTTCGTGGCTTCCCAGTTCTTTACTTATAATAAAACGCTGCTGTAAATTTTTTGTACATATGGATTCTTCTCTTCTTTCTCTGATCTCTTTGGGTATATTCTTAAAGGTGGTATTGTTGGGTCAAAGGTTTAGTGCTTTTTTTTTTAATAGCTCCTGGATGCTTTCCAGAATGTCTGAACCAGTTGACAGTCCCACCAATAGTACATTAGTTGCCTGTATAGTAAATTATTAATAATTTTTGCTATTGTTCATGAAGAACACTGATTTAGGAGTATGGGGACTTGTGTTCAAATCCTATCTTTATCTTTTACTACCTGTATGATCTCTCTGGGCCTTGATTACCTCATCTGTGAAATGAGTGGGTTGGATTCTCATATGTGAAATGGATCAGATAGTATCTCAGGTTTTTCTGGGCTTTAAATGATAACTCCTGATATGGAAAGTAATTACATGTAAGAATGCACATCCACCATAGCAAAGCATCCAATGTAGTTAATTTATCCATTCACTATTTTAATGACTTGTGGTGGTTTATTTTTAAATGAAAAAACAAAAATAGCCTAATTAAACTCCAGGATCATGAGTTTTTTTCATTTATCTGTCTTTAGTGCCTGGGAGATACCTGAACCATGAAGGCAGTATGCCATAACTCAAGGCATCTGATGGGTAAAGCCTGTCATCCCAGGCACAAGGCCTAGGAAGTGAAACATCCTTTAAGGTGTAACTTTTGCAAAGCCAGTTTGCTTTGAGGATGACTAAAATCATAGGTGTTAAGAGATTTCTTTTTTCCAGGAGTTATTTTTAAATGGCTGAAGGAAATTAGTTAAATCTGTACTGTATTGTCAGAGTACTATTATTGCACTGGAGAAAACTTTTACATCAGTAGAGACCTGATTATGGGAAAAGATTTTGACTATGGTCCTGGACTCCTTATCCCAAGTACCAGAAAGACATTTACTCCTTAGCCTGTGAAGGATTAATGATAGTTGTAAGAATGGTCATAGAAAGGTACTCACATAATGCTTAAAGATTTACAAAGCACCATCTTCACAACAATTTTGTGAGGTCTATAGTGCATTGTATTATGATGCCCATTTTACAAATGAGGAAACTGAAGCTAGCAGAAATGATTTGTTGGTGGTCATATATACTGATAGAACCCAAACTCAAATCTTCTGACTTCAAGTCATGCCCTCTTTACATTTTCCTAGGACAATATAATCTCCCAGGTTTATAACTTTGATGTTACCCTTGACTCCTCCCTCTCCAGTCTTGTTTCTACCTCCATAGCATTTCTCACATGCACCCCCTCCTTGCCATTCACATAGCCACCATCCTGGTTTAGGTCCTCATCACCTCTTGCCTGGACTGTTGCAGTAGCCTCTTAATATCTCTCTGCCTTGACTCTTTGCACACTTTAATCCATCCTCCACATGACTGTCAAAATGATTTTACTAAAATGCAGGTCTGACCATGTCCAATAAAGTCCAATGCCTCTCTATTACTTCAAAGATCAAATATAAACTCTTCTGTTTTTTATCTAAAGCTCTTAATAATCTGGACCTTTCCTATCTTTCCAGTTTTCTTATACTTTACTTTTCTGTGTTTGCTCACTAGGTCAGCCGCACTGATCTATTTGATGTTTCTCTTATATGATATTCAATTGTTCCATTTCTACATCTTTTCATTAACTGTACCCCAAGCAAGGAATATACTTCATCCTTACCTGTGCTTATCGGGGATCCTTGATTTCCATAGAGACTGAGCTCAGGCTCTGCCATTGACATTAAGCCTTTCTTGATCCCTTTAGCTTTGAGTGCACAGCCCTTCCAAAGCTACCCTGTGTTAAGGTTACATATATTCTGTTATATAACTTCTGTGGGAATGTTTCATCTCTTCCCCTGCTAGAATATAAATTCACTGAGGGCAGGGATTGTTTCATTTTTGTCTTTATATACCCAGGGCTTAGCAAAATTCTTGGCACACAGTAGGATCTTAATAAATGTTTGTTGATGGAGACAATAACATGGCCCCAGCCTCATTGAAACCCTACTTAGAACAATGGGAATATGGCAAGGAAATGTGAAAGCAGTGTCCAACAGTGGAAAGAACACTGGACTGGGATCAGTAAATATGGATTCAAATTCTGGTTCTGTCACTTCCTAGGCATGTGTCTTTAGACAAGTCCCTTACCTGATTTAAACCTCAGTTTCCTTATCTCTAAAATGGAGGTAATAATACTTGTATACCCTGGATTATTGTGAGGATCAGATGAAATGCTGTATGTGAAAGTACTTTGTAATAGTACAGCATTATATAAATATGAGTTATTGTTATTTTTGTTGTGGAGACCATCTTAACGCTCCTTGATGACAGCACCGCAGGGGAATGGTACGACCAGGTTAGAAAATGAAAGTGAGTCCGTATCTCTGAGCGGTTTTGGAATATTTTTAAATGAGCTGGTAACATACAAGTAAAGCTCTAAGTCATGATGAAGTTGTAATTAATGGAGCATTTGGTTATCTGCAAGGAAATAAAACATAAGCAAAATTTTTAGTTATCTTTTAAAACTAAGAAACTATAATTTTACTGGTAGAGCAGCTCACATTAGTTCCTGAATCTTTTCTTCCAGTGTTTTGGCATCAGCACCACTGAATTCAAATATCTGTTGACAAATTTTAAAAAATGAAAGAGAAAGGTCAGTTCAATTATTTGCAGGACAAGTAAGGTCTTATCCAGGCTCTATTAGTGTTATCTTTTTTGTTCCAAATTGTATAATTAGTGGATAGATCACAATAATCTTCTCCTTCCCCTTACCATCTTACAAATTGAATTTTAATATCTGAAAGTGATGCAGGATGATCTAGAATGCAAGGTTTAGTTGACAGCTTTTTAAATAATACCTATCTCTTCTCATTTCCCTATATTTGGGTAATTTTCCTTAATATTCCTCTAATCTAATAGGAAACTGTATAAAGTGATTGGAAATAAATCTAATTCAACAGACTTTTTTTTTTATGCCTACTTTGTGCTAGGTACTGTGCTATTCTGAGGGGATATAAAAATGCAATAGACCCTGCCCTCAAGGATCTTATATTCTACTTGATGTGGGAGAGGGTGGGGCAAGGAGAGCAACACATACACAGATAAGCTAATATGAGGTAATAATAGGAAAGGCTTCCCATAGGAGTAGCCATTTTAACTGAGACTTAGAAAGGTAAGGGATATTCTGGATTCGGAGTCATAGGATTTGGATTTGAATCCACCTTCTGCTATATATGACTTGTGTGAATCACTTTATCTATCTGGCACTCAGTTTCTACATCTGTAAAATGAGGGGATTACATTAGATGACCTCTGAGGTCCCTTTTCGCTCTAAATCTATGATCATAGGATTCTCAGAGATCCAGGTGAGGAGAGAATTCCAGGTGTTTAGAGGAGAATTAGAAGAAGGCCAGTTTGGCAGGAATGTACAGTGAACAAAGGAGAATAAAGACAATTTCTCAGCCTGTCAGAAGCTCTTTATCTATTGGCATCATGGAATAATTTAATCTTGAAAACCATAAAACAACCTCAGATTTCTTCCATCCCAACATTGCTTATTATAATAAGCTAAGATTATTTGCCCAATAACAGATCAACCTGCATTGTCAACATGATATGGAAAAGAGAGGGGTAATCTTTCACAGTTAGACAGACCTAGGTTTAAATACTACCTTTTACATACTAGGAAGTCACCTAACCTCTCAGTATCTCGGGTAACCTACAAAATAAATTACATATAGATGCCTATCTGCATTAGTGAAGTGAGTTACTAGGATGAAAATCTCTCACACCAATGAAATAACAGATACATATGCCAATACCTCCCTCTTTCTCTTCCTATATATATCATATATATATATCATATTTTATATGTATGTTATATGTATACATATGTAAATATACTTACATAATATACATAAATATATGCTCAAATTAGTTTATAATATTAACTGACTAGGGAGTAGGGTCTTAGGTAGGCTAAGAAGGAGCAAGGAGCTCTTAGGAGCTAGGCAGGTCACATTAATTTAGTGGAAGCCTGGACTGAGCATGATTTGGGCATCAAGAGGCAGGTTCAGGCAAAATACTGAAGTCAAGGCCCTAGTGACATCATGCAATAACAAAGGGAAATGAGGAAACTCAGCAGGAGATATGGAAAGAATAACAGTAGTAATAGTAGTAGTAGTGGTAGTAGTAGTAGTGGTAGTAGTTGTAGTAGTGGTAGTAGTAGTGGTAGTGGTAGTAGTAGTAGTAGTAGTAGTAGTGGTAGTGGTAGTAGCGGTAATGGTAGTGGTAGTAGTAGTAGCGGTAGTAGTAGTAGCGGTAGTGGTAGTAGTGGTAATGGTAGTGGTAGTAGTGGTAATGGTAGTGGTAGTAGTAGTAGTGGTAGTAGTTGTAGTAGTGGTAGTAGTAGTGGTAGTGGTAGTAGTAGTAGTAGTAGTAGTAGTAGTGGTAGTGGTAGTAGCGGTAATGGTAGTGGTAGTAGTAGTAGCGGTAGTAGTAGTAGCGGTAGTGGTAGTAGTGGTAATGGTAGTGGTAGTAGTGGTAATGGTAGTGGTAGTAGTAGTAGTGGTAGTAGTTGTAGTAGTGGTAGTAGTAGTGGTAGTGGTAGTAGTAGTAGTAGTAGTGGTAGTGGTAGTAGCGGTAATGGTAGTGGTAGTAGTAGTAGCGGTAGTAGTAGTAGCGGTAGTGGTAGTAGTGGTAATGGTAGTGGTAGTAGTAGTAGTGATAGTAGTTGTAGTAGTGGTAGTAGTAGTAGTGGTAGTAGTAGTGGTAGTGGTAGTGGTAGTAGTAGTAGTAGTGGTAGTAGTAGTAGTAGTAGTGGCAGTAGTAGTAGTAGTAATTGTAGTAGTGATGGGGTGCTTGGGTGCTTGTGCTTGGACCCCAGTTTTAAAATCACATTTCTTTCTTGCCTCAAAACACTATCCCTGACAGTTTTCTCCCTGGCCCTAAGGTCACTATGCCTAGCAATAACTCATAAGCAGGCCCCCAGTAAAATAAACTATATTTCTCCATCACAAGAACAAGCTGACTTGTGAAGAAATTCTCTTGTAAAAACAGGATTATCTTGTAACCTCAGAATTATCATGTATGGATTCCCAGAGTTGTCATATTCAATCCAGAGGTCAAGCTACAGACATTAGCTCTCAAAGCTAGCTTGCTACAGACATAAGACACCAAAAACATCTGTCCTGAAAAGCTCCTTCCCTGATTTCCAGTAGTGAATGATGCCAGTAGCCAAGGTTGGAAGTTGTCACCTAACCAGCATATCTGCCAGATAATCCACTACTTTTTCTATATAAACTGTAGCATCATTCCTGTTGAGTTGCAAGTTCCTTAAGGAGCTCTGCCTGCTATATTGGCATTACAATGGTGTTACAGTAAACCTTTGCCACCTTGACTTAAAGGATGGTTGAGTCCATGAATTTATTCTAGACGACCCTCTTCTGTACTGCAGTCCTTGGGAGGTCCCTGAACCTCTCAAACAGCATCACTAGTAGTAGCAGCAGCAGTAGTAAAAGATATTAGTAACAGCTAGCATTTATAATAGTGCTTTAAGGTTTGTAAACAGCTTTACAAAAATGATCCCATTTTATCTTTACTACAGCCCTGGGAAGTAGGAGCTTTTATTCCTACTTTACAGACAATGAAATAAACTGACAGAGGTTAAGTGACTTGCCCAGAGTCACACAGACAGAAAGTATCAGTAGCAAGATTTAAATTCAGGGTTTCCTGACTCCAAGTCCAGTACTCTATCACTGTGCTACCTAGATGCCTCATCGTAGGTGGAGGGATCCCTAGGAGGTCCCTACTATAGGCTTTACTGACTTCATCAGTTTATACAAGGCCATAAGAAGTCTTCTCCACTTAGAACATTTCTTTTGCTTAAATAAAAATAACTCAGTGCTATATCTTGGGCAGGTATGTATCATTCAACAGCAGACAATGAGCCTTCTTTAGACTCATAGCTATCAAGAACCTATTGCTTCCCTCCTTTTCTTGTTCTTCCCCACAACTTTATTAAAGTAGTTGGTAGGACCAGTAAGATGACACATCCTCCCTCATTCTTAGGAAGTTATCAGAAGTGTTTCATGGAAAATAAAGAAACAAAGTGTTCCTGGCTGAACTTTTTTTAAATTTTTTAAAAAATTAATTCATTTATTTGTTTTCAGTTTTCAACAATCATTTCCATAAGTCTTAAATTTTCTCCCTCTCCCTTCCCCATCCCTTTCCAATCTTATACGGGTTCTACACATACATTCTTATTAAACACGTTTTCACATTAGTCAGGTTGCATAGAAGAATTAAAATGAATGGAAGAAACCATGAGAAAAACCAAACCAAACCAACACATAACACAAGAGAAAATAATCTGCTTCATTCTACGTTCCAGTTCCATAGTTCTTTCTCTGGATGTGGATTATGATTTCTATTCTAGTTCTGGCTCTTGTGAGCATTATGGAGATTTTATCTACCCCTCTTAAGCCCTTTCCATAGGTCTATAATAGTTAGTTGTTTTTCCCATGGTGTTTTGGGTTGTGATCAAGAGGGATTCTGGTTTCCTTGCTCCTGCCTCAGGGCCTTCTGGGAAAGAAGTCAAATCAAATCAACTGTGTTAAGTGCTGGGGATGCAAAGAAAGATAAAAAGCAGTCCCTGTTCTCAAGGAGCTCACAGCCATTGGACTGAGACAGTAGGCAAACAATTAGATGGAAACAAGATATATACAGGATAAATTAGAGATAATTTAAGATGAAGACACTAAGATTACAGATGACTGGGAAAGGCTTCTTGCACAAGGTGGAGCTTTAGCTGAGACTTGAAGGCACCAAGGAGGCCGGGAGACCGTGCAAAGGAAGGGGAGAGTTCGGGCATGGGAAACGGCCTTCAGAAGATGGAGCCTCTTGTTTGAGGAGCACCAAGCAGCTCAGCCAGTGCTGCTGGGTCACAGGGTATAAAAAGAGGAAGCAGAATAAGTAGAGTAATTTGGAAGAAGATTAGAATGGTAGAAAGTTGATTTAAAATTCAATTAAATTTAAAATTAAAGTTTAAATTTAAAGCCATTTCAGCCCAAACAGAGGATTTTTTACTTGATTCTGGAAGTGAGAGTTGCATAGTTTATTGTGGGGGAAGGGTGGGTCACATAGTCAGTTCTGTGTTTTAGTTTGACAGCTAGAGGAGGATGAACTGAAGTGGGGAAAGATTTAAGGGAGGAAATTAACCAGCACTTTATTGCAGGAGTATAGGTCTAAGGTGACAAGGTTGTGGTAGTGTCAGAGGAGGGAAAGGGAGAGGGGTATATGAGACATTTTATGAAAATAGAAACATTGCTTGGCAACTTGATTGGATATGAGGGGGTGAGAGAGAGTGAGAGAGAGAGAGAGAGAGAAAGACAGACAAACAGCCAGAGAGAAGTTGAGAATGACCCCAGCTTGTGAGCGTGGATGACTTGGGAGGATGGTGGTATCTGATCAACAGTAGAGAGGTTCAGAAGAGGGGAGAATTTGAGGTAAAAGATAATGAATTAAGTTTTAATATGTTTAAGATATGTATGGGACATCCAGCTTAAGACATCTAATAGTCAGTTGGAAATTTTACACTGGAGATTGAGAGAGAGGTTAGAGCTGGACATATATATTTAAGAATAATAAACATAGAGATAATTGAATCTCTGTGTACTGATGAAATCACTACATTAAATAGTATTGAGATAGAGGAGAAGAGGGCTCAGGACAGAGATTTGAGGAACGTGCATAGTTAGTGGGAATGACCCAGATGAAGATCCAATGAAATAAACCGAGAATAAATGGTCAGAGAGGTAGGAGAACCAGGAAGGAGCAGTGTGCAGGGGAAGAGGGTGACTGACAGTGTCAAAAATTACAGAGGTTAAGAAGTATGAGGACTGAGAAAACACCATTAGCTTTGTCAATATGAGATCGTTGGTAACTTTGGAGGGAACAGTTTTGGTTGAATGATGAAGTAGGAAGCCAGAGGGCGAAAATTCTCTATATGGGTCATGATGAGGTAGGGAAGAATTCAGGTTAACCACTCAATTACCTTAGGAAAATAATATGAAAGAGTGAAAAAATAAAAGTGCTTTATCTGGAACCAGCAGATCTGAGTTCAAATCACAACTCTGTCCCTTATGACTCTGCAGTACCTTGACTTTAGATGTCATCTAATCTCTCTGAGCCTTAGTTTCTGTGTCTCTTCAATGCAGAGGTTGGATGGCATGTCTTCTAAGGTTCCTACCAGCTCTAAATCTATGATCCTTTGCATCTTGGGACTCTTAGAAAGCTAGGTGGTACATTGGATAAAGTGCTAGGTTGGAGGCACAAAGACCTGAGTTCATGTCACCTCAGACACTTACTAGCTGTTTGATCCTAGGCAAATCACTTAACCTCTATCAGTTTCCTCATTTGTAAAATGGAGATCATAATAGTAACCACCTCCCAGGGTTGTTGTAAGAATCAAATGAGATATTTATAAAGCATGTTGCAAACCTTAAAGTGCATGTACATGTGTCTGATCATTCAGCACTATATCTGCTTTAAACAAAGAGCAGCTGCGTGGGCAGCATGGAGAACCACTCTGGATGCCTCCCCTTGTACTCTCGATTTCACTTTGAGTGTCTTGTAAGTCAACCCTATAATTATAGTTCCATCTTGATTATATTTCCCTTCTTATTTTGACAATGAGCTGCATTCTTTTTGTCCCAAATAGGAAACTATTCTTGAGAAACTGGAGAATAGGCTTATTCAGGTGTGGCTATAGCAGCCTCAGAAGATTAGGTTAAACCAGGTGCCTCTGACCTACACACCCTCAAAAATAAATAAAAGCCTATCACTTTTCATAGCATTATTTTGCCCAGTAACATGGAGGAAGTGCTGGGACTGTCACCATTTCTCATTTTTCCTAACCTCTGCTCACCAGAGGGGCTATCCTGGGACACGTAGGGAGCTTCCTAACTGGGCACAAGGTAGCAATTCATTGATAGCAGTATGATGCACCCAGGAAGGAAATGGGCATAGAGCTGGGCCTTTCTCTCTTCCTCTAACACTGAGATACCATGGAGATTGCTTGGAATCTCATGATTCTAGATTTAGAATTGGAAGGGTCTTTAGAGGCCATGGAGTCCAACCCTCATTTTTACAGATGAAAAATCTCTCTGAGACCTAGAGAAGCCAAGGAATAGGCCTGCTATCACATAACTCACAGTATCTGAAGCAGGATTTGAACTCAAGCCTCTGATTCCTACTCTAGGGCTCTATATGCATTATATCACAAAACCAGGGAGGCTACAAGTAGAAGAGGGAGCATCCATCTAGAGGGTTTAGAGAATATTTCCTAATTTCCTTATCTTGCAAACCCTAGAAGAACTAACAATTTCACATGGTTATCAATGGCTAGCTCTGAAGTCAGGAAGACTAGGTTCATGTCTAGCCACTGGTACATACTAGATGTGTGACTTTGGGCAAATCATTTGACCACTCAAGCTCCAGGCAAAGTTCTAATACCATAAGTGAGTGTTTCCTACCATCCTTCCTTGTACTTGTCCTTTGCTTAGTAGTATGACTATGGCTACCATGTCTCCCATCATTCCAGTTCTGTTTGTTATCTCTCTAGCACAGAGCTTGGCCATCTTTCATGGTGGATGCTCAGGAGATATTTGCTGATTTGGATTTTACTAGATTTGAATTTTAATTCACTTTTTCTCAATAGTCCTGTAATCTCTGCAAACCTGAAAAATCTCATAAGCTCAGTGAGCAGAGGAAGTAGACTCTAATATATTATCTTGTCTTCAAGGAATACCAGGATTTTCTCAACAATGACGTGCATGTGAAAGTGGCATGAAGGATATCCTCAAGGATAAAAGAGATGAAGTTAAAAGGGAGGTGGGCAGGTTACATACTAAAAATGAGATAAACAGATGGAAAGTGTGAGTTTTGCCCTAAAATCCATGAAATGTCAAAAAACAACCATACGAATTTTTAGTGCACTCAGTTTTTCTACAGAGTACTAGTGTAGAAGGACACTAGTAGATATAAAATTGATAGGTTATGAAGATACGGTTGGGTGGTCATCTGCATTGGGGGGGAAGGGTGATGTGTGCTCAGGCCAATGTAAGTACAACTCAGTGATGTAATTAATTGGAGTGGTTGAACAGAAGGGACATGAAAAAGAAGTGGGCCCTCAAGGAGCCTATAAATAGAAGGGAATGAATGGGTCAATTAAAAGGCATTTATTAAACACTTACTATGAGGAGGCCCCTTCTCACTATGTTACAAGGCACTGTGCTTGTGGATGCAAATACAAAATGCAAGATAATTTCTTCCCCAGAAAAGCTGACATTAAAGTAGGGGAAGACAAGGCAAGTGGTGGCCAGGGAGGGGTAAATGTCTCATTGAATATTTTTAACCAGTGGAGTAACCTAGATCAGAGCTAGGAAGGTCAACTTGACAGAAGTGTTGATCAGCTAGGAAGCTGTGGCAGTAGTCCAGACAAAGGTTAATGAAGGTTAGTGAACTAAGAAAGTGGTAGTTGTTTTGGAGGCAATTGGTGACTTGCCCAGGGTCATATAATTAAATAAAAGTCAGAGGCCTTGGGGCTGGATTTGAATTCAGGTTCCTTGACTCTAGGGCCATTGTTCTATCGACTATGCCACCTAACTGCCACCAAAAGAGACAGTTTAATGAAAAGAAGGGCATGGAAGCAATGAACATTTCAGTGCTAGGCTCTATAGATTCTAAATCCAAACTGATTTCGTACAGGGGTGAAGAAAGAAGAATTACAAGTGATCGAGTCTTCAGATCTGAAGAAGCAGGAGGATGTTAGTGCCACTCTAGGAAAAGGGAAAGTCAGGGGAAGAGATGGTGTAAGAGGGGAGAGGTGAAATTTGGTTGTATTCATTGTGGTTAGGTTTCTAACTGGCCTGTGTCACGGGCTTTACTGTTTAATCCCTAAAAATGCAGAATTATAGTAACGTAGAAAATCATGGCAAAGAGGGTAGAGGTGTGGCCTTGTAGTCTGTAAGATCTGATGTTCTGGGCTGGGCCTAATTCAGATTAATCCCCTAATAACTTATGCCGATATTAGAATAAAAAGAGACACTCACAGGTTATTCAGTGGTTAGCAAAAGGAGAGTCATTTAGGTACAGGAAAGAAAGGATATTCAGAAAGAGAAGCATCAGGGACAATCCCAGGAGGTAGCTGATGAGCTAAGCGACACTGCCTTGCCTCTCAGTTGCACATGGTGGGCAAGAACTCCATGTGGTTGTTTTGTACTCAGGAAATGATGTCAACGGCCCAAACCTTTAGTTCTCTGGACCAGCTAAGTCTCAAGAATAGTTCCAATGCTTTTTAAGGAAAAACTAGCCTAATTTGCCTGAGGGCAGCGGTTAGAATACTACTCCCACGATAATTAAGTTCAGATCTCGCCTCTGATATATACTCACTGGGTAACCATGGGCATATCTCTTGACCTTTTAGTGACTCATGTAACTCTATGAGACTCTAAATTCATAAGAGTATAAATTAAGTTAGAAGCTATCCAGTTCAAGTCCCTCATTTCACAGAGGAAACTAAAGCCCAGAGAGCTTAAATAACTTGCTCAACATTATCCAGTTGTAATTGACTGAGGCTGAATTTGAATCTAGGCCCTCTGATCCTAAATCCAATGTTCTTTCCCAACGTGCCAGAGTTTCCAATCTGTACCAGGAGGAGTGGATAAATCCTCTCTGTATGAGGGTATACTGATGAAATATGGATTGGATGCCAACCAGAAGAAAGAAGAAACGTGAAAATGGTACCAGGTTCCAACAAGTAAATTGATATATCAGAGACACATGGAAAGGACAGAGAGATAGACAGAAACAGAGAGACAGATACATGCATAGAAGACAGAAGCAGGAAGACAGAGATTGAGGCAGAAAAGATGAGACTCTAACCACTTCTCCTTTGGGATCAAGGTTTTCTGCAGTAGTCTTGGGCTGAGGGAGGATCAAGACCACTGGTGGCCCTTGCTACATTTGTGAATGTCCCAGACGTAAGGAGTCTGGGGTGGAGAAGAGGGGCAGTGTGATTTTGGTGGGATGGAAAGAAGTAGGGAATGGAACAGAGGAACTGGGAAAGATTAGAAGGGCTGTGGCAGTGTAAGGTATTAGAAAAAATACTGAAAAGAAGTCTGGAGCTGTAGTCAAGTCAATAAGTATTTGAGTGCCTACAATGAGCCCCTTGGTCAGGTAGATGGCTCAGTGGATAAGAGTACCAAGCCTGAAGTCAGGCAGACTCATCTTCCTGAATTCACATCTGGCCTTAGACACTTACTAGCTGTGTGACCCTGGACAAGTCACTTAACCCCATTTGCCTCAGTTTCCTCATCTGTAAAATGATCTAAAGAAGGAGATGGCAAACCACTCCAGTATCTTTGCCAAGAAAACCCCAAATATGGTCATGAAGAGTTGAACATGACTGAAAAATGACAACAATATATGTGCTAAACACTGTGCCAAGTATTAGAGAGAAAAGAAAGGGAAAAATAGTCTCTGTTCTCAAGGAGTTCAGAGTCTAATTGGGAAGATGCTATGCAAACGAATATCTACAAACAAGGTAGGTACAGGAGGCTATACGATGGAGTTAATTTTGGAAGGGAAGGCATTGGGGAAGGCTTCTTGTACAACATGGGATTTTAGTAGGGACCTGAAGCCAGAGAATCCAGGAGGTAAAGATGAAAAGAGAATTCCAGTTATGGAGGACAGTTTGCAAAAAGGGCTGGAGTTGAGAGATGGAGTATCTTGTGTGAGGAACAAAAAGGAGACCAGTGTCACTAGATTAAAGAGTACATGGAGGGGAGGCAAATTGTAAGAAGATTGGCAAGGTAGGAGAGGCCAGGTTATTGTCTAGTCTCAATCGTGAGACCTTGGGCACACTCCTTTCTGTTATTGGACCTAAGTTTACATATTTGTAAAATGAAGTCATTGAACAAAAAGATCTCTAAGGTTGTTTCTAACCTTAAAAACCTGTGATTCTGTTATAGTAGAACTAAAGCCCAGATGGGTGAGCAGGGCAGGTGAGAAGAAATGAGAATTCCTACAACCATGTGGCCTTGATAGCTGTGGTAGTAGTGTATGTAACTGTGGGTGCATGTACATGAGCATGTGTGGAGGATTCATTCCTGGGACTTAGGATATGTTGATTCTCCAGCTAGAGCAATCATTCCCATATCAGGAACATTTGAAAATCAGGTATTTCTATCTCAGGAACTTCCTATACTACTGTCCCAGTTAAGATTAGAACCTGAAGTTGTATCTAAAAAAGGATGTTGTGAGTTCCATATCAGCTGTAACAATTGGTCTGGCCTGTTTCTTATGGGCAGTGTCTTAGACAGACAGATTGCTGTGTGCAGGTGGGCCTGGCTAATACAAGTATTTGGTCTTTAAACCAAAGTCAGCTAAATTGTTATATCCCATGAGGACATCAAAGGGTTCCTTCAGAATCCAATATCCCCAAGTACTTGGTTTTCAAAATACTTCATGAAGCATTTATACCAAGGAAATAACGCTGAAGTTAATCTAAATATATACATATATTTGAGAAGTCTACTCCTCTAGATTGGATTAATACCTTTTAATTAAGTTCACTCAGATATTACCAAAAGCTTTATTCATAGGAAAAGCCAGATAAATTACAGTCTCTAAGGAGGACTCCAAGTAAGTTATAGTGGACTATACTTATTGTAATGACCTAAGACTACAGGACTGATTCAACTAAATTGGCTAGTACAATCTAATTCTTAGAGTTAAAGCTGGAAGGAACCTCAGAGGTTATTCAGTCCAATTTTTATTTTACAGATGAGGAAACTGAGGCCTAGAGAACTAAAGGAAGGAAACACTTATTTAATAAGTACCTACCCTGTGCCAAGCATTGTGCTAAGTGCTTTACAAATACTATCTCATTTGAAAGATTCACAACCACTTTGAGAAGTAGGTGTTATTTCTCTTTCTTACCCTCCAGTTTTACAGAAATTAAGACAGAATTTAGTGAATCAGACAGAAATTAAGTAATTTGCCCAGATCACACAGCTAGTCAATGTATAAGGCCAAATATCAGCTCAGGTCTTCCTGACTTCAATCCAGCGCTCTCTCCACAGCATCACCTAGCAGGTAGCAGGCAAAGCTGGGGATTTGAATCCAGGTCAAGTGCA
The DNA here is from genome assembly GCF_028372415.1 of Notamacropus eugenii. NCBI lineage: Eukaryota > Metazoa > Chordata > Mammalia > Diprotodontia > Macropodidae > Notamacropus > Notamacropus eugenii. The sequence goes on along the minus strand of NC_092872.1, from coordinate 98,021,532 downwards.
ATCACAAATCTAGAGCTCTTATTGTGACAAAATTTTTCCAAGAATCAACTTTGCAGAGATATAGAAAAACTCTTTTTATATATTTTATTTTATTTAGAGAAAAACTCTACTATGCTGAATGTAGGCATCATATTATATCAAACTGAGTGAGCCCAGAACATCAGTTTTAGCAGCTTTATATAGGTTTTAGTTATATAGGTAGGGTGAATACAAGAGAATTTTACAGAAAGCATGAAGGGAAGGTAGTGATTAACACATTAAAGAATAAATGGCTAGAGGAGGAAACAAGATACTAATCAGTGAGCACCAGAACTGTAGCTGATTATATCAAGCCAGAATTTGCAGTCAGAGCAGGAACCAACCAGATTCTGGGTCTACAGTGGATATCAAAGCTTGATTTTGTAGATGGGTGAGTTATCTGACCTGCTCATCTTAAATAAATGACAGTAAGAAAATTAAGCCAGACATTCACTTGACACTGTAACTATTTTAGGATTTCATATCATAGGATCAGAAGTCTACACATTTAGAACTAGAAGAGAACTCAGAAGTTTAGTCCAACCCACTTTTTTTTTTCTTTTACAGATGAGAAAACTGAGATCTAGGGAGGTAAAGGACCTTGCCTGAAGTTAAAAAATAAGTGGCAGGGAGGATTCAAATTCAGGTACCCTGCTAAGGCTGTAAACTTGTACAAGATGATTTTGTGGACATTAGCCAATCATAGCTAATTAAAATAGTCAGCACCATACCTAAATAATAAACAAATGGAAAACCATGATTCTAATGTGATTTTTTTAACATAAATCAATCAACAAGTCTTTATTAAATACCTGTTATGTTTCAGGTACTGTCCGAGGTGCTAAGATGACAAAAAAATGAAACAGTCTCTTCTCTCAAGGACCTTAAATTTTATAAAGAGTACATATATACACATAATTATGTGGAAAAATATATACATAAAATAGGTAACAATATATATTTTGAGATATTGGGCCAGAGGCATTAGCAATTGAGGAAATCAGGAGGACACCATGTAGGAAATATAGTAATACTCTAGAGCTGAGCTTTCAAGGAAACTTGAGGCTTCTAAGAGTATGAAGAAGGAATATGTTCCAGATATGAGGGTCAACCTGTGAGGTGCTCAGATAGAATATGGAATGTCATATGTGAGAAAGAGCAAGAAAGCTAGTTCAGTTGGATTGTATAGTGGGTGAAGGGAAGTAAAGCTAGGAAAGTAGATTGGAGCCATGTGGTAAGGAACTTTAAATGCCAGAGAACTTTGTGTTGAATTCTACAGGAAATAATAGAGGGTCACTTGGATTTAAATAACAAGAAATGAGATGATCTAACTTGCACTTTAAGAATATCATCTTGGCAATGTTGTGGAAGGTGGATTGGAGAGAACAGAATAATTAGGAGGCATTGCAAAACTCCAGATGAGAAATGATGGTGACTTGAATTAGAGTTGTGGCCATTTAATACAGAAAAAGGGATGGATGTGAGAGATACTGTTTGGCAACTGATTGAATATGTCAGATAAGGGAGAGTGAAGAATTAAGAATGACTCTAAAGTTGACAATATTGATAACCTAGAAAAATGGTGGTTCCTGTATCCACCTTGTTAGGGAAGTTGGAAAGAGGGATTGGTTTTGGGGAAAAGAAAATGAGTTCTGTTTTTAACATATTGGGTTTAGATGCTTAGGGGACATTCCATTCTAAATGTTCAATAAGCAATTGATCATGTGGGATTAGAATTCAGGAAAGAGAGTAGGGCTAGATTTCTAGATGTGGAAGTTACATCACATACAGATGATAACTGAACACATGGGAACTAATCAGATCATCATGAGAGAATGCAGAGAAAATAAGAGCATAGGACGGAGCCTTGGGGTATACTCAGAATTAGGGGAATAATTCTAATTCTAATTAGAATTAGAATATCCAGTAAATGATATTAGGTCTGTATCCCAAAGAAATCCAAGGAAAAAGAAAAAGACCTATATGTACAAAAAAATATTTATACAGGTCTTTCTTTGGTATCAAAATTTGTAAATTGAGGGCATGCCTACCAATTGGGGAATGGCTGACCAAGTTGTGATACATGATTGTGATGGAATGCAATTGTGCTATAAGAAATGATGAGTGGGATGGTTTCAGAAAAACCTGGGAAGAGTTACATGAAGTGATACAAAGTGAAATGAGCAGAACCAAGCAACATTGTGTGATGTTTAACTGTGAGTAATTTAGCTCTTCTCAGCAATACAATGATCCAAGGCAATTCCAAAGAACTTATGATCGAAATTGCTATCCCTCTCCAGAGAACTGATGGAGTCTGAGTGCAGATTGAAGCAATATGTTTTCACTTTCTTTATTAGTCTTGGGTTTTTTGGTCTGTGTTTCCTCTTGCAACATGACCAACAAGAAAATGTTTTGCATGACAGTACATGTATATCAAATTGCTTACTTTCTCAAGGAAAGGGAAGGAAAGAGGGAGAGAGAATTTGGACCTCAAAAATTTTAAAAAGCAAAAGTTAAAAATTGTTGTTTGTATGTAATTGAAAAAAATAAAATAAACATTAAATGTAAAAATAACAACAAAAAGAGATCCAGTGAATGAGACAGAATTTTTGTACATAATATATATAATGCATGTACATAATACACACATTTAGGTTTTCTCACTTTGATGACACTTTCATCAATGAATCTACAAAGTCAAATTCATTACCCTAGTAGAGTTCTGACTACTTCTCTGTTAATATCTTTCTGTGGCTGTATCAGAGGATTATTAACATATGTTTTCTGAGATGCCAAAACAATGAGAGGAATCTACATCAAGGTCATTGGCTCAGTTTTTCCATCTCCTTTACTAAAGAGAGTACCAGTTTCCTTTAAGAAACCAAGGCCCATAGAAAACTTTGCAATTAGCTGTGCTCCTGATGTTCAAAATCATTAGTCTCAGGTCTTAGTAGTGAAATTCAGCAAATTCCCACAGAAGGGTGCGTCAGCTACTGTCTAGTTAGAACATATTTTTTTAAAAAAACTTGTAACAGAAACGAAATATGCTGAACCAATGATTTTTCAGAAAGAAGACAACTGGGAAGGGAAGGAAGTGGGTTGTGTGAATATTTTCAAGGCAAAAATTGTGATATTACATAGTGATACAACTTGTTAGAAAAATAGCTTCTTATAGTCCAAAAATATGGTAGCCACGCATGACAAATATCTAGTTTGATTTGATATTGTAGATAGAAATATTGGATCCCTAAGCAAAAATTTCAGTAAAAATAGTCTTGATATGTGTTAGTACAAAATAAAATTACCATCCCCTTACTCCAAAGCCAGAAGCTAAACTCTCTGGCTGTTTACCTCCCCCCATCAGATTAGATCCACAAAAACAATGAACTTTCCACAAACTGAGTTTCTTATCCCTTAGTAAGTAACTGTTCCAGATTAAGAGGGAATTAAGGCCTTTAATTAAGAGGGTATTAAGCTAATGCTCAGGGGGAATAGTATATGAAAATTCAATGTTTCATGAAAAGTTTCTTAGCACAAATTATAAACAACCTTTCTTGAATTAGCAGGAAGAATGCAGAGACTGGCTTTTACTCATTATTCCCAACCCATAAAACATCACCATGTGGATGATCCATTGCCATCCCATAGTGAACCATATCCACAGTGAAACTCTTTAAGTTATCCCTGTGAGGAAGGCCTTCTTTTCTGCTTTTCTATGGGTAGTACCTCCCATTTTACAGTTTCCCAGGCTGGAAACCCTAGAACAATCTTTTCCTTTTCCTTTATTCCATAAAGCATTCTGCTACCAAGTCTTATTCCTTCTCTCCATTCCCACCATCTTTAGTGTAATTGAAACTCTTCACCTCCCAAGAGGCAGGGTTATGTAGAGGTCAGAGTATTTGCCTTGGAATCAGGACATGGTTTCCAGTCCTGCCTCAAACACTCTCTGTGTGATGTATCAAAACTGAAGACTTCTCAGAAAGTCCGTTTCTTCATTTATTAAGTAAAGGAGTTGCACTAGTTGATTTCTTGAGATCTCTTTCAGCTTTAATTCTATGACTCTATGATCATCCTTAGGTTACCTTAAGTTTCTGAACTGGTCTCTTGGATTGCAGCTTTTATAGTTTTGTTCACTTTGTCCCTTTTCCTGTACTTCATATTCTACCAAATTGGCCTATTTGCTGATCTCCATAATTGGTATCCAAAGGCTGACCCCCAACTACCTCACCCCACCTGAGAATCTGCTTTATTCAAGGCCCAGGTCATGTGCTATCTCCTACAGGTTCAGGTCATGTGATACTTCCTACAGAAAGTTTTTCCTGAGTCTCTTAGTGCTCATGCCCTTCACAGATATCTTCTATAGCCCTAACTTTGTATCTCTTCAGTTAAATATAAGATCCTTTAGAATAGAGACCATTTTTATTTTGTCTTTGTGTTCCCTGACCATAGCACAGTGCCTTGCACATAGTAGGTACTTGATAAATTGTTTGTTGAATTGGTTGGGACTGGAATAGATGCAGCACGTAGCCAATGGATTAATTTTCCTAAATAGCTGCTGTCATTAATCTCCTGCTATCAGACATAGAATGAAATACACGTGGAACACCTCTGTTTGGATTTTCAGGCTATCCATCATCTGCATCTATTCTGCCTCTTCACACTTACTTTCTGTTGCTTCCCCACAAATACCTTCTTTAGTCAAGCTGTTCTCTTCATTTTTTTGAGCTCTGGATTCAGTAGCTGAATAATTGATCTTCTATAACTCTCTACCTTAGTAATGACAGAAGTTTCACTTGAAGTGGCTATTGTATTTAAACACAGAATTTGATGGGACTTTAGAAATCTCTGAACACTGGACTTTGCTTCTCTTGACCTGAGATCCTTCATCTTTGAAATAATAGAGGTTGAGTTAGGGGATCTCTACAGTCCCTTCCAGTGATAACAATCCATGATTCTATCCTTGTTGCTGTTCAGTAAAGCAAAACCATAGGAGAGATAAGGAACTTACTCCTGGGCTAGATTCTGTGACTTTAAGCTTGGCCATTTAGGTACTAGTCTCTACACCTTAAAGAGGATGCTTGGGCATAACTTATACATATAGTCTGTAAAAACTTGTACATAATACCAATAATATCTTTAACACTAATGTTATATGGAACTTACTCATGGCATACCATAATCTTAAACTAATATGACCTAACCTCAAAAGAGCAATGGAATGAAACATGAGCTCTAAGAGGGACATGTATGTATATATGTATGTACATATGTGTATGTGTGTGTATTAACACATATACATAAACATCTATACACACACACATCTCAGATGCTACCAATGATGACTACAGAAGAAGTCCCCCAGTTTGTCAGCTAGACAACCACAATGTATTTCTTGGCAATCATGTGACATACTCATGGTCTCTTGGTTAGTAACTGTCGGGAGGCAGGACTCAAACTCAGTTCTCCCCTGAATTGTAATCCAGCACTCTTTTTACTACTATGTGCTGCCTGCTTGAACACTTTTAGTGATGGGGAGCTCATTTTATCACAAAGCAGACTATTTCATGGTTGAAGAACTCTGTCAGATAATTCCTTGTTATGTAGATCTGAAATCTATCTTGAAATTCAAATTCATAGGTCCTAGTTATATTCTCTGCATTAACAGAGAATAAGTCTGGGAACACACATGTTCTAGCTTACATGACAGTCAATCAGTCAGTCGAAGCATTTATTAAGCACCTAGTATTTGTCTGGCATGGCACCAAGTGATGCAGATACCAAGAAAGACAATGACAGTCCTTGCTCTCGAGGAGCTTGTGGTCTATGGAGCAAACAACATGCAAACTAGCATTAAGGGGGATTAGGAAAGGCTACTTTTAAAAGGTGAGGTTTTCTCTGGAAATGAGGTCTTTCAAGTATTTAAAGACAACTATCATGTCATTGGTGTTTTGTTTTCCAGGCTAAAAGTCATTAACTCCTTAAATCATATGACATGATATAGTTTTAAATTCTCTTATCAAACTGCTTACCTCTCCACAGGATGCCTACTATGGCCCCCTCCTAACCTTTCCCCAGTTTAATAGTGGTTTTTCCTACATTTCTCTTAAAAGTGGCACCTGGAATTAAACTCAATACTCCCAAAGTGCTTTATCTGAACAGTGCAAAGCATAGTAGGACTATTATTTCATGTCATTTTGACCCTATCTAATATATGATTAGTAAGGAATAACAAGCATAATTCTATGTAGGGACTCAATTCAATATTTTGTATTCACCACTTATACTTAATTCTATATTCTTCCATTAGGTCTCTTCATAGTCATATCAAACTATTGACTCATATCAAGCTTATATAAGATCAGTGAAAAGGCCTATATTTAAAAAAAAAACCAAAAAGTCAAAACAACTCTGCTACTAATCCAGGGCTCTCCAATTCTGTACTTCTTAAATGGACTGAAAATTTTTAAAAAAATTTTTTTTACAATTTTCAATAATCACTTCCACAAGTTTTAAATTTTCTCCCCCTCCCTCCCCAAGATGGCATGCAATCTTATATGGGCTCTACACATACATTCTTATTAAACACATTTTCACATTAGTCATGTTGACACAAGAATAAAAATGAATGAGAGAAAACATGAATAAAACTAAACAAAACCAAATATAATAAAAGAGAAAATAGTCTGCTTCAATTCTGTGTTCTGAATCCATAGTTCTTTGTCTGGATGTGGAAGGTATTTTGCCTCAAGAATCCACTGGGAAGTTTTTAGGTCTTTGCATTGCTATGAAGGGCTAAGTCTACCAGAAAAATTCTTTGCACGCTGTGGTTGTTGCTGTGTACAAAGTTCTCCTGGTTCTGCTCCTTTCACTCAGCATCAGTTCATATAAGTCCTTCCAGGCCTCTCTGAAGTCTTCCTGTTCATCATTTCTTATAGCACAATAATATTCCATTACATTCATATACTACAACTTGTTCAGTCATTCCCCAATTGATGGGGATTCCCTCGATTTCCAGTTCTTGGCCATCACAAAGAGAGCTGCTACAAATATTTTTGTACATGTGAGACCCTTTCCCATTTTTATGATCTCTTTGGGATACAGTCCTAGAAGTGATATTGCTGGGTCAAAGGGTATGAATATTTTTGCAGCCCTTTGGGCATGGTTCCAAATTGCTCTCCAGAATGGTTGGGTCAGCTTGCAGCTCCACCAACAGTGAATTAGTGTTCCAACCCTCCTATATCTTCTCCAAAATTTATCGTCTTCCTGTTTTGTCATGTTAGCCAATCTGATAGGTGTGATGTGGTACCTCAGAGTTGTTTTGATTTACATCTCTCTAATCAAAAGAGATTTAGAGAATTTTTTCATATGACTACAGATAACTCTAATTTCTTCCTCTGAAAATTGTCTATTCATATCCTTTGACCATTTATCAATTGGGAATGACTTGTATTCTTGTAAATTTGCCTCAGTTTTCTATGTATTTTAGAAATGAGACCTTTATCAAAGATACTAGTTATAAAAATTCTTTTCCAGTTTTCTGCTTCCCTTCTAATCTTGGTTGCATTGGCTTTGTTTGTGCAAAAACTTTTCAATTTAATGTAATCAAAATTATCCATGAAATGGATTTTTTTGAACTTAAATACCAGACATTGCATTATCCTTATTGAGTTTTATTTTGGTTATTTTGGTCCAGAATTAAGGATTTCAAATATTTGTTCTTATGAATTTTATTAGCTATCTCATGCTGCCTTTTGTCATTTGTGGATTTGAATAACACTCCTGCCATGATACAACAATGTTAAACTAAGTTTTTGGTCAGTATTCAGTGAATTGCCACTTAACAATTCACATTTATGATGTACTTTTAACTTTTCAAAGTTTAAATAACCTCATAATAATCCTGCAAAGCAGATAGCATAATCACTATTATTCCAGGTTTACAGATAAGGAAACTAAAGCTCAGAGGGGTCCCATGACACATATAAATTCAGACAGTTCCCAAGAGTCAGAATAAACCACTCCATATTTGAATGCCTTTTCTCTACTGCTCAGCTAATTATCAAAATACATGAGTGTTTTATCAACAGCCAGCCTACACTGAGCCTTTTGTAGACTGTTATTAAAAAAACACTGCTGGCTTGTTTGTTATTCTGCCAGAATCAGAATATAACCACTACCAATTATTATTGGAATATAAAATACCTTTTGGGATTCTTTATACAGCTGAAATGTGGGCATGGATTTGACTTGACAAGAACAGGCCACCTCCTAGGAAATGGAAAAAAATGGTGAATGTCAATCACTAAAGTATATCCCCTCTATCTATAACATATAACAGGGCATCCTATCCTTTAGATTACTCTTTACCATATCATATGGAATGCCCAGAAGTAACCGTGAGTTACTGCCCATAGGTACAGAATACACTATAACCCATTGGAGGGTTTGAACATATCTCTTCTGACAGGAAGTAGGACACTGTGACAGACTTTCCTGCCCTCCAGGAATTCCTTGCAGCCTGAAAACCAAGAAACTGTGCCACTCATGTATTAATGCTTCAGGCATCCAGCAAACTGTCTTTCCACATGACAGGGTTAATATTGTGAGAAGCAACTAGGAGGGGAGAGAAAGAGTTCCACTGTATCCAACCTTGTAAGCGTTTTCTGGGGTATATACCTTACGTAGCCTTGAAATTAGTAAGAGGTGAGAAAAAATGAAAGATTTCTCTAGAATGCATCCAAGTTTTAGAATAATAGCAAATATTCATAGAGCATGCATATTTTCTCATTTTGACACTTACAGCTACCCTGTGAGATAAATAACAAGTGTCACTATCTCTCCCCAATTTATAGTTACACAAAACTGAGACTCAGAGCTTCTATGGAGCTAATACTATTTGAGTAGTTATGATGGATGAAGTACAGACTCAAAATTTTGTATAAGAATGACAATTTTTTTTATTTCAAAAAAGCAAGACAAATACCTCTCAGAATTATAGGTTTCTATTGGTTGAAAAATTGAATAGAAACAAAGGACATTTTTTACCTAAATCTCACCCTAATTACAAACATAATGAGTTCTCCCTTCTTCCACAAGAGAAGAAACTTAAATTTATGTTCAGCAGAGTTAAAAAAAAAAAAAAACTAACAGGGGCAGCTAGGTGATGTAGTGGATAGAACACCCACCCAGGAGTCAGAAGAACCTAAGTTCAAATCCAGCCTCAGACACTCACTAGAATATGTGACTCTGGGAAAGTCACTTAACCCTGATTGCCTCCAAAAAACAAAACAAAATCAAAACCAATAAGTAAATAAATTACAGAAAATGACTGGAAATGTTCGATGTGGTAAATAAGAAAGCTGACCTCAAAGGCAAAGAGACAGAATACTTTGGGTGTGTGGGTGTTTGTGATATGTAATCCAAATTAATAAATGTATACATGATAATTTGAGGAGAAAGAATCAGGTACTAACAATTGGAGGAGATTAAGAGGCAACTCATGCTCTGAGACTTGGAAGAAAGCCAGGGATTTTGAGAAGTAGAAGAGATAAGGAGGCAGGAGTGTGATCCAAGTATGTGGATCAGGCCTGATGCAGAAGATGGAATATCAGCACAGGCAATAGCTGTCAGATAACCTTGGCTAGAATGGAGAGTTTATGAAGCAGGAGGTCATATGAAACAAGGCTGAAATGCTAGATAGGAGCTAAATTGTATAGGGCTTGAAAACCAGCCTAAGAAGTTTGTATTCTGTCCTAGAGGCAATGGAAAGATTGATTTGAAGATTTTTTTTAATAGAGCAGTGACATTGTCAGATCTTTTATGAATATAAAATCAACAGCTCTAGCTCAATCAATCAATATGCATTTGTTACACAGTCAATTAAGAAGCAATAGCTAAGTGCCTAGAATGTGCCAAACACTGTTCTAAGTGCTAAGGATACAAAGAAGAGGAAAACAAACTAACAAACAAGCAAAAACAACAGGAAAACAACAACAAAAACCCCAAACAAAAAGTCCGTGATCTTGTGGAGCTCACAATCTAATTGCGAAATGACATGAAATAACTGTACAAACAAGTTATATGCAGGATGAATTGGGAATTATAAACAGAGGGAAGGCACTGGAATTAAGAAGGATTGAGAAAAGCTTCTTGTAGAATGTAGGATTTTGCAGCAGAATGGTCCTTGAGGCAAGGAAGATCTCTGTTATTTGTAACTTTTGTACCTAACACAGAAGGTTGAATTGGATTGAATCTTTATCATGTTAGCAACTGCAGACATTAAACCAAATAAATTCATCAGAAGAGATGGGTCGCACTCAAATGGCTAAGGGAGGATGCTGATAGGAGCTCAGGCTGAATGTGTACTACTTGATTTGACTGACTCAGAAGGAAATTAAATATTTCCAGGGAATGGTTGACATTGCTGCAAGTAGCTTGAAATAGGATAATTCCAGTTATATATAAATCCCAGTGAGTTTTAGAGGCTCCAAATGGTTTCACAACCTCAGTTAATTAATGAATCACAGGTCATGAGTCAGTATACTTTCACAAAATGTACTTGATTCTTTTATTTTGATTAGAATAATTCACTGTAAATCACTGATGAAAGATTTTTCCATCTAAAATGAATGAATATTAAGTAGGATATTTTCTGAAGACATTGTGTATCACTGAGCCCTCTCCATGGTTCTCGAATATTGCGTTTTTGGTGAGAAGATAACACCAGCTTTTGTACAGGGTCAAGAATTAGAAAAAAAGGGTAAAGAGTTTTCAAAAAAAAAATCTTCAAAATTGTATAAATACAATGATCAACTCATTCTTCTCTTCCCTTTCTCTCCTCCCCTTTCCCTGCCTTTCTATAGGGCAGGAAGTTTTTTCTCTGTTGGAATGTCCTAGGATTTAAAGCACAGAAGCATAATATATAATAAAAGATGAGGCAGTATAGCCTAGTGGATAGAAAGCTGACCTCAGAACCAGGAAGATCTGGTTAAAGTCCTGCCTCTGATACATAAAGTGGACTGTAACTCTGGGCAAGTAACTGAACCTCCTAGTGCTCTAGCCAGCTCGGTAAGACTATACATTACTGAGAAGTGCCAATGTTCCTTGGTAGAGGGTGTGTCCTTACCCATGAAATCACATGGGCCAGGAAGGCCCCTATTCCTTATGTAGTATAGCACATATCCAAGTACTACAAAAAGTTTGAATGAACTAATACATTTCCATTGCAATCAAAACTAATTACTAACTGAATTCACTTCCCAAAGGGAAATGTGTTTAATCTGGTTAGATTAGTAACTAGTAATTAGAGGTTTAGGAGGAGAAATGAATGGGGGTGGGGATGGGAACATAAGAACCATCTTCTAAATGGCTTTCAAGAAGAAGAGGCATTTGTTCTGCTTGACCACATTGAACAGGGCTATGAGCAAAAGGTACAAGTTGCAAAGAGGCAAATTCAAGCTTAACTGGGGAGGATCATTCCTTAACAAAATTTGTAAAGTGTCCAGAAGTATAACAGATTGCTTTGGGAGAGTAGTAGGTCACCTTTCCCTCCCCCTATGGAGGTCTTCAAGCAAAGGATGGGTGACTACTGGGTGGGGATGTGTGGAAAGGAAGCTTTTTTTTTTTTAAACTTTGGGTTGGACCACCCTGTGATCCTCTCAACTCTGAGATTCTGTGGATTTATATGTAAAGCAACATACATTATTCTGGAAGAGGGGTAGGGGTTAAATGTCTTACCGCTGCAGCATCCACATCCACATTGGCAAAAACTACATTTTCATATCGCATAGCCATTTCCTTAAAAATAAAATGGAAGAATCCATTATTAGTACACTGTAAGTTTACATTAACAAATGTTAAAGGTATCAACAGGGGCTTTCTAGCATAAATCTATCAAATGACTTTAAAGAGTCAATCAGTAGTCAATAAACATTTATTAAGCACCTGCATGTGCCATGCACTGTGTTAAGCTCTAGGGATACAAAGAGAGGCAAAAGACAGTTACTGCCCTTGAGCTTATGATACATGATCCTGATACTTCAGAGTATCTAGTCCAGACAGACTTTCCAGGAATGACATAGCTCTCTCAGGGTGTTGTTAAGACAAGACACACTGAACTTTTAAACCAAAGTGTCATCCAGTATACTCTCAAGGTCTAGAGTGGGTGCCCAGGGATCTGGAATCAAGTTCTGACACCATTACTAGTTAGCTAACTTGAACCCACATGGATCTCTGTTTTCAATGATGTCCTTTGACACTGTTGTCTTTTGATGATTTGCCATATTAAACGTGTTTGTCATAAACCTTGCATTGTGATATATTATTATTATTAAGATGTCTTGCTTCTCCAATGAGATGATAAGGTCTCACGTCACATACTATGTGTTAGATGGTCTCTGTATACCTGGTAATATCTAACTCAGCACTAGGTATCCAATCCCACAGTTGCTCTGGTGCAGCCTGGCAAGGAAGGACTCCACCCTTACTGCTGGGAAGAAAAGGCTAGATCTTTGAGAGGGGCAGACTCAGTCAGGCAGGCAGTCAGCTGATCCACGCATTTCCTGATCTCTTCTCCAGCTTGAAACTGCTGTTTCTGCACCCAGTTTCATATTTCCCATTCAGTTCCTTGGATTTTGGTGAATGGGAGAAGCTTTGGTTCCCACACAGCTTGGCCATTGATTTATGTTTGGGAAGACTTTGTTTCAGACCTTGTCCCTCTTTTTCTAAAAGAGGATTTCCAGTACCTCAACAACTGCCCTAATCAATTGCTCTAATCTCTTGTCCCCTTCATCCTTCTACCCCACCACCAGCCACACACACACACACACACAAACACGTGTGCACACATACACACACACATGTGTGCACACATACACACACACACGGTGCAGGAGGTGATAAATCAATGTGTGTTGAATTGAATGATGAGATCCTGTTTCCTTGATAAATTGAGATAATATTGGCATCATTTTTCTTTTTTTTAATGTTTTAGTGTTGCTTCCCCCCTCCCATTGTTGTCATTTCCCAGTATTCTCCCCTCCCTCTCCCAACACACAGGTCCAGAACTTTACACCTTGTAACAAGTAAAGCAAAACAGACTACGCACATGTCGACTATGTTCTGCTTCTTCTACCACCTCTCTATTGAGGAGAGAGAGGTATATTTCATCATGACATCATCATTACATCATGAATCTGAATTTGATGTCATTGGGTGTTTTCCTTTACATTTTTGTGTGTTCTGTATATTGTGTATGTTATTTTCTTAGTTCTACTTATTTCACTCTGCATTGGTTTGGACAAATGTTTTCAAATTTGTTTGAACTCCTCACATTATTTATTAGGGAGCAATAATATTCTATCACATTCATATACCACAATTCATTTCAGTCAGTCTCCAGTCAATAGGCACCTGATTTGCTTCTGGGTTTATTTGTTTGTTTGTTTTTTGCTATCACAGAAGCATCTCACATCATTCAAAGATTTTCAGGGTCTTAAGGATAATAGGTTTTTTTGGTTTATGATAGGTCTTAGCATAGAAATTGACCTTATAATGTTAAAAAAACCCAAACCCTCTTCCAACCTAATGTGAACTTCTTTGTTTGCAGCTGAGCCCTGCCTGTCTGAAGTATCTCTCTAAAACTGATGTGTAAGTGGCTGCTGATGGATAGAGATCATTACCAGGTGAGGCAGGAATGGGAAAGGAAAGCCTGAGATAATCTTCTAGGACAAGGGTTAATTTAGTATATGATCAATACAGGTTAAAACCCTAATTTAGTGAAGTGTTACCTTTCCCAAGTGTTAGCTTTCTCTTCCTGGTTAGAAACCATGTTAATTACACTATAAATGATATTATCCTTAAAAATACTTTGAAACGATCCTATTGTAGATAAATTACTACCAAGAAAGCAAATACAGTATCAAGGTTGGCATCATTTGTTCAATAATTCATAGGAAAGCAGGAAAATTACATCATCCCATCTCTCATGCCTAGAGGCTTTGAAGAATAGGGTTGCAGCATATTTAGGGGAATAGGTTTTACTTCATGGTCAATAGGATGGATGGGAAAAGCTTTTTAAAAAATTAAACGGAGGAGTCTGGCTTTCTGACAAGGCACATTCAGTTCCTACTAAGTTCAATTAAAAAAGTCAAATTGAATCAGCAAGCACTTAAGGGCCTGGGACCTAGCCAATGTAGTTTTTTCCCTTGAGAAATCATCTAGGAAGGTTCTTGTGTCATAAGGCAAATGTTGTTCATTAGATTTTTCTTCTTTTGATCAACGTCCATGTCAGAAGACACAAAAATGTACAAGAGAGTTATGCTTGGTAAGGACTGTTCTGTCAAGCATTGCTCCTCCTCAGCCTCTTAGTACTATAGCAAGAGCCTCAGAGGAGTGTCTCTTCTATTTAAAATGGTTGGTTGCCCAGCAACCTAGCAAGGACAGCTGTGGCACCTGTCTACAGAGACCTAAGTAGACCGAAGGGTTGTGTTTGTTTTTTTTAAATCACTCTTGGTGTACAATGTCCTGCTTTATACATTGATAGAAACCATCATATCTCCCTCCTATTTCAGGGACTCACCTGACAATAATATATTTTTTTAATTGCTATTTTCTGTTTCTTGCATCACCATAGTTATCCCAATTATCCCTCCCCCTCTCAGAAAGCAATCTCATATAATAAATAATGTTTTTAGAGGAAAAAAAAAGTCAGTCCAACTGATTAATACGTTGAAAAAATCTGAAAACGTGTAACACGTAACTCCTGTATACCTTTCACTTTGATGAGAGGGTAGGTTGGGAACAATATTCTTTTAATCTGTCTTCCAAGATCCATCCTCTCCCTGGTCAAATCTTCCACACAACTGCCAATTCCTATTCCTAAAGCAAAGGTCTGGCAAGATCACTGTTGCTGAAGAAGTTTCAGTGGATCCCTATTAATTGTTTTTCTTTGGCATTTAAAGGCCTTCACAGTCAGGCTCCAGTCTATTCCAGGCACAACAATACATTCCTCTTCGTGAATCCTACATTCTAGTCAAATTGGCCTAAGAGCCAGTCAGTTCATGCCATTTCATCTTCTACCAATATGTCTTTACATAGGGTGGGTGCTCCTTGCCTAAAATGCCTCTTCACATCTGCATCTTGGAATCTTTATTTCCCTCAGAGTTTCAATTCAGGGACCATCTCCTATAAGATGCCTTTCCTAATTCTACCTGATATTAGTGCTTCCTTTCTAAATTACTATTTTGCATATAGTTTGAATCTAATTATGTGTTACATAGTCTCTTTGCCCTCATTTGAGTGTAAGCCTGTCTAGGAAAAGGCATCATAGAGGTTTAGCCAGAATCTCTAGACCAGAGACTGGTCTAGAATTCAGTGCTTCTTAAACCCCATACAGGGTCTTGGAAAATCTGACAACAGCAAAATGTTTCTGAACATGCAATGACCAAAAATTAATTAAAAACCAAACATATAAAGAATCTAAGCTATTTTTGGCAGTACTTGGCTGTGTTGCATCAAGCAACTTCACCTCGCCTTGGTTCTGAATACAAAGCAGGTGCAGTTTGTACCATGCATGACCTCAGGCCATGCAATGGCAATGAATGCTTCTGAAACATGAAAAATTGATCTCAAGCACAAAAATTTTAAGAAGCCCTAGTCTAGATAGCATAAGGCAGTGGGTAGAAGAGGAATTTTGCCACAAAGAGCAGAACTAGCCAATACACACTTACCAGGGGGTTTGTACTAGTCTGAACTAGGAATACTTATTCTATTCTAATCTTTAGATTAAGGATGAAAAAAAGATGGTGCCTTGGCACCATATAACATATAACTTGGGTCAAAGTTACAGGAAAAGACAAAGGAGAAAGAAGGCTATGAGTCTATGAATGATTGAATAAATGAATCATTTATTAAATGACCTCTATGTGCAAAGCACTGGTATGTACTGGGGATACAAATAGAAAACTAAGACAGTTTCTCTTCTCAAAGAGAATTGTAATAGGGGAAATATCAGATATGTAAGATTTCATAGGAAAGTCCCATGCTTCTTAGGGTTCAGCAGCAAAGCAGATGTTAATGCCTATTCTTTAATATCATTTCCACTGATAAGATGATATCAGTCTAATGTTAAACCATTTGATAGTGCCCAAGACTTCTTCTATTCCCATAGCTATGTTGATACATCAGGGGATGGTTTAGGAAGCTGAACAACAAAAAGTCTTTCTTGTCCAAAGAACCATGGGACATGGATATTACTTCCCTACTTTGGCCAGGGAGTCTGCCATCTGTGTGCCAGACACTATGCTAAGACCTGGGTTAGGGTAGAAAATTTGAAACCCAGGATAAGAGATGTGTGTGTGTGTGTGTGTGTGTGTGTGTGTGTGTGTGTGTGTGTGTGTGTGTGTGTAGGGAGGAAAGTCTCATCTTCCCCAAAAGATTGGAAGAAGATTACAGAAGTCTGAGATACTGAGTAGCTATGCCAGCAAAATCTATTAGCTAGAGAACTAAAATTGAACTAGTATCAATGAAAAGTCCTTATAGAAGGTGATAAATCATAAAAGAATGGTGGAGAAAACTAAGAAAAGGATAGGTCTAGTTCATGCTAGTGGCATATTAGAATCAGGGATGACTAATAAGACTTCTGTATTTTGCTAACTTTTCCATTTAATTATTTATTGCAATGACCCTATGTATATACTGCATTGAGCTAAATTGAGGTTGCCCCTGAATGTGTGTTATGCTTGCAAAATGGAGGACTTGGAAGGGAAAAGAGACATATATAACTATATATATTGAACTGATTGGTTATTTGGGGTGACAGTGAGGAGTCAAGGATGATGCTGAGTTGCAAACCTAGGTCACTGGGAAAATGGTGGTATCCTTAACAGTAATAGGAAAGTTCAGAAGAGGGCTGGATTTTGGGGGAAAGATAATTGATTTCAGTTTTAGATGTGCTTGATTTGAAGGACATTTGAGGCACATTCCTCTTTTAAACCATTCAAAAACACCCTGCTATGTTTCCATGCTCTCCTGGGAATCCCCAGGTTTCTCTTCCTTTTCTGGTATTGATTCATTTTCCTTAATCTTTCAGTATTTATTCAGAGATGCCTGGAATCTTTTTGATGAGCTGGAGGACATGTTCCCTTCTATTAATTATATCTTCCCTGTTAGTTTTTCTGCTTAAGGTTTATATGCTGAAGGCTTTAAACAGAACTTTCTTCTTCCTAACATTTTTGATGATTTCATTTTTTTAAAAACTTATTTTCTTTTATTGTTCACTTTCTAACTCCTTTCCCTTTGATGAAGCTTTCCCTGGGAGCTAGACCTCAAAACCACTCTATTTTCTTCCTATACTGGGAAATTCACATTTCACCAGTCTCAGTCTGCCCCAAGTAGCTTCTGGGGTGACAGAACAATCCCCAGATGGATGCCAGGCTTTCCCCTTTAGGATTAGTGAAATGCCACACAACCATAAATATTTCCTGCTCCAGTTCCTTCTCTTTTTCAGTTCTCTGGTTGAGCTATATTGAATTCAGAGTGGTGACATGCTTCTCTCTCATTCAGAACAAGAATTTGTCTTTTGATTTTCCCTAGGACTAGGAGGATGAAGGAGTAGAGTGCTTGTTCTAAACTCTTCAGTTGGCTTCTGCAGCCCTGAATTTATTCTGGGCAGTGGGGGAGATGCTGCTAAGTGAACATGTTAGAAGTAAGGGATTAGTCTTCTCTGCTGTTAGTTTATTAGATTTTTATTGCATTATGATTCTTGGTATGGCAGACTGTGGAGACAGCTGAGATTGCCTTGTCTCTTGTGCATTATTCCTATCTTGGAGAGGTTTGAAAGGTCATGAAGATAGGAGAAAATGTCTAGTCCTTCATCTTTTTGGTCACATGACACAGAACATCTTATGACCCAATCAATGTGAAATATTCAGTAGGCAATTGGATATGTAAGACTAGAGCTTGGAAAAAAAGACTAGATAAGGCTAGTTATATGAATCTGTGACTCATCTACCTACAAGTTTTAACTGAAGAAAATGGAGTGTAGGACAGAGATTTGGGGCAAGCTTACAGCTAATGGGTTATGGTATGGATGACGATGATGATGGATGAAGGTGTAGTCAGGAAGGTAAGAGGAAAACCAGAAGACAATAAGTGGTACTACAACACAGTGAGGGAGAGTGTATATAGAAGCGAGGTGATCAGCTTCATCAAATGCTGCAGATAAGTCAATAAGGATGAAGAATGAAATGATATTATTCAATTTGTCAATTAAGAGATCATTGGAAAGCAACAAATATTGGAGGGGATGTGGAGAAATTGGGACATGAATGCCCTCTTGGTGGAGTGGTCCAGTCATTCTGGAGAGCAATTTGAAGCTATGCCCCAAAAGCTGATCAACAGAAAAGCAGTGAGGTATAGATGACAGAAAGCTACCCTTAAAGTGAAGAAAACTGAGGTGCGTAAATACTACCTCTTATACTTCATTGGCAATTTACGAAATCTCTCTGAGGCTCAGGTTTCTCATCTGTAAAATGATGAGCCTAGAGATTATGTGACTCAAGGTCTCTTCCACCTCTAAATCTATGATCTTACAAAAGTAATATACATTTACATGGCAATTTCAGGTTTGCAAAATGCTTTACATATGCTATCTCTTTGTCTCTCACAATAGTCCTGTGAAGTGGATGCTATAATTATTCTCATTTTACATATGAAGAAACTGAGGTCAGGAAACATTAAATGACTTGGTTCTTCCCAACTCCAGATGTGTCCATTGTACCATGCACCACATATTAGCTTATAAATCATTTTTTTCAGGGAACAAATGGACTATTGTGTCAATCCAAAGTGTTTACACTCCTCTCCAAATCAGCAGCTTTTAATCTTTTAAAAAATTTATTTTGATAACTGTATTTCAATAAAATCAGTTCGCTTTGTAATCCTCTATATTCTATTTTATATATTTAAAAAAATTTTCTGAGGAGTCCACAGGCCTTCATCAGACTGCCAAAAGCGCCCTACACAACACATGAAAAAGGTTAAGAACTCTTGCTCTAAAGATTTCTCCTGGGACTGCTGGGAAGGAAACTGTTGATACTGGCTAAGCTTCTCAGGTTGCATTCCAAACCAATTACTTCTTTCTTTGTCCTCCCCACCCCAACTTCTTCTTCCTTACACTATTTATGAAGACCAAGGGTGGTCTTTTTAATGAGGAAGTGCAGAGAAGCATGGGTCATGCAGACCTTTCCTCTAAAGAGGGCATCTGGTCCAAAAAGGGGCTGTGAAGTATAACTTTCCCCAGAAGCAGGGGCTGATCTCGGAATTAGCTTTCCTGGTCAACACACCACAAAGCACACTGGTTCCTAATGGGGAGGAGTGGTTCTTTTAGCAATCTGAATTCACGATAGAGAAATATTCAAGGGTTTGGTTCTTTCACACACTCTCTCACAAACTCGTGCAATATGAAACTGCAGTGAACCTGGATCTTTGGAGATACTGTATTCGTGTTCTACTAATCAAGCCATATTGTAGATGTCTCTTGTAAACCAGTTCTGCAACTAAGTAACCTACAGCTGAAAGCAGAGGGCAACTGCCTGCGGCAATCAGTACATTAGTATTAATCTTCCTGCTATGACATAGAATCTTAGGTCAGGTAAGGCTCTTGAAAAGTCATTTAGGAAACTATCTTTTAAAAAAAAATTGTGTACCCTTATCAGCAAAAATGGAGGGCCATGTACCCTCTCCCCCCATATGCATATTTATTTATAAGTTATATACATGAATAATTATACCAATATATTATGTACATTATATCAAAACTACAGAATGGTGTGGAGAGAGAGCCAAAGAGATCTGGGTTCAGGTCCTGCTGCTGACATTTCTAGGTAGCTGTGTGATCTTGAACAAGTCACAACCTCTCAGTGATCCATGCAATTCTCTTAAGACTATGTTTCAGGAATTTCCTCACTTGGGAGTTCACAATGAAATCATAGATCCAATCTCTATCCCTATAAAATATATATGAAACAAAGTAGGCATTTGAAAGGATGATATAAAGATAAAATAAATATTTTAAAATATTGCTGTACAATATTTTGCTCTCACTAAAATATATGTTTAATAAGAGCTGTGTGATTAAATATGCTTCATCATTTGAAAAAAGTCATGGTTTAACACTTTGTGATACAGTGACTCAAAGGTCTGGTTCTAAAATGCATTTTATTTTGATGCTTGGTTTTTATGGCTGTCCCAGACACCACATAAAGATGTAAATTCAAATAGAGGTCTATCTTTAAAATTGTGCTCACCAAATTGTGATATTTATTTTTCAATTATATCAATCATACAAAAATTTTTGTTGAAATTCTACTAATAAATTTCCATCTTACCTGGGTGTGTGTGTGTGTGTGTGTGTGTGTGTGTGTGTGTGTGTGTGTGTGTGTGTGTGTGTGTGTGTGTATGTATGGGGAAGAGGTGTGGAAAGATTGAGGCATGGTCTTCAGAAGTCAGATCTCAGGATCTCAGGATCCGAAGGACAGCTTTTTCAGGTGGTGAGAAGGGAGGAGCCTCAAGGGAGATGGAAAGATGCCCTAGCTTCCTGGTGATGGAAGGATTTTGTTTTCCTCCAAACTGTCTGATGGATTTGTTTGGCTATTGGGAGCAGGGTTACATATTTGAGAGGATTCTGTGGTTGGTTACATGAGCCCCAAGTTCTCTGGAGACAATGGTGGCAATGGCGGCTGCAGCTGCAGCTTCAGCAGCCACACTCCTCTCTCTCACCTCTAGCTAAATGCTGCTGCTGTCATGGCCACGGTTACTGCTATTATCTGCTCTGGTCAGACTCTCCTTGCTGCAGGGCTTGGTCAGCTGCCATGAGTCTCCCTTATTCTCTGGGTGGGGGAGGTGCAGTAAGAAATTTATATCCTCAGGAAGCATGTCCCCCACTGTGGCCACCCTGGGCTTTGGAGTCCGTGGGGGACTCCCGAATGTTTTATACCATTTTATACCATGTTGTGAAGCATATCCATACCTGAGGATATGAGGATGGATATCCATCATGTAAAGAAAATAATACAACTTTTTTTTTTTTTAAAGAGTCAAACAAACAAACAAACAAAAAACAAAGGGAAAATAATCTTACCTCCTGGGTGCCCCAGGCTTCCCAGGGAAGCAGGATTTCCCAATTTTCATTGCTCCCAGGGCCCTGCCAGGAATTCTAGCAGTTTTCTTTCTAGCCTGCCTGGGAATGGAGCGTAATATGTGTGGGAACCATACCTTGTCCCATCCACTTCTGAGGATGAGGCCCTAGAAGGGTCTCAGCTCCAGGAGAGGCAGGGTCTATCTGTCCCTGTTACACTGCACAGTTGCTGGGGTGAGGGTGGTATGCCAAGCCCTAGCCATGGGACATACAAGGTGTGTGTTGCTGATGCAATGGAGACAGGAAAGGGAGGACATGGATGGATGGGGACTTTCCCAAGTGCTTTTCTGCCTGCCTCTTGGTTTGGGGAGAAGTGCCCATGGCTGGATGACTTTCCATCAGACAGGCAGGTAAAGGAGAGCAGCAGCTGCAAGCTCACTAAACAGCTGTGCTGCTCTCCTCAGTTCTAACATTTTCTTCATGCACATCCACTTATTATTCTCTGGTGTCCATGCTTCCCATTTTGGAGCCAAGCTTGGGATATAAGAAGAAATATGAGGACTTACCTTCCTCCTTTGCTAGGGTCAGGGTTTAGGGATGTTTGGACTTTGGACATCATGAATGTGAGATCCTACATATACTATCTGGCTTGGTCAAAATGTTGGTCAATTTTACTTAACTACTTTATCCTGTTTTGTAACCTTTGTCACAAAGGGTGGCTTTATCATTGATGGGGTAGGGAGGGAAATAATGGAAATGAAGGTGATTAAGAAAAAAACTTAAAGGTTTCAATAATGTTTTTAAAAGTCATTTGGTCAATCCCTCTATGTTCAGGGGAGATCACTCAAATTTTTTCTTAAGTGAAGGGTATGAAACCTAACTTCAGCCATCTCCAGGGAAGGATATTCTACTCCTCCTCCTCTTTATGACCTCTGTCCATAGCCAAATCTACTATTTTATGGTATTTTCTTTGGGGCTTTGCTAAAAGCTCATTGTTTCAATTTGAAGGGGAGAATAAATTCATCAGTTCATGTAATATCTTGAGTTTCTTTGCAGAAATTTTCATTGAAAATTAAATTTGAAATTATTTGTCCCCACCCCCATCAAAGTGGCTAAAATACCCCAAGGTGACATGGTCCTTGACCCAGCTATCTAACTTTTTAGGAATTTATTGTCAAGAAGCTCAGAGAAAGAAAAATGTCCCAAATCTCAAAATATTTCTAGCAATTCTTTTTGTGGTAGTAAAGACTTGGAAACAAAGCAGATGCCTATCTATTGGGGAATGGCTAAACAAATTGTGACATGTCAATATGGAATATGACTATGCCATAATAGATATCAAAAGTGAATTCAGAGATGTATGGAAAGACTTAGATGAATTGATGCAAAGTAAAAAAAATAGACCCATGTGTAAGCCTAAGAAAAGTGGAATTTTTGTTGTTTTTTTTTTCCTGGAGTTTAGTTTCCTAGGCTTAGATTAAGTTGTAAACATCTGAAGGATTAATCTCCTTTGAACCTTTATAATTCACAGTTGTGCTGAGTCATATGGGCTTCATGCCTTCTGGCTCCGAGTCAATCAAGAGCTGAGTCTTTTATATATTCTGGGAGGTTGGTATTTTGCTTTGGGGGACTCAATCATGAGAAGAACCTTTTGATTCCCTGAACTGGACTCTGAGTAGCCGATTGTTAAGAACCCTCTGACTATTCAGATGTTGGTGCTTTTTTTGGTGTGGTGGTGTATGTAGGTGGTTGTATTATTCTGTTTAGACAGTTGGATCCATATCTGTTGGATTCTTTCTTGGACACACTTCTCTCTGCTAATATAGCTTTGTCTTTCTGCATTGTTTAATTAAAGTAAGTGTTGACCCTTTTGAAGCTGTCTTTCCTTTGGAAAAGCAGATCAAAGAACCTGTGCTAGCAGCCTACCCTGTGTGCTAGCGTGGTTGCTAATACACCATGAAAACAGTATACATAAGACTACAACAAAGTAATAAGAAAGAACTACAAAAAAGAAATTAAATGTTGTGTAATTATAATCAAACTTTGCCCCATACTAAAATTTAGAAAACACACCTCTTTTCCTTCTTTGCAGAAGTGGGTAACTCTGAGTGTGGAATATTGAATATTCTGTCTGACCCAGCTGATACATTAAGTTTTGCTGAACTTTTTTTCTCTTCTCTTTTTATTTATTTTTTTAAGTAAAAGATGACTTGTTGAATAAGAGAAGTATATTTGGAAATGAATGTGAAGTTAAAAACAAAAATCTTTAATAAAAATAATACGATTAAAGTAAAAGAAACAAACAAAAAAAGAAACATTTAACTACAGGGTGTCTAGATTAATGACCTCATATCTTAACTTGGAACATGGCATATTTTACTCAGCTCTAATTAATCAGTCAGACAACCAACAGGTGTTTATCAAGCATTGTTCTAGATACCAAGCACTGTTCTAGGTGCTGAAGATATAAAGACAAAAATGAAAATCTACCTTTGAGCAGCTTATTTTCTAATAGCAGAGATGCTACAGAAAACCATGTTCTTAACAACAAAACAAAGTTTTCAAATTTTGAGCTTTCAAGAATGGCAAGGAAAAAGATATGTTTATATCAAGGGCATTTAAACATCCTTTTAAGTGTTTAGGAGAGAGCTGGTGATACTTACGTGAACAACAGGACCGATTCTTTTGCATGGACCACACCATTTTGCTGAGAAGTCAACGACAACAAGCTTGGAACCAGCATTCTTCAGAAAAGTCTCAAATTCATGCTGAAACAAGCACGTAAATGAGAAAATGTGTTTAGTAACCACATACGAGTCCCAGAATCAAGGAACTAGAGGAAGGGACATTTGCTATTGTTCAGTTGGTTCAGTCATGTCCGACTCTTCATCTCCATTTGGGATTCTCTTGGCAAAGACACGAGAGTGGTTTGTTATTTCCTTTTCCAGCTCATTTTAAAGATGAGAAAACTGAGACAAACAAGGTTAAGTGACTTACCCAGGGTCACACAGCTAGTAAATGCTTGAGGTCAGATTTGAAGTCAGGAAGATGAATCTTCCTGACTCCAGGCCTGGCACTCTTTCTACTGCACCACTTAGCTGCCCCTAATGAAAGAACCTAAGAGATCATTATTTTACAAATGAGAAAACTGAGGACTTAAAGGTAACATAACTTGCCTAACATCACAGATAATAAACTTATAATTTTTGTACCTATTATGTAACTCGGTAGGATGTAAAAAGCCTTCCATAAATGTCTGGCACTTAATAGGTGCTAATAAGTGCTTATTAGTAGCAGAACAGGGCCTAAAAGCCATCTCCTTATTCCTACTGGAGAGCACTATCAACTGCATAACACTGCCACAATTTTGCAGAGAGGATTAATTAAAATTTTTTCCTTCTAAAATTTTCACTGGTTTCCCCCATGCTTGTCAAATGTACCGGCTACCAGTACATAACAGAAGTCTAAAAGAGAACAAAGTTAATGCTTTGGGTCATTTATGTATTTTTTTGTACTCTCATGCAAATGGCAGTTAATAAAAACCATTAATTTGAGCATTTTCCTGGGACTCATATATGTTTTAACTGAATATATGAACTTGAAGAAGAGGCATTTTTAAAAACATCTACTAAAGTCCAATGAACTCCTTTTGATTGACATTCCTAATTATTAAATGCCCTTTGCTATACTATAAACTAGGTTTTCTTGACTTTGATGAGTTTTATATAGATCCAAGGCCCTAATCCTTCCTAACAATGGTGCCTAAACTGATAATCAATTAAATCATCTCTATAATTTCCCAAAGAAATCAGGAAATATGAAACTGAAAAAAAATGGGTAAAAACCAGAGACAATAACTCTCTATTTCCTGTTTCCTAGGGCAGAGACCAGTGATCTTTCAGAGATTGTATTCAAAACAATCATTCATTCACTTTTTCAAAGGGATGGAACATGGTAGTTACTGGAAAATTAGGTGGCATAGGGGATAGCTAAATAGAATGCCAGACCTGGAGTTAGGAAAACATCTCCGTGACTTCAAATCGACCTCAGACACTTGTTAGCTTTGTAACCTTGAGCAAATCATTTAACCCTACTTGCTTCAGTTTTTTCATCTATAAGATGAACTAGAGAAAGAAATGGCAAATCATTTCAGTATCTTTGCCAAGAAAACCCCAAATGAGATCCTAATGAGTCAGACATGATTGAAACAACTGAACAATAACAAATATCTCTTGAAGTTTAAAGGGTTTGGTAGAGGTCATTGGCAAAATAATTGTTTTTAGAGTTTTTGGAATACTAGCAGTAAAGAGAGACAACAATGGGGACTAGGATTTTGAAAATAGATCATTATCATTAGCCTGTGCACCAAAAGTTGTTGAGTTTTGTCAATTAAATTTGAAAAATATTTATTAAGCATGATTAGATAAGGCAGTGTGTTACAGTGGATAGGGGTTCAGCCTTGGAGTCGTG
This sequence comes from Notamacropus eugenii, assembly GCF_028372415.1. Classification (NCBI taxonomy): domain Eukaryota; kingdom Metazoa; phylum Chordata; class Mammalia; order Diprotodontia; family Macropodidae; genus Notamacropus; species Notamacropus eugenii. The sequence goes on along the minus strand of NC_092872.1, from coordinate 97,995,908 downwards.
ACGACCTATGTTTAAATCCTTACTGTCTAATTATATAAGATCTTTATATGCATCATCTCATTTGATCCCCACAGTAGCCCTCCCAATGAAGTATTGTAATTTGTAACTGAGACTAAGGAAAGAGGGATGGCTTCCCAGTTCTTATAATTAAGTCTAAGTACCTTAGTCTTCCTTTGAACTTAGTTCTTTCTGATTCCAAGTCTAATCCTACACCTACAACACCACAATAAATACTAGCAGGGTGGGCAAAAGCTAGCTATTTAACCTCTCAGTGGTTCCTGCAGCTCTCTAAACATCATAATTTACAGGTGAATGTCTATTCTGTACAGATGAAGGGATTTTCCAAACTGGGAGTTCTCACACACCAGTGAAATCACAGATCCAGACCTTTCTCCCACTTTTTTTTAATTTGAGAGACACTGTGCTAGACGCTGGGGTTACAAAAGTAGAAATGAAATACACACCATCGCAAAGAGCTTACAAGTAAGTTAATTAGAGATGGGAATGGGGGAGTTTAAGGATGGTGGTGGTGGTGGCTGTGGTGGTAACGGGGAAAGATGTATTCCAAGAACCATTAAATGAGAGAAAAATCTAGGAAAAGTGCTTAGAGAAATTTTAAGATAAAAAGATCACTTTTAGCTGGAGGGAAAAAAAAAAAGCAAGATTTAGCTGTCCCAGTTTTTCCTTAACCCTGGAGCTAATGGGCAGTGGGTTATATATTTGACACAGTAGGAATTTGGGTAAAAAATGAAAAGAAAAAAACAAAATTTCTATCAGATAATTAGCCTCTTGGGTACTTTTCATGGGAACCATTTCTTCTGGACAGTCTATCAAAAAATAAATGTATAGTGGAAAAAAATGATGGGTCTGGAATCAGGACCAGTGGGAAAAAATGCTGGGTCTGGAATCAGGACCAGTGGGAAAAAATGCTGGATCTGGAATCAGAGGACCCATATTTGAATGCTGCCTTTGGCACTTACTACCTGTGTGACCTTGGGCAAGTCACTCAGGGCCTCAGTTTCCTGATTCACTAAAGGAGATGCTTGGACTACGTGGTTTCTGAGGTTCCTGCCAGCTCCAGTTTCTATGATTCTGTGACCTCTGCTACATAACTAAGAGTTCTGAAATGGCATTCAATTCAATTTAAAAGATATTTGAGGGCCTACTATGTGAAAAGCCCTGTGTCATGCGTTTCCATGAGAATCGCTGACGACTGCACAAGGAAACCATCCCTAAGGCTATCAAACTTCTTTCTCTTTTCTCTTCTGCCAGGCACCCAAAGTAAAAGTCTTTAAGATACACAGCAGCTCAAACCAAATACTCACCAGGTTTTTAATGCTCTGCATAATGGTTGCCAAGGGAAACAAACTGCAGGCTGTTTTGTTCACTGCTTTTAACACTGACAATTGTATACTCCTTGTTAAATAGTCAGGCTTGAGGTTTCTGTGACATCACCACATACGTCATCTTAGAACCTAGAACTTCAATGGACTTTGGATCCATTTTACTGGTTTTCTGTGACGTGGCTTAAGTGGGGCTCAAAGACAGTGTTTTCTATTTCAGCCATTGTGAAGGCCTGTTGTGTAGCCTAGCTAATCTGCCTGAACAACTTTCCTAAAATCTTCCTGTGTTCTCGGGAAGTGAATGAATAAAAGTGAGAAAATGATTCATGTGTCATAGGATTCTTTTTGCAGTTGAGAAACACACCCTAAAGTCATAATTACAGTATGTAATAAGATTTCCATGGTATTATGACTCAAACATAGACCTTCTGTAGAAGGAATCTCATTATTTTACCAAAAGCTGTTTAAACAAAAAGAGAACTGCTTTGATAGTGCTTTCAGTTTCTCAGAACTCATTGATTGTTAGAGAAACATGAAAGGGAGATAACTCTTTTTTGATTATGATAAAATTTTCCACAAATAATAGACAATATGGCTGGAATGTATTTGGCTCAGAATTATGAAATTCTGAACCTTCAAGCTTTTTGGACAAAGTTTCAGAATTCTGAACTTTGGCTCCAAAAAGCTTGAAGAAATTTTTATTTATCAATTTAGTTAATTACTTTATTTTTGTATGTAGAAATATGTTTATTTGTATAGTCTACAAATAATATATTTCCATATTTTATAAATATTATTCCATATATACAAATTATCTATATATTTTTTTTGGCATAAAACTTTTCAGGAATATTTCTTGAATAACTTTCCTGCCTCAATCTACTTTTCTAAACTTTTTTCTCCTGCCACTTCCCTAAACAAACCTTTCAATCTGACCAGATGGATCCACTTGCTCGCTTTAAACATACTAAGCATATTAGAAAAAAGCTGTCTTCACTCATTGCCTCAATTTCCTTTCCTCTCATTTATTTCTCATCCCCTTCAATATGGCTTACAACCTCATCACTCAAATGGAGCTGCTCCCTCCAAATCTACCAAGGGTCTTATTGGACGGTCTTCTCTTAGTCCTCATTCTTCTTGACTTCTGCAACATTCGATGCTGTTAACTACACTTTCTTGAAGGAATTTTTAAAAAATGCTGATACCCAGGAGATGCCCCTTTACCCTTGATGACAACTCTAGTTATGTCTTTTGAAAGCTTTGTTCATGACCTTGAGAGGCTATCCTTCCCTATTCAGACCAAAAGCTCCTATTTTCATCTCCAGGGCTGGAGATTTTCTCTACACAGAGATGCTTTTGTCCTAAGATACAGCCATCACACAAAATCACCCTTTACCACAAACCCTGGCCTCTTGTGACATTTTTATCTCTTTGGGAGATTCTAAGATGTGAATCTTGATGTTCTCCAATCATTTAAGACTGGTCAAGATTCATTCTCAGATGAAGCAGATTTGTTTTCTTTCTTTCTTAAAAATGGTATTTTATCTTTTCCAATTCCATGTAAAGACAATTTTCAACATCCATTTTTTATAAGATTTTGAGTTCCGAATATTTTCTCTCTTTTTCCCATCCTTCCTCCCCAAGATGGCAAACAATCTGATATAGGTTATACGTGTACAAGTATATAAAACATGTATGAAACAGATTTCTACAGCAAAGGTATCAAGCACATGGCCCAGAACACTCCCAAGTGGGTCAGAACCAGATTAAAATGTAATAGGGAAATATTTGACAAAATAAACAAAAATACCACAAAACATAAGTAATGTTAATATGTGGTTCTTAAGTCAATATATGGTCCTCAGGGTCCTTATGTAAAATTTAACGATCTCCATTCCTATTTGGGTTGTCAACTGGATTGGAACTAGTTTCTAACCTGTGGGTGGTTGGAGCCAAACCGAGAAGGCTAGAGACGGGAGAGTCAGAAGTTTAATTAATTTCAGAGTGAAGAAAATGACATATACATATGGAAGCCCCCTCCCCTCAAGAAGGAGGGCTTAAGGCTGCTGATCCTGGGGCCACTTATATACCTGAAAGGGGTAGGCCCACAACATAACCATTCTTAGATCTTGAGATATATCTCATGGTTGGCATTTTTTGGGACAATACAGGCAGTCTTGGGTTCTGTGGGATCATTCATTATCTTAGGTCTTAGGAGTTGTGGCCACCCGCCTGGGCACAGAACCAGAGCTCTGTGACAGGAACAGGAGTACAGTACCTGTCAGTGACAAGGAACAGGGATTATGAACATGTGATGGATGGCCCTGGGAAATAGAGGGAGCTAAAATCCCTCAATCTGACCACATGGTGCTGGTCAAATTTGCCAGAGGGTAATGTCATGCTGAGTGCAAAGGATTATTGTTATGCCATGCTCAGGGCACAGCCTACTTGCTGGGCCTTAGCTCTGGAAAACAGGGTATCTCTAAAACATTTTGACAGGATTTGACACCTCTGGTCTATAGGGCAGGAGCCTTCTTCCCACTTTTAGGACAGTGCCTGTCAACTAAATGACACCTTCCTCCATTACTGCACGAGATATTTTTTTTTTTTGAAACCAGGCAGAATCCAAAAACTTTCTAGCTAGGTTGTAAAGGGCTTTAAATGCCAAACTGAGGAGTTTGTATTTGATGCTGGATTTAACAGGGAAACACTGAGCAACACTGTGCTTTGACTATATCTTTGTCAGCTGTGTGGAGAACATATTGGAGAGATGAGAAATTGGAGGCAAGGAGATCAGTTAAGAGGATGTTGCAGTGGTACCAATGAGACATGATGATGGGTTGAACTAGGGTGGGGCCCCTGTAAATGGAGAGAAGGGGGAGGGATGTGGGAGTTGTTCAGGTAGCAATGACAAGACTTGGCAACTAATCTGATATGTGGATGAGGGAAAGTGAGATGTTGTGGATGACTGGTAATGGCAGAGGAGTTCAGGACCCAGAATTTCTTATTCCATCACTGCCCCTAATGATTCACAGTATATTTTGGACTTTATCACAGCTATATTTTGTTGAAAGCTTGTATTTTGAGCATTCAGATTCATTTGACCATGAGATATTTAACTCATGTCTAGTGATTCGGCCCTCAGTGAAGCTGGTGATTGATTAATAGCAGGGTTCGCTCAACCTTGGAGCAAATCAGGGAGGGTGGGGGCGGAGAACATTTGATCTTGAAAGGAGATTAGGTAGTCTTGGCAGGTTTAGGAACATTACAAAATGCTCCCAGGATCAAAGGGATGTAGTTTCTAAGGCTCTCAGATCAAGTTGAGGTTCTCAACTGGGCATTCAAAGTCAAAGGACCAGCAGGGAGGAGGGCAGGCAGACTCAAAGGCAAGGTTACCTTCAGTAGAGAGATGTACAATCTAGGTAACTAATCAAGGAACTAGAAACCAATGGGTAGAAGTAGAAATGAAGCAGCTTTAAGCTCAGAGTAAGGAAAACCCTTCTGATCACTAGAGTTACCTAAATCACGTAATCTTGTTTGCTTCAGTTTCTCAACTGTAAAATGCAGAGAAGGAAATGGCAAACCACTGCAGTATCTTTGCCAAGAAAACCCCAAATGGGTTCACGAAGAGTTGGGCATGACAAAATGCTGTAATCTGCATGCTGCCGGGGTATAACCAATAACATAAGCTGACAGAAACGTTAGAATTGTGCTTCTCAATGCATGAAAACAAACTTGATTAATCAAAGCATACAAATACTACCCTCTAAAAACAAACCACCAACCAGGCCTCGTAGAGCTTCCTTTAAGCATACTGGATGTCAGAGGCCAAGTACCACCCTCTGCCCTGGTCCGCTGGTAAATATGTCAACCAATCACCAATGCCCTTGAGGGAACACCAACTTGATCAAGTTTCAAGTTTGGGAAACATAAGAGCCAGCTTTCATTATGTCTTAAGAACAGGCTGATGGCTGGACTCTCAGGTAGGTTTTTTCTACTTTTAGCTATGGGTATTCCTAAGTTTTCTTTAAAATCACTGATAAAGTTGCTTATAATATTTTTTCATTGACTTTGTTATGTCACAAGATCAATATGTGTTTATTGGTTGTTTAAGAACATGATACATGTGGCTTACATGATCATACTACAAAGGTGCTTATTTTATTATTTAAAAACAATTTATTCAAAACAGCTCAGTCCTAACATAGAGGCTTAAAAATGAAATCTGTTGTGGTAGGCTAATGAACTATCTTGTTAAGGTAATAGAACTTATTCTCTCTACATTTTCAGTTATGCTAAGTTGATGAATGTATTCTTACTATTTTATCAAGGTACTCCAGATAATTTTCACTATTGTTCTTTCAGGAGGCAGAGGATTCCTCTTCATTAAAGGTCTTTAAGTAGATGCCAGATAGCCATTCTTCACAGATTTCTATACAAGTATGAGCTGGACTAGGTGACCTGTAGAGTGAAAAATGCATTGGTTGAAGAACTAGGGCACTTGGTTTCAAATCCTGCCTCTGACAGAGTGACAGTGACTTCAACTTAGCCTTTGTGGGCCTTAACTTCCTCATCTTTAAAATGAGGGAGCTGAATTAGATGACCTCTTTTTATTTTAGATCTATGGTTTCCTAGGCTTCTTCCAATTCATCAGGGATTTTGTGCATCAGGGATGGATCTTATCAAAATTCTGTGCTACATTGTAATGCTTTAAAAGGGTCCCTGAAACTACCAATGTTTTCCACTTGCAGATTTTAAAATTGTTTGGTGGAGAACCGATGCTCAGAAAATTGGCTTTTAGGGCAGATGTGTGATCATTATTTTTTTCCCATTAGGCAGCTTTTTCTTTGAGTTTTATTGATGGTTTGTTTTTGTGCTACAAACTTTTTTCTTTTAATTAATTTATTTAATTTTAGTTTTCAACGTTGACTTCCATAAGCTTTTGAATTTTAAATTTTTTCCACCTCTCTCCCTCCCCCCCTCCCCAAGACAGCATGCAGTCTACATATACATATACATTCCTATTAAATATATTTTCACATTAGTCATGTTGTAAAGAATTAGAATGAATGGGAGAAACTCGAGAAAAAAAGAAAACAACAAAAGAGCAAATAGTATACTTCGATCAGCATTCAGACTTCATAGTTCTTTCTCCAGCTGTGGATAGTATTTTCCATCATGAGTCCTTTGGAGTTGTGTTGGATCCTTGCATTGCTGAGAAGAGCTAAGTCTATCAAAGTTAGTCATTGCACAATATGGCTGTTACTGGGTTCTCTCACTTCTGTTCATTTCACTCATATACTACAAACTTTTACAGGTTACTCCCACCTTGTGAGAGGTCTCTTGCAACAAAATAGAAATAGCTAGGTAAAACTAATAGTACAGTGCCCTCATCTTAAAGTGTAGCCATCATTCCACATCTAACATGTCTCCCCCCCATTTGAAAAAATGAACAGAAATCTATTTTTTCTTCTTACCCCTCTCCTTCCACCACTGGGGTAAAACAAGAAAGAAATAAAAAATTCTTTTAACAAATATACTGAGTCAAAACAAACTCCCTCAATGGTACACAAAAGTATATATGATTCATGGTGCACATTAAATCCATTATCTCCTTGTACTGGATACCACATTTCATTATCGATCCTTTGGAATCAAGAATAGTCATAGGATTTTGTTGATCACTGTTATTACAGCTTTCATCATGTGTTTTTATAGCATTTTTGTTAAAAAAAATTGTTCTAGCTCTGCTCATTTCAGTCTTTGTAAGTTTATAAAAATCATTGAAATTGATCATTCTTATAATATTGATGTTAGAATGTTAATTATTTCTCTTTTCACTCATTTTGCTCTGCATCAGCTCATGTCTTTCCATATCTTTTTGAAATCATCAATTTCCTTATTTCTCACAGCACAATAGTACTCTATCACATTCATATACCACAATTTATTCAATCGTTCCTCATATGTTCAATATCATCTCAGTTTCCATTTTTTTCTTTTACTTCCACCAAGAGAGCTGCTATAAATATTTTTGTACATGAAAGACCTTTTTCTCTTTCTTTGATCTCTTTTGCATCCAGGTCTGACAATATAGTTAAATCAAAGTGTGCAGTTTAGTAATTTTTGCTATCCAGAATGATTGCACCCATTTACAGGTTCACTAATTACAGCCTGGTCTTTTTAAACAAAGAAGTTGTTCAAAACAATATATCACAACAGCTGGCATCTGACACTGGTATTCAACAATCCACAAGGATAGTCCACCACCATTTTACTAAAATGATAAAAGTGGTTTTCATTATCAGTCTTCTGGAACTAAGATCAGTCATTCAAATTTAATCTGGATTCTGATGTTTTTGCTTCTCTGAATTCATCATATTCCACTTTTCTTATAACATACTACCAGATCTATCAGTAGTGTATCAATATGTTTGTTTTCCCCACAGCCCCTCCAAGATTTTTCATTTTCCTTTTCTGTCATCTTTGCCACTCTTACTATGCCACTCTGTGAGGTAATATATGAGAACTGGTTTAATTTATTTCTTGAATTCAAAGTGATTTGGAATATTTTTTCATATGTCTGTAGATAGCTTAGGTTCCCTTAAAAGTTCACATCATATCCTTAGACCATTTATTTACTAGAAAATGATTCTTTTATAAATCAATTTGAATCAGTCCCTTATATATCTTAGAAATGAGGTCTTTATCAGAGAAGCTTGCTGCCAAATTTTTTTGTTTGCTTATTTGTTGATTTTTTTTTAAAAACCATTTTAATTGTTCTCTTTTTTCCTTAGTTTGTTCAATTTTTTTGCAAAACTTTTAAAATTTTATTAATCAAAATTATCCGTTTTATTTTCTATTATCTTTATTTCTTGTTGGTCATAAATTGTTTCTGCTATCCATATATCAGGTATGTTTTTCTTCTTATATCTCTAATTAAAAATGTGACCTGTAAAGTCTAGACTACGTATCATTTCTTACCAGTCTTTGTGTAAAGTGTGAGGTGTTAGTATAAATCTAATTTCTTCCGTAGTGCTGTGATACTTTCCCAGAACTTTTTGTCAGGTAATGAGTTCTTCTCCCAGTAGCAGGGGTCTTTGTGTTTATTGAATACTAGAGATTAGATACATTTCTTCTGTGTGTTGTATTTTTAATCTGTTCCTTTGATTGATCTCTTTGTTTCTTTAATGCCAAACTAGTAATTACTGCTTTGTAGTATAGTTCAAGATCTGGCCCTGCTAAGTTCCTTTCATTCCCCATATTTTCATTACTTTTCTTGAGATTCTTGAACTTTTCTTCCATATGAATTTGTCAGTAATTTTTCTTACTCTATAAAATACTTTTGTAGTTTGGTAAGGCATTGAATAAGTAAATTAATTTGGATAGTATTGGTTTTGTGATACTGGTGTCTCCTACCCATGAACAATTAATATTTAATCAATTATTCAGGTCTGGCTTTACTTCTGTAAATAGTTGCTTGTATATTGTGGAAGGTAAACTGCCACATATTTTATACAGTCTATATAGGAGTTTTTAATTCTTTGTATAAATCCAACCTCATCATAATGTATAATCTTTGTAATATGTTATTTTTATCTTCTTTGTTAATATTTTGGTTTTTTGTGTCAATGTTCAGTAGGGATGTTAGTCTATGATTTTCTTTTTCTGTTTTCATTCTACTTGGTTAATATATGATGACTATACACATATGCCATAGAAAGAATTTGGTAGAATTGTTTGTTTTTTTCTTTTTGCAAACAATTTATGTAATATTGAAATTAATTCTTCTTTGGAGATTTGATAGAATTCACTTTTGAATCAATCTGGTCTTGAAGTTGTTGTTTTTTTTAGTTCATTTATGAGTCGTTTAATTTCTTCCTCTAAGATTAGGTTGTTTCAATGCTCTACTGGTTCTGATAATCAGGGTAATTCATGTTTTTTGTAAGTATTCATTTATTTCGTTTAAGTTATTGGTTTTGTTAGCATATGAGCTAGGTAAAATAGTTTCTAATAGTACTTCTTCATTTGTTAATTCAGTTTGCATTCTGAGCCCATCAGTTCTCTGGCTGGAGGAGGATAGCACTTTTTATCAAGAGTCCTTTGAAATTGTGGTGGGTTATTGTGTTGATCAGAGTTACCAAGTCTTTCAAAGTCTTACAATATTGGGTGTTTTTTGTATTTTAAATGTATTTTATTTTCCCCCCAATTACATGTCAAATCAATTTTTGCATTCATTTTTACAAGGTTTTGAGTTCCAATTTTTCTCCCTCCTTCACTCCCTTCCTCTCTTCTGCAAATGGTAGGCAATTGGATATATGTTATACTTGTGCTATCACGTAACACTTATTTCTGTATTGGTCAGAGTTGTGAAAGAAGAAATGGATCAAGAGGAAAAAACATGAAAAAAATAAAATGAATAAAATATGCTTTGATCTGGATTCAGATCTTTATCAGGATGTGGATAGCATTTTCCTTCCTGAATCCTTTATACTTGTCTTGCATCATTGCATTACTGAGAAGAGCTGGGTCATTCATAGTTAATCATTGCACAGTGTTGCTGATACTGTGTACAATTTCTTGGCTCTGCTCATTTCATTTTGCATCAATTTGTACGTGACTTTCCAGGTTTTTCTAAAATCTGTCTGTTCACCAATTTTTATTGCACGATAGTATTCCGCCACATTCATATACTATAGCTGGTTCAGCCATTCCCAAGTAGACAGGAATCCCCTCAATTTTCAATATTTTGCCACCCTGAAAAGGGCAGCTATAAATATTTTTGCACACATATTCTCTTTTTTATGATCTCTTTGGGATACAGACCTAGTAGTGGTATTGCTGGATCAAAGGGCATACACATGGTAGTTTGGATATTGCTCCAAATTGCTCTTCAGAATGGTCAGATTAGTTCACAACTCCACCAACAGTGAAGTTGTGCCAGTTTTCCCACTTCTCTCCAACATTTATCATTTTTCTTTTTTGTCATATTAGCCAATGTGATAGGTGTGAGGTGGTGCCTCAGAGCAGGTTTTAATTTGCATTTCTCTAGTCAAAAGTAATTTAGAGCACTTCTTTATATGCCTATTGGTAGCTTTGATTTTCTTCATCTGAGAACTGCCTGTTCATATCCTTTGACCATTTAATCAACTAGGGAATGGTTTGTATTTTTTAGAATTTGACTTCCTTCTTTATATGTTGGATAAATGAGACCTTTTTCAGAGACACTTGTTGTAAAGATTGTTTCCCATCTTTATACTTTCCTTCTAATCTTGGTTGCATTGGTTTTGTTTGCACTGAAGCCTTTTATTTTAATATAATCAAAATTACCTATTTTATATTTGATAGTGTTTGTAGCTCACTTAACTTCTCCTTTAAGAATTTGAATACTTGGTGTGTATATGTTTAATATCGATATTGCTTCATTGTCTACAGTACCTTTTAGCAAGATGTAGTTTCCTTCACTATCCTTTTTAATTAGGTCTATTTTTGCTTTTGTTTTGTCTGAAATCAGAATTGCTACCCCTGCTGAAACTCCAGTTCCTTACCTTTGCTTTGTGTGTGTCTCTTTACTTCAAGTGTATTTCGTCTAAACAATATATTGTAGGATTCTGGTTTTTGATCTACTATACTATCTGCTTCCATTTTATGGGAGAGTTCATTCCATTCATATTCACAATTATGCTTACTAACTCTGTATTTCCTTCCATTCTATTTTTCCTCCTGTTTCTCCTCTCTCTTCTTTCACCCTTTCCTTCCTCACCAGTGTTTTCCTTCTATCTGCTACTTCCCCTGATTCACCCTTCCTTCTGTCAGTTCCCTTACCCCACCTCCCTTTACTTAATTTCCTTGCCTCCCTTTACTTAATCTCCTCCCCTCTTATTTCCCTGTTGGGCAAGATAAATTTCTGTTTTCAACTGACTGCAGATATTTTTTTGAACGAATACTTATGAGAGTAAGGTTCAAGCTTGCCTGTCGTCCACCCTCTCCTCTTTCCATCCACTAGAATAGGTCTTTTGCTCCTCTTCGTGTGAAATGATTTATCCCATTCTACCTCTCCCTTTCTTCTGCACCCATGTATTACTCTTTTTCATCCCTTAGTTATTTTATGTCATTTCTTCAAATTCACCTTATGCCCATCCCTCTGTTTATATATATTCCTTCTAGCTGTACTATTGTTGATACAGTTTTTAAGAATTACAGGTATCATCTTCTTGTGTAGGGATGTAAACAGTTTAGCTCTCTTGAATCCCTTATGTTTTCTTTTCTCTTTCTACCTGTTTATGCTTCTCTTAGGTCTTGATATTAGAGATCAAATATTTGGTTTAATTCTAACTTCCTTATAAAAGCTTAAAATCCTTATATTTCATTGAATGAGGCTGAATTGAACTCAGGTCTTCCTGACTCCAGGTCCAACATTCTATCTACTGCATCACCTAGTTCTTTTCCTTCTCAAAAGATAAGTTCAGGGTCCTAAGGGATGTAATGTAGTATCCATGCTCTGGAGGCCCAGTCCCTCAGTTCATGTGGAAGCAGGTATATTGCCCCAAGGTGTGTGCCATCTTTGTATCTCCTTTATTCCCCACTGGCAAAGACTAAGCACTAGGAAGTGACAGAGCTAGGAGTCTAACCCAGGTACTCTATCTCCAAGTACACTGCTCTCTTCACTGTGTCACCCTGCTGTTAGAGGTCTGACCTAAAGCTTCTTTCATGTGTTCCTACTGGAAAACAACTCTTGCCAAATTCACCTCCTTACCCAACTTACTGATAGAACCAGAGTGAACCTCAAAAGTCATCTAGTCCAATTTTCTCCTTTTATGTAGGAGAAAATGATGGCTCAAGGAAGTAACTTCTTCAAAATCACACAGGTAAACAGTAGTAGATCCAGAATGTGAGCTCAATCTGCAGTCTCTAGATCTGATCCTCTTTACATTGAGCCATGTTGTTACTACTTTTGTATTCTGTTTTCACTCTGCTACATGGGTGACATAAGGGGTGACATAAGGGTGACAAGAGAGCCAAACCCAAGCAATTGCATGTAACATGACAACAGGTGGGTGGATGGCAGTTCAATGACATGGAATCAACATGAGAACATAACTTAGATTGGGCAAAGAATACCATGCTGCCTTCTACTTAATTTACATGGATTTGCAAGAGAGTTTTTGGAACACATTCTTTGTATTACCTGCATTTGTTTTCAGTTCCCACAGGCATGTGGGGTATATTGTTAATCAAACTATTGTTACACCGTTCTCTCTCAGTTCTTGTCATTATCATCTGCTGACTTCCTGGTTACTCACCATTCAGCTTATCAAAGTATCCACTGTTTTATTAAGATTTTCCACCTTCTCTCTTAAATAATTGATTCTCTCAATTGTTTGTTTGGGGTTTTTTTGAATCCTTATTTAGGAGCTCTAATTTCCCTCATCTTTTTTTTTCCTTTTCTTCTTTGTTCATTTTCTTGAGTCTGTGATGTGATTATCTTATGTCACAGTCCTTTTGCTCTAAACCAAACCCTCTCTACATGAAAGCCCTCCCCTTATAATAATTTTTAAAAAATAGCTAAATGAAACAAACTTAGACAACAGCAACTATGTTATTCTGTAACTAAACACCTTATGCTGGAGATTCTTTAAGTTATTCCATTCTCATTTGTAGAGGTCTACCGTAAATATCATTACAGTATTATTGGTACCTTCCTGAGATTTCTCCTTCCTTTTTTTATACTCATAGTATTTCTTTTTTTGTTCATTCATTTCTTCAAGTCTCATTGCTAGTTTTTTTTTTTTCTGTGAGATTTTCATTGTAGATTTCTTTCCTCTCTTTGGTTATTGCCTCTCCTAGTTGGTGCCTTTTTGCATTTTTTGAAATGATGAAGGGGAATTAGATAAAATTATTCACCTAATTATCTTGCTGGCATTCACTTTCTGTCAATTTTCTCCAAAATTCTGTAACCTAGTTCAATGTTTTCTTTACCTTGATGCCATTCTGGAATGCTACAATCACTATGTAAAGACCCTTTTAACAATCTGCTTTTATAGTCAACTAAAATTTCTATTTCTGTTCTACTTATTTACCCACCAAGGGGTCACACTTTAGACATCTTCAGCACATAAAATCATTCCATTTCTAAGATCTTAAGCATTGAAATTCTCTCCTATGGCCATAATATTCCTTTCCCCACTGCCTTATATGTTCCTTCCTTTACCATGATTTTAGTCTCTTTTTCTGAAGTGAATGGGCAGGATCACCTAAGTCAACTTGTATTTGAGTAGACATCTAGTATCTTTTTGAAAATCTTAAATGTGAAGGAACCTGCTAGCTCCTGAGACAGCCATTCCATTCTCATATATTCTTTGTTCTCTTAAAACATTACCTATTCTCCCATTCAATGCTACTCTGGTTTCCCATTCCTCTTCATACAATTCAGTGATCTACTTAATAGTGTAAACTCTTCCACCCTCAAACTTCATGCTTTCTTAACTTCATTCCACTTCTGCCTTTATAACCTTTAGTCTTGATTAACTCCTACCTTATGCATCCTTTGTTCTTAAACAGTAACTTCTAAACATTATTTGAAATCAAAGAAAGTTGATTTTTTTAAAAATAAATATTTTATTTTTCCTATCATATTTAAAAACAATTTTAACACTTATTTTTTTAAATTTTGAATTCCAAAGTCTTTCCCTCCCTTCCTCTTTCCCCCTTTCGTTGAGAAGGTAAACAATATGATAGTTTTTACATGTGCAGTTACACAAAGAATATTTCCATGTTACCCATGTTGTGCCAAAAAAAAAAAAATCCAAGAAAAACAAGTAAGCAAAAAAAAAAAAATTATGCATCAATCTGTATTTATACCCCATCAGTTCTTTCTCTGGAAGTGTATAGCATTTTTTCATCATGAGTCCTTCAGAATTGTCTTGGATTATTGTGTTATGGAGAACAGCTAAGTCATTCACGGTTGGTCATTGTACAGTTGTTCTCCTGGTTCTATTCATTTCGCTTTGCATCAGTTCATTGAAGTCTTTCCAGATTTTTCTGAAAACATCTTGCTCATCACTACTTATAGCACAATAATATATATCATAACCCTATACCACAACTTGTTCAGCCATTCTCCAATTGACGGGCATCTTATCAATTTCCAATTCTTTGCCATCACAAAAAAAAGCTGATATAAATATTTTTGTAGATATAGATCATTTTCCTTTAAAAGTAATGTCCACAGGATAGAGACTTAGTAGTGGTATGTCTGGGTCAAAGGGTAAAATGATTTTGGAGTCCTTTTTGGCATAGTTCCAAATTGCTCTCCAGAATAGTAGGATTAGTTCACAACTCCACCAATAGTACTTTAATGTCTCAATTTTCCTCTATCCCCTCCAATATTTGTAATTTTCCTTTTCTGTTATATTAGCCAATTTGATAGGTGTGAGGTGCTACCTCAGAGTTGTTATAATTTGTACTTCTCTGATCAATAGTGATTAGAGCATTTTTTCATATGACTATAGATAGCTTTGATTTCTTTATTTGAAAGCTACTTGTTCATATCCTTTCCCCACTGATCAATTAAGGAATGACCAGTACTCTGATAGATTTGACTCAGTTCTTTATATGTTTAAGAAATGAGATCTTTATCAGATAAACTTACTGTAATTTTTTCACAGTTATGATTACTACATATTTCCTTTATCCTGTTTTCCCCCATTTATCTTTCTCTTTTTTCTTTCACTATATCTTTCCTCAAAAATGTTTTGCTTCTGACTACCATCTCCACCAATGCTCTCTCCCTTCTATTAGCCTCCTTTCTCTTATCACTTTCCCCTCCTACTTCCCTTAGGCTAAGACAGATTTCTATACCCAACTGAGTATACATGTTATTCCCTCTTTGAGCCAATTCCAAGGAAAGTGAGATTTGTGTTGTCTGTTCTCCTCCTCCTCCTCCTCCCATCTTCCCTCCACTTTAAAACACTTTCACACCTCTTTTATATGAGATAGTTTACCCCATCCTACCTTTCTCTTTCCCCGTCTACCAGTCCATCCCTCTTTCTTTTTCCTTAGTTTTCTTTTTTAGATATTCTGTCATAGTCTGCTTACACCTATGTCATCTATCTGTATGTGTGTGTGTGCGTTCTTATATATCCTATAATTACTCTAATAATGATAAAGTTCTTAGGACTTACAAGTATCACCTTTCCATGTGGGAATGTAAGTAGTTTAGTCTTATTAAATCCCTTATGGTTTCTCTTTCCTATTTATCTTTCTATGTTTCTCTTGAGTCATATATTTGAAAGTCAAATTTTCTACTTAACTCTGGTCTTTTCATCATGAATATTTGAAAGTCTTCTATTTCATTAAATACCTATTCATTTCCATTTTATAAATGAGTTCATCCCATTCACATTAAAAGTTATGATTACTGTTTGTGAATTTCTCTCCATCTTATTTTTACTCACTATTGTCTTTCTCAGCCTGTCTTTTAACCTTGTCCCTCTTAATTTATTTTTTTTCCTTACCCTCCTACTTCTTATTCTACACACCCTTCTAAGAGTCCCTCTTTTATCCTCTCTCCCCACTCTTCTAAATCTTCATCTACATACACTTCTTTCTTTCTTTATTTTATTTTTTTAAATTTGTTTTTGGATTATGACATTCATTTCCACAAAATTTTGAGTTCCAAATATTCTCCCTATCTCTACCCTCTCCCCACCCCATAATACCTTGCATTTTGATTACCCCTTCCCCCAGTGTGCCCTCCCGTCTATCACAACCCACCATTCCCTTATCCCCATCTTTTCTCTTTTCTTTTAGGGCAAGATAGATTTCTATACTCCATTACCTATATTTCTTATTTCCCAGTTATATGCAATAACAATTCTCAACATTCATTTCTAATACTTTGAATTCCAACTTCTCTCCCTTCCTCCTTCCCCACCCATCCCCACTGAGAAGGCAAACAATTCAATACAGGCTATGTATGTGTAGCCTTGCAAAAGACTTCCATAACAGTCTGTATAAGACCACCTATATTTCCCTCCATCCAACCCTGTCCCCTCTTTATTCTATTCTCTCATTTGCCCTTGTCCCTTCCTAAAAGTGTTTACTTCTAGTTACTCCCTTCTCCAATTTGTCCTCCATTCTATCATCCCCTTCACCCCACTTGTCCCCTTCTCTCCTACTTTCCTGTAGTGTAAGATAGATTTTCATACCAAATTTAGTGAGCATGTTATTCCCTTCTTAAGTCATATGTGAAGAGAGTAAGCTTCGCTTGTCCCTTCTCACCTCCTCCCTTTTGTCCTCCATTGAAAAAGATTTTTTTTATCTCTTTTATGACTGATAATTTGCCCCATTCCATTTCTCCCTTTCTCCTCCCAATATATTCCTCTCTCACCCCTTAATTTTATTTTTTTTATAGATATCATCCCTTCTGATTCAACTCAACCTGTGCTCTCTGTCTATGTGTGTGTGTGTGTGTGTGTGTGTGTGTGTGTGTGTGTGTGTAATCCCTCCACCTATCCAAATACTGAGAAAAGTCTCAAGAGTTACAAATATTATCTTTCCATGTAGGAATGTAAACAGTTCAGCTTTAGGAAATCCTTTATGATTTCTTTTTCCTGTTTACCTTTTCATGCTTCTCTTGATTCTTGTGTTTGAAAGTCAAATTTTCTATTCAGTTCTGGTCTTTTCATCAAGGATGCTTGAAAGTCCTCTATATCATTGAATGATCATTTTTTCCCTTGAAGTATTACACTCATTTTTGCTGGATAGGTGATTCTTTAATCCCAATTTCTTTGACTTCTGGAATATTCTATTCCAAGCCCTTGATCCATAAATGTAGAAGCTGCCAGATCCTGTGTTATCCTGACTGTATTTCCACAATACTAGAATTGTTTCTTTTAGGCTGCTTACAATATTTTTTCCTTGACCTAGGAACTCATTTGGCCACAATATTCCCAGGAGTTTTTCTTTTCAGGTCTCTTTCAGGAGGTGATTGGTGGATTCTTTCAATATTTATTTTGCCCTCTGGTTCTAGAATATCAGGGCAGTTTTCCTTAAAAATTTTATGAAAGATAATGTCTAGGCTCTTTTTTTTGATCATGGCTTTCAGGTAGTCTCATAATTTTTAAATTGTCTCTCCTGGATCTATTTTCCAGGTCAGTTGTTTTTCCAGTGAGATATTTCACATTATCTTCTACTTTTTCATTCTTTTGGTTTTGTTTTGTAATTTCTTGGTTTATCATACAGTCATTAGCTTCCCTCAGCTCTACTCTCATTTTTAAAGAACTATTTTCTTCAGTGAGCTTTTGGGCCCCCTTTTCCATTTCGCTGATTCTGCTTTTTAAAACCTTCTTCTCCTCATTGGCTATTTGACCTCTCTTTCTAATTGAGTCAGCCTATTTTTAAAGGTGTTGTTTTCTTCAGCATTTTTTTGGGTCTCCTTTAGCAAGCTGTTGACATGCTTTTCAAGCTCTTCTATAGCCTGAGCCCATTTCATATTTATTTTGGAGGTACTGGAGGCAGAAGCCTTGACTTCCTCTGACAGTATGCATTGTTCTTCCTCATCTGAAAGAATGGAAGGAGATATCTGTTCACCAAGAAAGTAACCTTTTATGGTCTTATTTTTTTTCCCTTTTTTGGGCATTTTCCCAGTCAGTTACTTGATTTCTGAATCCTTTGTCAAGAGAAGGGTCCTAGTGCTCGTCCCCCCCCCCCCCCCCCCCCCCCGCCCCAGTACCATGCTCAGGCAAAATTCAGATCAACTGCTCAATTCCTCCAGGGCCTTGGGGGGGGGGCACAGGGCCATCACTCAGGTCTGAGGTTCAGATCAGCTGCTTAATTCCCCAAGAAGCTTTAGGCTGAGTGCTTCACAGATGCACACCACTGCTGCCATCGCTGCTACCACTGCCACCACCACTGCCACCACCTGGGACCTGTGCTGGGCGGGGCTCTGCTCCCCTCCCACTCAGCTGGGAAAGCCCTCTCACTGACCTTTGAAGCTTTCTTTGGTGTTTGTGGGTTGATGGATCTGAGATCCTAACTGTTGGGGATTCTGCCCTGAAGGCCTGTTCTAGTCCTGTTCCTCACGATGCCATGAAGCCAGGCCTGGACTCTGATCTGCTCAGTGTCCCGCAGGATGGACCTTTCCTGTTGGCCTTCCAGGTTACCTGTGTCTGGAAATCTATTTCACACTGTCATTCTGTGGCTTCTGCTGCAATAGAATTTGTTGAGTCAGTTTTTATTTTATGGTACTTTATGGGCTGTGAGGGAAGAGCTAAAGTATGTGTGTCTTTCTACTCTGCCATTTTGGCTCTGCCCCCCTACATACTCTTGTAAAAGTCTCTCCCTCACTTTGTCCCCAGTTCTATCATGTCTCTACAAGTTCAGAATACTTCTACACCCATTCAGATGTACATATTGCTTCCTCTTCGATCCAGATGAAAGAAAGTTTCTATTACTAGATCTCTGCCTCTACCTGTGTCCTCTGTAACAGTTCTTCCCTTCACACCCCATCTTTATGAGATAATTGCTCCTTTTTACCTTTTCCTACCCAATTCATTTGGAAGAACAAAAAGTCAAGAATATCAGAGGAACCAATGAAAAACAATGTAAAGGAAGGAGGTTGAACAGTACCATTTCTTAAGTAACATTATAAGGCAGTAATTATCAAAAGTATCTGGTACTAACTAATAAATAGAAGGCAGAACAATGAAACAGAGTAGACATATAATTTACAGCAGAAAATAAATATAGTAACTTTATGTTTGACAAGTACAAAGACTTAAGATTTTGGAATAAGAATTCATTATTTAGTAAAAATTGTTGGGAAAACTGGAAAGCAGTATGGCAGAAACTGGTCATAAACCAATATCTTACCTCATTTACCAAGATAAGGTCAAAATGGATACATGAGCTAGATATAAAGAGAGATAGTACAAGAAAATTTAAAGAACATGGAACATATTACTTATCAGACTTGTAGATAGGCAAACAACTTATGAATAAATAAGAGATAGAGAGTAAAGTTAGGTATAAAATGGATAATTTTGATTACATTAAATTAAAAAAAGTTGTACAAATGAAACAAAAGTAGCTAAGGTCAGAAGGAAAACAGAAAATTGGGAGGAAATTTTATAGACAGTTTTCAGATAAAGGTTTCATATCTCAAGTATATAAAGAATATTGTAAAAGTTATAAGAATGTAAGTCATACCCCAATTGATAAATGGTCAAAGGATATGAACAGACAGTTTTCCAATGAAGAAATCAAAGCTATCTGTAGTCATATGAAAAAAAATGTTCTACATCATTATTGATTAGAGAAATGCAAATTAAAACAACTTCAAGATGTCATGTCATGCCTATTAAATTGGCTAAAATGATAGGGGAAGATGACAAATGTTGGAGATGATGTGGAAAAATCATGACAGCAATTCATTGTTAGTGGAATTGTGAACTGATCCAAACATATTGGAGAGCAATCTGAAATTATATCCCAAGAATTATAAAACTGTATACACCTTTTGACCCAATAATACCACTACCAGGTCCATTTCCAAAGATGATAGAAAAAAAAGGACAAAAGCGTATATGTTCTAAGATATTTATAGAAGCTCTCTTTGTGGTGGCAAAGAACTGTTAGTTGAAGGAGTATCTTTCAACTGGAGAATGGTTGAACAAGTTGTGGTATATTATTGTGATAGGATACTACTCTAATATGAGAAATGATGAGCTCACTGATATTAGAAAAATATGGATAGACTTGCACAAAATAATGAAGAGTAAAATGAGAAGAACCAAGAGAACATTGTATATAATAAGAGCAATATTGTTTTAAGAACGACTTTGAAAGACAGTCATTTTGACTAATATAAATATCACAAAGAACATATGGAGGAAGATGCTATCTGCATCCAGAGAAAGAATTGATAAATAGAAGTATGTATAGAATGATTTTACATATATGTCTAATGGTAGCCAACTCTAGGGTGGTGTGGGGGAAGGGAAGAGAAAAAAGGAAAAGGATGAAATTTACATAACTTTATTGTCTGTTTAAAAGGAATAACAGATTGTACACAATTGATTTGCAGCTTCATGTGCAATCATTTTTTCATTATGCTATTAAAATGCTTGTTTTATTCCATAAATTAAAAAACAAATAAATAAATAAATGAAAGGATTTGGTATAGCACTTTGGCCAGTCCTCAAGGGCAAGTGTGATAAAAGTCTGTCATAGTATGAGGTTCCTAGAGTAAAGTATCACTCAAATAAAATCATAGCTAAGACCCTGAAGTATGACCAAGGTAAGGAAAAGGAAGCAGGTAGACACCTGCAGATAAATGTTTGGTATATACTTCTAGCAGATGGGATTTGACCAAAGAGAAAAACAAGTTTCTAGCCATGAAAAGAAGGATTTGCTCAAATAGTTTTGAAGACATAGTCATAACTCTTTGCTTCTGGTTTCTCCATTGTCAACTGACATGTATTCACATGTCTTGCCTCAAGATCTGTTTCTGACTTCATCACTGAGATCAGCAGTTTGAAGGTACTAAATGGGTAGAGTCTTTTTCTTAGTAAGTTGAATTTCAGGGTTGGGTTGTTGAGAATTTCATGGGGTGGGAGGGGGAATAGATGTTAGGTTGGAGCTTTGACCGCTAAAAAGCAAGAGAGACAAGACAGATACATAGAACAAACTCAGGCAATTGATGAATGAGGATACATAACTGTAACTTCTCTGTTACAGATAGAGAAATACCACTTGTTGGGTATTTTATAGTGTAGATTTCTTTCATGTATTGTTTGAACTAGATGGTTGCTTATATCCCAGCTCTAAATTCTATGAATTTTTTTGTCTTTTGTACTCTCTAACCTTTAAGAACAAGCCTATAATAGGAGTCAAACTAAAAGCATTCTTTTACAATGTCAGAATTGGTTTGACAGCTTTTGTTATTGATTAGATGTTGTTTTTGCTATTTTTATGGCTAATAAAATACCCAACTAACAGTTATCTGTCCCAAGAGACATTTGAGATTCAGTGTAATGGACTAGTCAGAGCCTGAAGATCCAGAAAAACAATTATTTGACTTATCAGAGCTACAAAAGAAGAATATCTTTCTTTTCTGTTTTTGCTTCTTACATTAAAAAAAACTTTAAAATTTTTTTCCAGAATTTTTCAACTCAAATACCAAAAAAAGCATTTCCACATAGAAAGTAAAAGAGAAGAGATTATATGTGAAACTATGAATTTTCATTATGTATAGATTACTTTAATATATTAATATATATTTCATATGTATCCATACAATATGTATGGATACATATGTGGATACATATAAAATTCAACATGTTGATTTCCAAGCTGGTCTACTGGTCTATATTTAGTCCTTTACTTCCTCTGTTCTCTTCTATGTATTTAAAAAAAATGACTCTCCTTTTTTGGGCAAGAGTATCATTAACTTTCTTTTCTATCTTCTTTATAATTCCACTTGGTTCCTTTAGAAAAAAAACAACACAGAATTCTTGAAGTAAAGAAACATAGTCAAGCAAAAGCAATTCTAATATTTGCCAAGTCTAGAAATGTTTGTCTAATTCTATACTTTGAGTCGATCTCTCAGACTGTTTGGGGGATGGGGGGCATGTTTGGTATTTATGTCCAAAATTCTATTATTCCATCTATTGAAGTCCTAACATCCAAGTCCCAACACAAAGTTCAGGACCTGCCTTTTCACTCAAGTCTTCCAATACCACCTCAAATAAAAGGAATTTCTTCTTCTTTAAATATCTCATAATACTTTGCCTGAATCCCTTCATATATTCCTCATAGAATATATGTGTGTGTGAGTGTATGTGTGTGTATATATGTGTATATATATATATGTATACACATGTATATTGTGTATGGATTATAATTCCCATTCCCACTCCCATTAGAGTGCATTCTTCTTGTGGGCAGTCACTGCCCTGATTTTTCTGACCTATTTACCTGGATTCTCACTAGTGAGAAAGGTGGATGGAGTATTTTTGCAGTCACCATGTTACTTTCATGAATACCCTTTGCTAGGGGTTGGTTAGGCTCCCTCTGTGTGTTCTCCAATGTCACACAAAGAAATGACTGATCACAGGTAGAAGCTGGTAAATAATTGTGTCATTTGAAACCCTGGTTCCTTATCCCTGTCGTGCTAGAGTAGGTTTTCAGCTCATTTAGCCATTAAATCTGAAACCAAATTTAAGAAATCAAAACAAGCTTAGGCAGAAGAGAAACATGAGGGAGGGGAAAAAGGCTAAATGGAAAAAAGTACAAAGCTAAAATAGAGGACTTGTCAAGTTCAGTTTTTCATTCTACAGAAAGAGAAAATCTCTCTGGGAAAATAGTATGCTTTATGCTGAGTCCATGAATTGGGAGTCAGAAACCTAATTCTTTCTCTGCCACTATCATAACCAATTGACTCCCTTGGTCTACTCTCACCTATTCTCAAGTAAAGATGGTGTCTCAGATCATTCAACTAATCAACACCTATTTCTTAAGTACTTATTATGTGCCCCAAACTATGCGAAACACTGCTAATAGAACGGTTCTGGTCCTCAAGAAACTCATATTCTAATTTAGGGAGAGGGAAAATATATGCATAAATTTGCATAAACCAGATACGTGCAGAGTAAATGGAAGGTAGCTTTAAATGGTAAAGTACATAGTCAGACTTCTGCTTTAGGAAAAGCACTTTGGCAGCTGAGTGGAGAATAGACTGGAGTGGAGATAGATTTGAGTCAACTTACTATTTTGGGGATCTCGGTTTCTTCATCTGTACAATGAGAGGGTTGGGCTACATAACCTCTCCATATCTAACTTTATGAAATACTTGTCTCTTGGGTCTGCTGTGCATTGCAGCACTCTGTTGCCTCAGGCTATGTAAAATGCGACTTCCATCTGCTCTTATCATACAGAAAAACACATACATCATCATCTTAACATTGCTTAGTTTCTGATTTTTCCCATCAGATTAGAGAGAAATCCAACTTATTGGGAGGGAGAGCAGAGCAGAGAAATGGCTGCTTACTCAGGGACTGGGCAGAAGTTATTAATAAGTAAAGCATTAAAACAGAAGAGATTAGTAGAGAGTTAAAAAAAAAAAAATGAATGAAGTCACCCGTAATAGCAAGTGCACTCATATTCAAAATCACTCCTCTGTGTGCTTTGATGTTTTTTGAAGAGTGTCCTTCCCTTGATTTCTATTTCATTGGGTTTAGTTGTTACCCATTAAAATAGTAAAAATGGCTGAAAATGTAGCTAAAAAATGATCTCTCTTTGCTCAGATATCTTGCAGCACTTTCCCTGACACTCCTTAGCTCCTTGTAGGATAAATATCCTTGTAGGATATTTATTACGATAGAAGACTCTTTTACCCATACCTGTGAGAGGTACATTTTTTGTTTCTTTTCTATTTTTTGAATAATATGATCTTTAATATTGATTCCATATCCACTAAAAATGTATTCCAATTATATTTTAACATATTTTAATCTTGTTTGGACAGTGCTTGGAAATGTTAAAGCTATAACATCTCTGCTGTGAACAAATATAAACATTTTGGAGAGTGAGCTGACAATATGCAAGAGCTATAAAACTTACCATACCCTTTGACCCAGGAATCTAACTTGTACTTAAATACTTAGGGAGATTTACAGTCTTATTAGTGTATATATTTCCATGGCACCTGTTTAAGGGAAACTAGTCATCCCAGGACTGAAAACAAAATATCCTAAATGGCCCAGGGTAGTTAGTAGAAACGGTGTTTCATATTTATAAACAGATTTACAAAAATTGGTACACACTCCAAAGGCACTAGGGTGAGAGAGAGAAACTTTTATTTCTGAGAAACATGCCAATTACATAAAAGTAACAAGAAAGACACATTCAGATGAATACAACATCTTTGGTGTTGTGTAGTATGGTGGAATGAACATTATTTCTGGATTTAGAGGGCCGGGGTTCAAATCCCACTTTTGATATTTACCACATATGTGATAATGGGTGACTTACTTAACCTCCTGGGGTCTCAGTTTCCTTATGTGGAAAATAAAACAGTTGAACTAGATGACCTTTGA
This sequence comes from Notamacropus eugenii, assembly GCF_028372415.1. NCBI lineage: Eukaryota > Metazoa > Chordata > Mammalia > Diprotodontia > Macropodidae > Notamacropus > Notamacropus eugenii. The sequence continues at coordinate 97,971,466 of NC_092872.1, read as the reverse complement.
GGTTCATTCTAGATCAGCGATGCTATGATCTATGAATTCACCAGTCACACTTGACTGATGACAGGTCCCCAGCACATACTTAATGGATAAGTAAACTGTCATTAAATAAGAGAAACTTGCATTTTTTTCTTTTTTTTAATTTTAAAAAATTTAATTTTTAATTTATGGAATGAAACAAGCTTTTCCATAACAGAGTATAATAAAAAGATGATCGTATATGAAACTGCAAGTCTCCTATGCACAACTTATTCTTCCTTTCAAATATGCAACAAAATTATTATGTAAATTTATTTTTTCTCTCCCCCACACCCTTGAGATGGTTACCATTAGACACAAATGGGTAATACTTTTTCAAATGGAGAAATATTTTTATCTGTTGATTAAGTATTCACAAAGGAGAACCTAAGTATATGCTTAGCTTCATAAGCTTATGATAAAATATCATTGCCTTAGTTCTGTATACTTGTGCTTGTTCAGTTGCTGTGATCCAGTTAAAATACTTGGGTTGAACTGAATCAGTAAATTATAATCAGTGACCTCAATGTTCTCTCTTTTTCAAATACTTATCCTTTAATAAATGTTTATTGTCATATTCTCTTTTTACATTGCTAAAATTTCTTTTAGTATTGCTTCCCCTACCCCTTCCCAGGGAGCCATCACATATAACAAATATTTTTTAAAAATAGTATTTTATTTTCCCAATTACATGTAAAAACAAATTTTAACATTCATTTTTCATAAATTTTGAGTTCCAAATTTTCTCCCTTTCTCTCTGCTCCTCTCTCTGTGACAGTAAGCAATTTAATATAGGCTATATATGTGGAATCATGTAAAACATATTTCCATATCAGTCACGTTATGAAATAAGAAAGTTGGTAAAAAAAAAAATTAGTTTGCAAAAGAAAAAACACACACACAAAATGAAAATAGTATGTTTAGATTTGCATTCAGATTCCATCCATTCTTTCTCTGGATGTGGATAGCAATTACCATCCTGAGTCTTTTGGAATTGTCTTGTATCATTGTATTGCTGAGAAGAGCTAAGTCTATCAAAGATAGTCACCGCATAATGTTTAACAAATACTTTTTGAAAGAAAAAAAGAGAGGAAAAACACAGTAAAAATAATCAATACATTGAAAAAGCCTAAAAATATATGAAATATTCCACAGCTATAGACCTTCCACTTCTGCAAAAGAGTGGGGTGGAGGGGAGTCCCCCCATATCCTGAGGTAATTTACCTGATTCCAGAAATCTACAAATGGTGGAACCTGGGGATTTTTTCCAAGTTGTACAGGGCTGCAGGAATTTGAAGCAATGTTAGACCAAAAATAGCTAGGTGGAAGAGAAAATCTTTCAGCAAGGACCCAGATGTTTCCAAATGGAGTAATTCCCCTGAAAGCTTCCATGTAGTTATGCCCCTGAATCTAAGTTATCAAGCTATCACCTTTAGAAGTAATTTTTCTAATTTAGAGGAGAGGAAAGATTCAAAAGGAAAAGAGTGATAGAATACCTCATATATATATATATATATATATATATATATATATATATATATATATATATATATATATATATATATAGACCTTCCTATTTTACAAAGTTTATTTTCAATGACTTTTTGAGGGTATGTTGCTGTAAAGAAACAATAGGAAAAGGCTAAGAATGGGAGACAGCCGAACCATAATAGCATGCAAGCAATGCTGATCATTTGCCTCTTCTTAGATAGAAATTGATGAGCCTGAGTGTCCCAGGCAGAAATGACTCTAGCTAAAGAAGGCAGTTTGGTACAGTGGAAAGACTATTCTGCCTTGGAAGTTCAAAGTCCTAGGTTCATATCCTGACTCTGAGGCTTATTCCTTGTGAGACCTGGGGCTCATCCCCTGGGTCTCAGTTTCTTCATCTGTAGAAATGAGATAACTGTCTCAGATGACCTCTGTTCTTTCTAGTTCTAAATCTATGACCCAATAAATGCTTTACATATGTGTATCCAATGTGAATATTTCTTCTACTGAGAGGCTCCCTCATGAGGCTCTTTGCAGTCGCTATCCTCCAATGTCACAAACAGTTCATTGCTCACTTGACTCCCCAAACCTTTCTAACTTAATCAGGGTGCTTGTTGCCAGAGCTTGCTCTGGTGTCTTAGCTTACGGGAATCCAGAGTGCTCATTGTACCATGATGAAGCATCAGAGCGGGGCTTTAGTAGAACTCCTATCAGGTAATACTTACAACAATTATAATGCTCATTCCTTGACTTTTCATTCTTTGATTCATTCAGTGAGCATTTGCTACTGATCTAATATGTGCCTGCCCCCGTGTTAAATAAAAAAAATCACTAGCACTTTATTTACTCTCAATATCACCATAAGGCAAATCACCTCTTCATTTGCATAAAAATAATGCACCACTGTAGGTCAGTCACCCCTCTGGGATGCTGAATAGTAGAACCAAAGATACGTGTTTGCATAATTCTTTTACTTCTCTCCAGTCCCTCCCTGTCTAAACACACACACATGCACACACGCACACACATACGCACACACACACATACACACACACACGCACACCCATACACACACACGCACACACATACACACATGCACACGCGCACACACATACACACACACACATGCACGCACACACACATACATACATGCACGCACACATGCACGCACACACGCACGTGCACACACACACACAACGCGTGCACACATGCACACACACGCACACATACACACATGCACACGCACACACATGCACACACACACGCACACACACACTCTTTCATTGCTTTGAAGTATGCATGTGGATTATACTTTTTTCTATCATATTTTTAATGAGCGTACATATTCTTTAATATTTTAATGATATCTTGCTTTTATAGCACCTGCATTCTGAATATTTTCCTTTCCTTCTTCCCTACCCAGTAGGCCATCCCTTGTAACAAAAAATAAAATAGAAAGAGAAGAAAAACCATTTAGTAAAACTCTTGAAGGCATCAATGTTGTGTGACAGTATAAGTGACATTTCACACTCATAACTTCCCACATTTGCCAAGAAGGAAGGACCACGCTTGTTTTATTAGGGCAGTTGTTCAGTGCTTGCAATAAGCCCAGTTTTCTCAACACCACACAAACCCAGCCTTTAAACATCTGTATTCTTCCTGTGAGGCTGCATATCTTCAGATCATGGAGCAACCAATATTGGAAGATTCTTAACTACAGAAAAGCCAATGAGGAAAAAAATATGGTGAGCATAAGCATATTCTCAAATATGGTGTTTTCACTAGGACTTGACATCAAGGACACATGTATGATTAGAAACATGTAGGAATGTGAATATCAGAGAGATGATCAAAGTATTTATTAAGTACTTACTGTGTTGCAAGCCGTATGCAAATCTCTGGGGGTGCAAATATAAGTAAGCAAGATATTTTATCTTTGGCTATGCACTCATACATGCATACACACATAATACAATATACACATAGACATGCATAATACATGTATACATAGATACAGGCACATGTATATGTGTATATATATGTATATATGGCATTGGTGTATGATATGTTAATGCATACATAGTTAGTATTAAGTATATTCACACACATGTATACACATGTGTATAAATACATGTATGCATCCATATGGTATCAACTTCCCTGCCACCTCTGTGAGTCTAGGAGCTCCTAGAGTATGAGTTCCTTTTTACCACCCACAATTCATGGCAGTAGATTTGGCAAGCAGTGGGTTTTCCCTTACTAGAATTCTCCAAACAAAAGTCAGATGACCACTTGTAGGTTATTTTTCAGAGGAGATTATTATTCATCTCTAGGTTAGACTAGGTGGTCCCTGAGATCCTACACTCAGATGCACAGACTTTTTGTATGTTATACATATATGTTTGCATACATAGATGCATACACACATATGTGTCCAAAGATATATACACACATACGTATACATAGACATATAATATCTCTCACTGCTAGACATATATATATATATATACATTAATGAAAATGTATCTGTATCTATATATGTATATGTGCTTTCCTCAAGTAGTTTAATGGGGAAAGAGTGGTGGGGAATGAACATTTACTACTGCACTATGATATAGAGATGGATAAGAAGTGTCATGGAGGCCAATGAATTGGCAAGATAAGCAAAAACTCACCCATAAGAACTGGGTGACCTAACAGTGGAGTCTCATAATGAGAAGATCACAGACCCATTGATATACTGAAAAATTAAAAACTAGTTAAAGAGAAATATTACTATATTAAAATAATTTTCATTTGATACCCTTGGAAAACTTTATAAATGCTGTCATACTTTTATGATGTTTATATTACAGGTTGGGTAAGGATGGTTTGTATACATATATGTACTCATACATATAGGATGTCCCCCAAATCTGTGGGGCCACCCTGGCGGAAAGCCAGGAATTGTTTCATGATTTTTTTGCTTATCTACTTAGCATAGTATTGATTGGTAGTCACTCCCTAAATGGAGATGCTGCTGAAAGACAGGCCCAGACCTCAAAGAATCCCATAAACTTTTAGGGATCCATACCCATGGCCCAGGGACAGCTCGGTGGCACAGTGGATAGAGTGCGGGGCCTGAAATCAGGAAGATGAGTCTTCCCGAGTTCAATCCTGACCTCAGACACTTCCTAGTTGGGTGACCTTGGGTAAAAGTTACTTAACCCTGTTTGCTCCAGTTCCTCATCTGTAAAGTGAGCTGAAAAAGGAAATGGCAAATCACTCCGGAATCTTTGTCAAGAAAACTCCAAATGGGGTCACAAGGGGTCAGAAACAATTGAAATGACTGAACAACACCAAGCCCAAAGGCCCATAATGCAGCCTTAAATTGCCCAGAGATTCACACTCAAATGTATATTCCCCATTTATATGCAATGACTCACATAGACTCCATGCTAAGTAATAATCTTCTCTGCTTCCATATCTGTTCTCTTTCCTTGGGATACTCAAACTTCACCCTCAATATAATCCATCATAAACACCAGGGTCTAGGTTCCATCCAACACTATTGCATTCATTACGAGCATCAGGAAAACACTGCTGTAGCTTATTATTCTTGAATCCCGCCAAACTGGCTTGGAAGGATAGCCCTAGCAGAAAGTCTCTACCAACTCTAGGGCATAAATGTCCTAAGTGGGAGAGTCTTTTGTTTTTTCCTTAGGTCCTTCTGTTATAAATTGAATGTTGGCTTCCTTGCCTTCTCTGATTCTAGGATCTCTTGGACTATGAATTCCTTTTGACCACCATGGCGGTGAACCTTGGGAGGCAGTGGGTTCTCCCTTACTGGAGTGTTTCAAAGTTCAGGTGACTACTTATTTTCACAGAGAAGATTATTGTTCATCTCTAGATTAGATTAAGGGGACTCTGAGATCCCTTACAACTCAGAGACTGGGAGAAAAGTGCAGTTCAGGACCATGGGGAAATCAGGGTAGTCTGTGATAGCATGTTCACAGTTGTTAGATGAGTTCAAGTTCATAGGTTTATAAGATCATAGACCTATATCTAGAGGAGACCTCAGAGGCCATCTTATAACAACACTTTCATTTTACAGATGAGGAATCTCTGGCCCAACATGACTTGTCCCAGGTCACACAGGTAATATGTATCAGAGATAGAATTCAAACCCAGGGTTTCTGAGTCAAGAGCCAGCACTATTTTTACCGTACCATGGTGAGGTCATGTGGCTCACAAAGACCCCACATTCAGCAGCCCTCATCCCTTGAAATTCCTGGTGGTATAGAAGTAAAGTGAGGCTGGTGATTTACACAACCCTTCCTTACTGAAACCCAATTCACTTGGAAGTCATGGCGTCACCATCCTGACGGCAAGGTCCTCTTCAAGAATGAAGAACAGATAACAGCAACAATAGGTATAGAAATTCAGTTTTAAGTATCAGGAGCAGATAAGCGGTGTGGTAGGCTTGGAACATTCCTTGAGTATAGGTAGATGTGACAGGACCAGGTTTCTGTTGCCCTAAAATGGGGAGTCATTTTCCCTAAATGGGAAGGGACATTCCCTAAATGGGACAGCCAGAGAGCTGTCCTTGGAACTTGTTGGTCTTAACCTTCCTTAACATGGCATCTTGGTCACCTAAAGGCATAAGAAAAATCCCAGTCACATCGAGTTGGGCCCGCATCTTACATTTGATCCTTTGTGAGGATCAAATGAAATCATATACGTATCTCTGCTGGTGGGTGGGTTGGTTGGTTAATGACCCCATGTCTGCGCGTTGCTCAAGGCTAGGGGTGGCAGGAATGGATCATAATTGGTATGTTTCATGTTGTATAAACCCTCTTGGACTTTGACCTACTGCTTGTCAGAGACTTTTCCTTGTGCCCAGAATATACTCCCAGCAACCTTCTTCCTCTTGGAATCCCTAATTTCCTTAAAGCTCATCTCAAGTACCCTTTTCTACAAAAATTCATTCCAGACCCCGCCCTCCAACCTCAAGCTGCTAAATTACTTTATCCACATTTTGTATCTTTATGTAAATATGACGTTACCTACAATGGAATATAAACTCTATGAAAGCCAGAGCTGTTTTGTTTTAATCTGTGTATCCCCAAAGCCGAGAACATAGTGAATGCTTAATTAACACAGGTTCAATGAATGAATGAGAGCTTTTCACAGCTTTTTCTATAACTGAAATTGGGTTTTGATATGGACCCATTGCTTCATAAGCCCAAGCAGTGGTGATATCCACTCAATCCATCCCTAATGGACATAGGCCAGGTTCCAAAATTTTTTCTAAAAATATTCCCTCCAAAATGATCTTCCAGGGCAAGAATATTAAACAAAATCAACTGTAAATTTTAGAATTAGGGTCCACAAAAACTTGGGTGTATATGTGGTGGGGAGGCAGTTTTGGTTGAGGTTGCAGAATAATGTTAATTTAACTTGGAAATTCTTAATGATTCCTTGATGAGAGCATGAAATAGTAGACAATATGTCATAGTTCCAGAGTTCAAAAGCCAGTTCTTCCATTTAGTAGCTACCTGACCTTAAACAAGTCATAACCTCCCTGAGCCCATTTCCCTATTCATAAAATGAATGGGTTTGTTCTCTAAAATCCCTTCTAGCTCTAAATCTCTAATTCTGTAACTCATGGTGCTTGTCAAGTGACAGGTCAGTTGATCCTTCTCCTTCTGATGAAAGCATAGCTATTTTTCTGTGCCCCCATGGGTGGAGGAGGGGGGCAGACAGGGGATGGGTGGAGACTATAGGTCAGTAAAAAAAGAACTGAGGATGTAGGAAAGAGTTTACCTTGAAGAGAGGCATCACACCCTAGCTGGATGTGCTGTTGATCAAACAGGAGTCAGACATGATGATGCATGCCCATACTCCCTGCTGCCAGGGTGACTGAAGCTGGGCAGTCTCTTGAGTTCAGTAGTTAGCTGCACTGGGCTATGCTGAATGTCCACCCCAAGTTTGGCATTAATATGATGAGCACCCAGGTAGGAGAGGCCACTAGGCTATCTTGTTGTTATTCAGTCATGTCTGATTCCTCATGACCCCATGTGAGGTTTTCTTGGCAAAGATACTGGAATGTTTTGCCATTTCCTTCCAGCTTATTTTACAGATGAGGAACTGAGACAAATAGGGAGTAAGTAACTTACGCGGGGTCGCATAGTTAATAAGTGCCTGAGACTGGATTTGAAGTTGGGTCTTCCTGATTTCAAATCCAGTGCTCTATCCACTTCACCACCTAGCTACCCCAGTAGACTGCCTAAAGAGGAACAAATCAAAACAAATGAAAACTCCCCTATCAATCGATAATGGTATCAGAACCATGAGAAGTCTTTCTACTTCTAGCCTGAGACAGATGGAGAGACCCAGTCTTAAAAAGAAAAAAATAAAATGAAGTCAATTGGCAGGATTTGAAGGAAAAAAATCTTCCCAAAGAAAAAGAGCCTTAGAAATTTGGGTCCAAAGTTTAAGATATTTTAACACCAGCAAATACCAAGTTGAAAAGTCAGTATGAAATCTGTTGGGGCAAAGGCACTAAAAAAAAAAATGAGGAAACAGTAGGAATTGGAGAGAAGAATATTTGTTTCAGGCAACTTCTCTGTCCAAGAAAGGGGCAGTGTGTTAGCTCTTTGTCCTTTCTTGACTGTGGTAGAACAGAACAGACTGAGTGACCACTGGATGGGCATTCTGCAGAGGGATTCACTCACTATGGAGACCCTCCAAGGGGCTTTCTGACTGTTAAATCCTAAGTGTTTGAAGGAAAGAAAACTAAAGAAGATGTTGAATGGAGAATTTTACTGAAGATCCTTTGAGGATGTTGAAATAATTCAAACTCCATCTCTTTAATGAGCAAGAATTTCAAAGCCTTTGCACCGTTTGCTTTGTTCACCATTTCTTGGGATCACATACCTAGAGTTGGAAGAGACCTTAGAAGTCATGTAATCATAGGATGAGTGATTTTTAGCTCAGAGGGACATTTGAGGTCATCTAGCTTAACCTCCTTATTTACAGATGAAGAACTAAGGACAATAGAGGAAGGAAGGAAGGAAGGAAGGAAGGAAGGAAGGAAGGAAGGAAGGAAGGAAGGAAGGAAGGAAGGAAGGAAAGAAGAAAAGAGGGAAGGAAGGAGGGAGTGAGGAAGAGAGGGAAGGAAGGCAATACATATTTATTAAGCACATACTATGTGCCAGTACTTTGGTAAGCACTTTATAAATATTATCTCACTTGATCTTTCCAACAACCCTCTAGGGGGTCTATTATCACCCCCCCCCCCCCAACCCCACTGCCATTTTATAGTGGGGAAAACAGAGGTAGAAAGAAGTTAAACAACTTGTCCAGGATCACAAAGCTAGTATTTGATGCAGGATTTGAATCTGTCTTTCTGACTGCAAATCTAGCACTTTACTCCCCACACCATGCTCTTTCCCCAATGCTCATATTACAGATGAGGAAACTGAGAGGTGAAATAATTTGACTAACATCACACAGGTAGAGATATCAATCTAGCTCCCTGGACTCCAAATCCAGTACTCTTTCTAGTGTTTTGTACTGCTTCTAAGAAAGAAAACAGGTGATATTGGCTAAGAGCAATGACATTAAGTGATATGTAGGGGGGATCATGGTGTTGCCGATTTCATTTATGGCCTCTCCACAGCAAATTCTATCTACCCTCCTTTTGATCCTTGTCTCTGTTGCACAATTCAGTCAAGACCCTAAAAGGGACTACATAAACAGTGTGAGTCAACTGTTCATGACAGTCACTTACCCCATAATAACCATAATGACCTGATCCACCAAGATATGGGATTCTATAACACTTCTAAAATGGACCCAGAGTTCCTCGCATATGTTTCTGTATGCCATAGTACTCCCAGTGGGCCAACTAAAAATATTGCTTATCTTTTTGTGAGTCAGAGAATAAGGATACTCAGGCAATAATAACTTCATCCACTTCTGGGATTTTTCCAGGAATCAGGAGAACCTCTCATTATTTTCTCTGATCGTTTATTCATTTGGCAAGAGAGAAGGTGGGAAGGCTATTTCAATTTGTGACTGGAACATTAATGATCCAATTAGACAGATGAGGGAAGGTTACATATTAATACTGGTGATTTATTTTTCATCTTGAGGTCAATTGGCAGCAAGCAGAGGTTCTTAAATCTCAGTAACTAAGCTGAACCCTATCTACATCAAGTAACGTGTTGGTGTTATTTTCCAAATTACTCTTTCATCAAAGGTATTTAAGATGCATCATATGAATATCTTCTGCATTTTATTCCTCCTTCAAACAATAGACATCTACTTGCTATCTCCTGTGTAATCTTTTCAAGTTATTAAAGGCAAGACAGATATCGAAATTTAGTGTCCTAATGATATCCATTGAGAACACTAAGTGATCCTCTAATTATAACCAAGCAATCAGCATAAAGAATGACTTAATTTGGGGCCTATGTCACTTTGTTCTCATCTTATCTTCTCAGAGTATTACTGAGATAGTATTTTTGCTGAAAATATTAGTAATTAGGGTCACATGATACCTTACTGAAAGATCCAAGAGCTCTGGGACAGGCCTACCTGAGAGAAGGGGGAAGGACTCAAGAGGTGTTTTTTTTTTCCAATTAATTTCTTTTTAGTTTTCAACATTAAGTTCCACAAGTTTTTGAGTTTTGAATTTTCTGCACCTTCCTCCCTTTCCCTTCCACAGGATGGCATGCTATCTGATATGTTTTCACATTAATCATGTTGTAAAGAAGAATAAGAATCAGTAGGATGAACCATGAAAAAGATGAAGGAAAATGAGAGAGAGAGAGAGAGACAGAGAGACAGAGAGAGAGACACACACACACAGAGAGACAGAGACAGAGAGAGACAGAGAGAGACAGAGACAGAGAGACACAGAGAGAGACAGAGATAGAGACACAGAGAGAGAGACAGAGAGAGAGAAAGCACAAATGCTTCTATCTGCATTCAGACTCTGTAGTTCTTCCTCTGGATGTGGATAGCATTTTCTATCATGAACCTTGTGGAGTCTTAGAACCTTGCATTGCTGTGAAGGGCTAAGTCTATCAGAAATAGTCCTCCCACCATTTGGCTCTTATTGTATACAATGTTCTCCTGGGTTTTGCTCACTTCACTCAGCATCAGTTCACGTAAGTCTTTCCAGGTTTTTCTGAAGTCTTCCTGCTCATCATTTCTTATAGCACAATAAAATTCCATTACATTCATATACTACAACTTGTTCAGTCATTCCCCAATTGATGGGCATCCCCTCAACTTCCAATGCTTTACCACCACAAAAAAAGAGCTGCTATAAATACTTTTGTACATGTGGCCCCTTTTTCCATTTTTATGATCTCATTGGGATATAGACCTAGGGTCAAAAAAACAAAACAAAACATTTTTATAGCCCTTTGGGCATAGTACCAAATTGGTCTCCAAAATGGTTGGATCAGTTCACAACTCTACCAGCAATGCATTAATGTTCCAATTTTCCCACATCTTCTCAAGAATTTATCATTTTCCTGTTTTGTCATGTTAACTAATCTGATTGGTGTGATATGGTACTTCAGACTTATTTTGATTTGCATTTCTCTAATCAATAGTGATTTAGAAGATTTTTTCATATCACTATAGATAACTTTAATTTTTTCATCTGGGAACTGTCTGTTCATATCCTTTGATCATTTATCAATTGGATAATGACTTGTATTCTTATAAATTTGACTCAATTCTCTATATCTTAGAAATGAGGGCTTTATCAGAGACACTGGTTATAAGAATTCTTTTTTTCTTATTAAATAAATTTACTTTCAATTTTCAACATTCACTTCCACAAAATTTTGAATTTCAAATTTTCTCCCCATCTCCCCCCTTCCCCCACCTCAGAACAGCATATATTCAGGTTATCCTTTCTTGCAATCTGCCCTCCCTTTCCACCTACCTCCCCACTCTTATCCCGTTCCCTTCTATTTTTCTGTAAGACAAGATAGATTTCTATACCCTATTTTCTATATATCTTATTTCCTAGTTGCATATAAAAACAATTTTTAACATTCATTTTTAAAGCTTTGAGTTCCACATTCTCTTCCTTTCCCCCTCCCCACCCAACCTTATTGAGAGGGCAAGCAATTTGATATAGGTTATACATGTGTAGTCATGCAAAACACTTCTATAAGAATCATGTTGTGAAAGACTAACTATATTTCCCTCTATCCTGTCCTGCCCTCCATTTATTCTATTCTCTCCTTTGACCTGTCCCTCTGCGAAAGTGTTTCCTTCTGATTACTCCCTCCTTCAATCTGCTGTCCCTTCTTTTATGCCCCCTCTCTTATCCCCTTCCCTCCTGCTTTCCTGTAGGGTAAGATAAACTTCCAGTTGAGTGAGTATGTTATTCCCTTCTGAAGCCATATCTGATGAAAGGAAGGATCATTTATTCCCTCTCACCTTCTCCTTCTTCCTCTCCATTGTAAAAGCTCTTTCTTGCCTCTTTTTTTGTGAGATGATTTGCTGCATTCTACCTCTCCCTTTTTATTCCCCTAGCATATTCTCAACACTTAATTTTATTTTTTAGATATCATCCCTTCATATTCAGCTCACCCTGTGCCCTCTGTCTCTCTTTCTTTCTTTATATATATGTATATATATATATATATATATATATATATATATATATATATATACACACACACACATATAGATATACACATAGATATAAACACATACATATACATACACATATATGTATATACATATATATGTATACCACTACCCTAATACTGAGAAAAGTCTCATGAGTTAAAAATGTCATCTTTCCTTATAGGAATGTAAACAGTTCAACTTTAACAAATCCCTTATAGTTTCTCTTTCTTGTTTACCTTTTCATGCTTCTCTTGATTCTTGTATTGGGAAGTCAGATTTTCTATTCACTTCTAATCTTTTCAACCAGAATGCATGGAAATCCTCTATTTCATTGAAATTCCATTTTCCCCCCTGAAGTATTATACTCAGTTTTTCTAGGTAGGTGGTTCTTGGTTTTAATCCTATCTCCTTTGATCTCTGGAATATCATATTCTAAGCTCTCTGGTCCCTTAATGTAGAAGCTTCTAGATCTTGTATTATCCTGATTGTGTTTCCAAAATACTTGAATTGTCTCTTTCTGGATACTTGTAATATTTTCTCCTTGACCTAGGAACTCTGGAATTTGGCTACAATATTCCTAAGAGTTTTCGTTTTGGGATCTCTTTCAGGAGGTAATTAGTGGATTCTTTCCATTTCTATTTCACCCTCTGATTCTAGAATATCAGGGCAGTTTTCCTTGTTCATTTCTTGAAAGAAGATGGGGTCTTTGGGTTTCTCAAACAATAGATTACCATAGTCATTGACTGCTGTGTCTTGTGTACCTAATCTATTCTGCTGATCCATCACTCTGTTTCTTATTACCAAGTAGTTTTGATGATTGCTGCTTTATTATATGATTTAATATCTGGTATGGTTTGACCTTCTTCCCTAGTATTTCTTTTCATTAATTCCCTTTGTATTCTGGACCTCTTGTTCTTCCAGATGAATTTTGTTGTTATTTTTTATGGCTCTATGAAATAATATTTTGGTTGTATGATTAGTATGACACTGAATAAGTAAATTAATTTAGGTAGAATTGTCATTTTTATTATGTTAGCTCAGCCTACCCACAAGCAATTGATGTTTTTCCAATTATTTAGATCTGACTTTATTTGTGTGAAAAGTGTTTTGTAATTGTGTTCATATAATTCCTAGGTTTGTTTTGGCAGGTAGACTCCCAAATATTTTATAATGTCTACAGTAACTTTAAATGGAATTTTTCTTTTTATCTCTTACTGTTGAGCCAGGAGGTATTTTCAACAACATAGAAACAAACCCAAAATATTTATAATAGTAATAATAATGAAAGCTAGCATTTATATAATGCTTTAAGTTTTGCAAAGGATTTCATAAATATTATCTCATTTTATGCTCACAACAAGCCTGGGAGGTTGATACTATTATTACCCTCATTTTATAGATGAGGGAGCTGGGACAGACAGAAGTTCAGTGACTTGTCTGGGTTCACACAGCTAGTAAATGTCTGAGAACCCATTTGAACTCAAATCTTCCTTTCTCCAGGTCCAGGGCAAGTAATTGCAAAAGGGTGTCAACCTGAAAATGTGGTCAAAGAGGTAAACAGGTGAATTGAAATGTAAACCATATTGTTTATTCCCTTAAAGTTAGCAGATATATGATCACGGAGTCAGAAGGAAACTTCTGACTGTCTGATAGAAGAATGGCCAGGCTTAAATCTGTTTTATGAGAATCCCAGGATGTCTGTGTCCCTCAAATTTATGGTCTATATATATATATTAACTATACTATGAGAAAGGAAGTTTCTCAGCTGAATAACTTGTAAATACAGTAAGATAAGAGATTTGACAAAGTGTCAATTGAAATTATCACCCAGGATATCAGTGTTTTCTTTATCATTAACATGCCATAACATAATATATGCCCACAAAATATTACGATACAGAAAAAGTCCCATTATTTAAGATAGTGTCTCCAGTTAAGGGTCTCATAAAGAATGCTAAGTCCGCCCCATCTGGCTTTGTTGACATAGGAAGAGGTATTCTCTGAGTTTACTCAGAGAGCAAAGAAACTGTTGGGTTCAGGCTCTTCTTCTGGTTGATAAATTCAGGTGCTGGCCCTTATTAAAGTCCAAAAATGATATTAAATGATTATCAAGGGAGAGTGGTAATAGTTGGTGGGAAGGTGCTAACTATTGAGAGAAAAATGGAGATGAAATTCAACCTCTGCTGGCAGTTACCACACTATTACCATATGAGCTTAGAGAAATCTTGTCATCTGTACTGTGAGGGAGTTGATATTGCAAATACACAGCAGGAGAGGTAAAAAGTGCTACAAGGATCATAGGCTTAGCTGGAAGGGACCACAAAGGCCTTGGTGGCCTTTGTTTTTTGGGGTGATCTGGGTTAAGTCATTTTTCTAGAACCACACAGCCAGTCAGTGTTTGAGGCTGGATTTGAACATAGGTCCTCCTAACTCTAGGGCTGGCGCTCTATTCATTGTGCCCACCTAGCTGCCCAGCCTTTATTTTATATAATTAAAAGCTATTCTCTAGATGTATACATCATAAGATGTAACCAAAATCATGGTAGAAAGAAAGACAAAGAAAAAAAGGATAGGGCAAGATCTTATTCAGAGAATTTGTATGTAGCATCATGTATGGATGAAAACAATTGCCATATACATACAAATCACTAAAGCAGATATTTAAACAGGACTACCCCTTGATAACCTTTTGATAGTAAAACATACCCTCTATTATATATCATCTGTGAATTTTACAGGTCCTTAATTCTCTTGATACTTTTGCATGCAGAGGAGGGGGTATTATTATCTTGGTTTATCCATGAGAAAATAGAATTGTTTACTAAGTCCTTAAAGGTCATCCCCTGAGTCAGCAATAGTGTGTGAATGAGAAACTAAAATATTCTTCAACTTGCCTCCTACCCAGACCACATCAAACTCCTTGACCTTTTCCAAGGCTCCCAAACAATGAGGCAATAAACTTGAAAGGGTCCCATGGAGCTAAGTGTATGGGTATACCTCTTTTGCTGGGGTGTATGGGTTCACTAAGTCACATTCTTCTAAACTGATTCATTTCATAGACTATGTAAAGAAAGCCTGTGGTGAATCTTTGATGAATCTTTTTTGTTAAATAAGTAGAATCATCATAGATTTAGGATTGTTGTTGTTCAATCTCTGTTTTCGAAGAGGACCAATCTTGAGGGTGATATCTTGACTTTTGAGTGAATTGGATTTAAGTGAGGCAGAACTGGGCAAAGTCATCAGTCTCACTCTCTCCTCCAGTCATCAGGATCTGTTGACTGGAGTAGAAAGGGATTTGGAAGGCCATTCAGTTTAACCCCCTCATTTTAGAGATGAGAAGCTAAGTGATGTAATGCACATCACTTAATAGGTAATTATTAGCAATTACTGGCAGAGCTGATATTTGAATCCAGGTCCTATGCCTCCAATTTCAATAGTCCTTTCCCAGTAACACCATCTCTAACTTGTTTTCAAAATCGGGACTGCTTCATAATGGATTTGCATTCTTTTCCTTCATTTAAAATTTGATGTGATTTTATGTGAAGAGTACTGATCAATTTCACTTAATTCAAACGTTGCTCAATTTAACTCAACTCAAATTAAGAATCTGCCTTTCATTATGTAAGGCTCTGGTAACATGAAGACAAAATTATAAGTAGCTGAGATTTCTATATTACTTTAAAGTTTTCAAAGCACTATAAATTTGAACTTCAAAGTAACCTTGTGAGGTAGTTACCATAGGTCTTATTATTTCTATTTTACGTGAGGAAACTGTGACTCAGATGTTTTATGTTCCTTCCCCATGATCACAGTTATTGCGTCAGAGATGGGCTCAGAACCCGGATCTTCTGGATTCCTGTTCTAGCATTTTATTCACACTATGTTGGCTCACAAAGCAATCCTTGTTCTTGGGGAACTTGTATAACATGCACACAGAGAAGCAAATACTTGGTAGTTTAAGGAAGGAAAGATCATTGACTGCTCAGAGGATCAGGAAAGGTGTGAATAGGATAGGGGGCCCCTGGACTAAGCCTTCAGGGAAGCCAAGAATCTAAGAGGTGGAGGTGAGGAAAAAATGCTTTTGGGGCATGGGAGCCTCTTGAAGATGGGAGATGGAATTCCAAGTGTGGGGAAGGGTTGATTCAGAATTGATTCCCACATCATTTCAGTTCAATTCACCAAGCATTTATATTAAGAACCTACTGTGTGCCAGATACTGATGGTGTAAGGACAAAAATAAAACAGTTCCTGTCTCAGGGAGTTTATATCCTATTACTGAATGTCTATAAATAACTGGTAAGCCATAGTCAATTTTATTTAAAAAATGTCATTTAGTACTCACAACATCCAACACCTCACCAACACCTCACTTACCACTTGAAGAAAGTGGCCATCATTTATAGGACTTTGGCTTCTTCTCTTGTTTAATCCTGAGTCATATTTTCGAACACACGTGTGCACCTATATACCATTCTCCCCATATCTATTCTTTACAAATACCTTCCTATAATTTCAATATCTATATTGAATAACAAAATATGTATTAGGGACATGCAAGTCCTGGAATCGGGAGGACCTGAGTTCAAATCCAGTCTCAGACACTTAGTAGCAGTGTAACCCTGGGCAAGTCACTTAACCCTGTTTGCCTAGTTTCCTCATCTGTAAAATGAGCTGCAGTAGGAAATGGCCAACCACTCCAATATATTTGCTAAGAAGACCCCAAAAAGGATCACAGAAGGTTTGATATGACTGAAAAAAGGCTAAATGACAACAAAAATGTATATTGCTTTAATTTGGGGGATCATAGCAAGTTCTTGGAATTTCTCTTTCTTCTCACCTGGGGAGAAGATCAAATGTCTTATTGCCTTTGGATACTCATGTAAGTCCACCCTCATTCATCAATTCCACTACCTCTAAGGTATCTTTCCATCTAACTATAACTTCCTTATGTCTTCAGGTTTTATCTCTAACAAGAATGCCATGATTGATATGATTTTCTTTTCCCCTAGTTGTTCCTAGTATGCCTTTTGGTTTTTAGACACAGACCTTCTGTGTCTAATCTTGCATAATCACTTTGGGTTCTTCTTAATTCTCTGGCTTTTTTGCCCCCATCTAGGTAGCACCTGGGAATGCCATTATATGTCACATCCCCCTCCATGATTCACTTAGAAGTATAGGATGTCATATATTTAGAACTGAGAGACTCTAGAGATTGAGTCCAACCACCTTATTTTACAGGCTTGTCCAGGATCACCCAGCTGACAAGTATTCATGGCAGGATTAAAACCTACGTATTCATGATGCCAAATCTAACTCTATCATATCCACTACACCACACTACCTTTCAAAAAAAAATAACACCTGGTATTATCAGATAGTCTTCCACCAGATCCAACCTTGCTCAGCTTTTGAGATCAGAGGAGATTAGGCATGATATGACTTTAGATTTTAGTTGATATCTAATCCATCTCCCCTCTTTCAGCCTCTTCCCCTCAGCAGGGGCATTGTGAGGCTCAAATGAGAGAGCAGACATAAAGTGCTTTGCAAACCTTAAATTGTTATATAAATGCCAGTTATAGCAGTTATTCTACATTCATGAAGCCACTAGTCTGATGACTTCATTCCCTGAGCCTTCTATTGCCCTCTTGCTGAGCTCAGTGCTTATAGAGCAATACATGGATATGCTGGAAAATGGTTAATAACTGTGTTCTCTGGGGGGAAAAGCACATTTGTAAATTTAATCCACCTTGATAACATTTTCTTAAGTCTAGCAATTAATAAACAATAAATTAAGTCCCAATTTGTAGTGATTTCTGATCACTACAATGCTCACACTGAAAATTTTAGAATTGGTAAGTGAATTGATCATTGATTTGTGAAATTACAAAATTAAGGTAGCCATACCCTGTTTTTTGTTTTTGGTGCTTGCCAAAAAAGACATGGCATGGCAATTACACTTTAATTAGCCACAGAGGGTAAGAGGGCAAAAAGCACAGCAGAGAGAAGCCTAGAAAGGGATACAGAGGTACACTGCATGGGGAAAGGGGCTGAGATGGTTGAAGGAAGGCAGATAACATGGAGAAGAGAATGGGGAGGTGGGAGTGTATATCAGTAAGCACCCCAACATATACGGAGGGGCCTGCTATTACAGGTTCTCAGATTTGCATTCATAAAAGAAAAGGCAACTTTTGAGGGGCTAATAATCACTTTAATCAAGCACATGTATCGTTCCTTTAATCAAGTACATATATCATTGACCTAGTTCAGGGGAGTCAGCAGCCTGAACTTCAAAGAAAATACAGAGAAATCAAAGATTAACAGACAAGGTTTCTCTGCCTGACCATCCACAGACAGGTCCAACTGTCTGACCATAGTTTCCAGAGAGGGAAGCACCAACATATCGGTTCTCCAAGCCATGGGGAGGGATCCTTAGTGGCTTCCCAGAGTCCTTGTCTGGCCAAGCAAACACTTCCAATAAGCCTCAAAGTAAAACCTCATCTCAGAGTATTTATACTTGTTTTAGAGCCAGAGAATATCACAACCCTTCAGAATCAGTGCTTCATTAACGAAAGGCCTTCCCACAAATCTTCCCTAATCAAACTCACCTTAATGAGCAGGCCCATTAATGGGTGGGGAAGATCTTTAATCACATTAAAATAATTAACAATACAAATACATATACTGATTCTAGTTAAAGAAACTCTTATTTCTATACTTTACTCCTAGGAAAGACTCTTGATTGATAAAAACAAGATTCAGAGGCACTGGATTATGCTAAAACAAAACCAGCAAAACATCCTATTTTGCTTGTCATTACAAGGAAGCAGAGATTATCACTCACGTTACCATGGAGTAAAGTTAGGAACACTAAATAACATAGACCTGAAGGAGAAGAAAGAGGGTGGGGGAGAGGAGTGGGAATTTGCAGACTTATTTTTATTGGGCTTTTGGGGGGAACTCTTATCTATACCACCTTGGGTTTAGTTCATTTATGTATCCAAAATCATCTCAAAGTTATTGGTAAAAAACTTTAAAGTTAACATATCCATGTTATCTTAAAGTAATCAGTACCTTTTTGATATTTTTCTGGTCTGGAATTGTAGAAGTCTGAAATCTATGTGGAATTTACATATCATAGAATTTACGTACATAGGATCAGAACCCTGACAGCTAGATGGCTTCTGCTCTTTTAGCACAGTTTGCCAGGATGTGAATTTTGGTTAATATATAATAATACAATTTGTAAATTATGCTCCTTTGATCTTTGGGATAGTTTATACTTGACTTTTAGGTTTCCCTTTACTATCTTACTTTCTTATGTTGCAGTTATACTAACTACTTGTAAGCTTCCAATACTGACTACAAGAGGGAGGATGTAATCAGACAGAATGGAACATAATAATCCAGTAGAAGCTGGCCCCAACACACCTCTATAGCTGCTGCTCCTATCTCAGGTACTAATGATAATGATGTGGGATCCATTCCTTGCTCCTTTCACGTATCTATAGAAAAGGAAAGCCCTGTAGAGTTTTGGAGATTTGTACTTAGGTTGCAGGGTATTAAGAAGAAAATGGTATACAGAGTGAGAAGTCATTATATGTTGAAGAAATTTGACAGGGAGAAACATGAAATAATGAAGAGTGAATAAGCAGAACTAAGAGAACATTGTATATAGTAACATCAGTATTGTTTTAAGAATGATTTTGAACAAATGAGTCATTTTGACTATTATAAATATCCAAATTAACTATAAAGGACATATGATGCAAGATGCTATCTGTGTCCAGAGAAAGAACTGGTAAATAGAATATGTATAGAATAATTTTACACACACACACACACACACACACACACACACACACATCTACACACACCTATTTTTGTTTAATGGTAGACACCTGTAGGGTGAGAGGGGAAGGAAAAAAGGGAAAAAATTACATGAGAACTTTATTATACCTTTAAGAGGAATAGCTTGTTGTAAATTGATTTGCAGATTCATGTGCAATCATCTTTTTAAAAAATTATTCTGTGTTGTGGAAATGCTTATTGTGTTCCATAAATTAAAGAGGAAAGAAAGAGTGTGTAGACAGTCTGGTAGGGTCTGAAAAAAAATTTTTTTTTTAAATTGACAAGAGGACCATTTCTTCTTTTACTGACATGTTAATCATGGTTGCACAGAAACTGTCCCTGTTAGGTGAAATTAGTGGGTAAATGCAAAAGATTGCATTTTCAGGCTTGCAGATGAAGAAAAAGGAACCGTCCAGCTTGCAAATAATAATTGCACAGTGTGTGGCTTCTTACAACATCTATATTTGTGTCACAATGACAGTGGTTTGTGACATCTTGCACAAATGGGACAAAATAACTAATATGCAAAAGTATCTAGGCAAGCCAGAGAAATCTAGTTACCTAAAGATAAAGGAAATTTTCAAAAGCATTTTATTCATTTGTTTTTTCAAATATTTGTTGAATGCCAACCACATGTAATATACTATGCTAGACACCATGAGAAATATAAACATGAATAGGTTATGGTGCCTGCCTTCAAAGAACTTATAGTCTGGTAGGGAAGAGATTTTTACATAAGTAACTTCAAAGCAATATATAAATACGTAAGTAATTCAAGGCAAGATACTGATGTTTGAGAGACAAATAAGGAACTACAAGAACTCAGAGTGAGAATTCCTCTCCAGCTGAGAGACTTTCTGAGAGCATCATGGAGCAATTGGCATCTAACGTGATCCTTGAAAGATGCACAGGATTTCAAGAGATGGAGATGGATCTGAAGAATGCATTCCAAGAAGAGAGAATGAGATAAGCCAAGATAAAAAGATGGAGAAGTACAATCCATTTCTGGCAACAGTAAGTAGCTTGTTTGGCTAGAGCTGAAAAAGGATATTGACTCACAAATGAATGAACAGCTGCTATGGGCAAGACATTGTGCTGGATATTAATGAGATACAAGGATGAATGAGATCACAGGTCCCTGTCTCCCAACAGCTTATGGTTTAGAATGAGAAATATGAAAGATACAGAAATAACCATAATACAAAAGTGGTACCATGACACAAGTACAAAGAAAAAGCCAGGGAAATTCTCTGGACAGAAAGATTACTTTTGACAGAGGGTCTTATGGATGAGGGGGAAAAAAACTGGGCAAGAGTTAAGTTGGTCAGTGACTCATTGGACGATCTTATTCAGAAAGAAGAAGTAAGAGACGTGCTCACCTGCCAATTCATCAATTAGTTAATAAGGATTATTATGCCTACCATGTGCTAGGCACTTTACTTGGTGCTGAGGATGCAGAATTGAAGAATAAAATCTGTACTACTCTCCAGGGGTTTCCATTCTAACAAGGGAGATGATTAAATTGCACTGAACAAAATTATTTCGTCTTTATTTCATATTGGCATGTACAATGTGGGGGCACTAGCAACCAGTCAGATTTTCATCTTTATCTCTACGCAAACATCATAATTTCAGTGCATGAGTAGGAGCTCTGGAGCTCAAGTATTCAGATTCTACTGTCTCTTGCTGCACTGAAGTTCTCTCTCGGGACATACCTGGAATATGCTACCTTAGGACCTCCACCCTCGCTCTTAATCCAAAAGTATATCCCCCAATATAACATGTCTTCACCTTGACCACTGTCTCTCCTTCTATATTGTTCTAAGAGCTTGCAGTACCCAGGTTAGCTTTTAAAAACACTAACACCACATGTGCTAGTTCTCTGCTTACTTCCTGATTCCCCTTTACCAACCCCAAAGAAACATTCACTCCCATCTCCTTGAAATGGTTGGTAGGAGATGGTGTGTGGGGACAGAATGGCAACATCTGCTTCTGTCTTTTTCTTTCAGTTTCTACAATTACCATATATAGTAAATTCTGGTGTAGTTCCCGTGTACCGGGAGAATGTATTATATCTAGAGGGCAAAAACATGCCTAAGGATGGGGCTGCAAATGGAGGGAAAGAGTGGGGAAAGGAAAACAGGGGGAGAGAAAGAGAGAGGGAGGGAGGCACACAGAGAGAGAGAGAGAGAGAGAGAGAAAGAGAGAGAGAGAGAGAAACAA
The DNA here is from genome assembly GCF_028372415.1 of Notamacropus eugenii. NCBI lineage: Eukaryota > Metazoa > Chordata > Mammalia > Diprotodontia > Macropodidae > Notamacropus > Notamacropus eugenii. The sequence goes on along the minus strand of NC_092872.1, from coordinate 97,949,245 downwards.
GCAGTAGCATTCAAGAAAGAAGGAGAATTCCAGAGGGTTTGTGCTTTATTGCACAAAGAAACTGGCAGGCAATGAGGATGTTCTACACTGAGAAACTACATATGTTTGATAGATATGCTGGGGGAGCTGAGGAGCATCACTGAGAATAAGAGGAAGCTGGAGTGGGGGGAAAGAGAGGGAGGAAAAAAGGGGGACGGGGAGAAGAAGAGAAAGAAGGAGAAGGGAAAGAGAGAAAGGGGAGAGAGAGAGAGAGAGAAAGAGAGAGAGAGAGAGAGAGAGAGAGAGAGAGAGAGAGAGAGAGAGAGAGAGAGAGAAAGAGAGAGAGAGAGAAAGAGGGAAAGAAAGATGAGAGACAAGCTCATGCAGACATGTACAGGCAGAGACAGACAAGGAGGGAGAGAGGCAGAGAAAGGGGAGAATTAGCTCTGTTGACTGAAAAAAAGATCAGTGGTCTTGACTAGTTCCACTAGAGTGAATAGTGAGTAAAAGGGAATAATGTTAATTAAGTCTGAAGAGTTAGGCTGGAGGAAGATTGTGAAGGATTTGTTTGCCAGCATCAGGCATTAGTTGTATTCCAGAAGCAATTAACAGGAAAATTGAAGCCATGAAGCTCAATTAATTGAGATTGCTAAATGAAAGACTGAAAGCCTCTTATTTGGGTGTGTAAATGACGCTGGGATTTACTTAAAACTTCTTTTTAATGGGCATTCATTTAAGGATCTCTATTTTAATGTTCCACGTATATATTCTATATACCATAATATATGCCATTTATATATATTATATATATATGTACTATACATATTATTTCTCACATTATTGTATTCTTTGCTATTAGGAATTTGAATGTTTACATTAACAATAAAGAAAGGGTTTCCAGCAGTCCTGCCTTCAAACCCATTTCCTTGGGATCTCTCTGCCTCGCCTTCCCTCCTCTCACCCCTCACCTTCTTTCTTTACTCCTCTAAGACTTATGGGGGAAGGGCTGGATGCTATTGTGACCTTCCAGAAGCCAAGAGGAGAAGAACATGCATTGAACTTCAAGAGGTCTGGGAATGTGGAAGGAGTTGTGCAGGGCATCCTTTGAGAATCACTGATATAGAGGGTAGACCAGGAGCAAAGTTGGAGAACTAACATGGTAAAAGAATGAGATTATTGCTTGGGACTTTTAAATTAGAAAGACTCTGTGCCTTCTATATAAATCCAAACATCTCAATAATATGATTGAGTGGTATATCCTCTTGGATTAAAATTGAGGAGGTTGAAAGGATGTTTGTTGTCTTGGAATCTCAGCATGAGGGCTGCTTTGATTAGATCTGACTATTTAGATCTAAACTGCACCCTTTGAAAGGGAGCAAAGCTGAGGTCCTAAAGAAAGCTACAGACCAGAAAAAGCCCACTCTGGCTCTCCCACTTCCATGTACCCCCAATTCAACCCCAGAGATGGAAGCCAGGCAGATACAGGGGGAAAATCTCTTCATCTCAGAAATGGGAACTTGTGTGTTGGAAGTTCCTGAAACCTAGCTTTCTGGAGAAATGATGAAAATTTCTGAACTTAAAAAAAGAACAAAAACAAACCCAAAAAAACTCCTTTCCTCTAAAAACAAGCAAACGAACAAACAGCAAATGAGGCAGCTAGGTGGTGTCATGATAGAGTCAGGAGGACCTGAGTTCAAATGTGATCTCAGACACTACCAGCATGACCCTAGGCAAGTCACTTAACCCTGATTACCTCCAAAAGAAACAAAAAATTGAAAGAGAAACAAGAAACTGAATCATGATTTGGAGGAACAAATCATACATTTTTCCTTCTGTTACAATCATGAGTTATTTTAAAAGTTCAGGGCTGATGGGAAATCAAGGCACTCACCTCTCTTGCAATCCCAAATGTGTTTTCTTTGGATAATATACCTTGTTAGGGCATCACTGTAAAGCAGGAGACCTGTATAGATTCTTGGGATGGCAAGTAGAATTTAATAGAAGTAAGGAGAGTATCTTGACTGTCACAAACTTATGAGTCATTTGTGTTTTCCTGCTTTATTTGAATCCCTTATTTTAATTTTGATTTTTCTGTGGAGTAAAATAAAGGCTGTCCTATGCTTAATATTAGCTTGAGGGCACAGGAAATGAAGCACTTTTGCTCACATCTATAGAGATCTAGAAACCATTTTCTGAGATTCTCAGATAAAACTCTGGGTTGGGGACAAATAAGCCAAATTCTAATATTCCCAGGGAAAGCAGGGTGGAGAAAAATGAGATCTGGTAGATGATTTGGAAGGGCAGGCCTTCTTTTGTAAAGAATGAACACTGCTTGTGTAAACTCAGAGGCTGAGGGACCAAGCTAACATGGGAATTATAGGCTTGTAGTTGAGAAGTTGATCTCTGTGGACTGGGGATACCACATATTTGGATTTCTAGATTTCCTAATTTGGGGGACATCTGAGCCAAGAGAAATGATAAAAATGCCTCAGTGCCCATCTGTGCTCTTTGTACAGTGAGTCTTTGCTGAAAGGAACACACACGCACGCATACACACACACGCACGCATGCATACACACACACACACACCCCAAGGTTAAGTATCATAGAATGGGTTACAGAGAAACTGCAGAATTACCTTTGGAAATCACGATAGCGGAAGAGATTTACATGTAATTTTGGTAAGGTCCTGTTGGAAATTTATTTCAAATGTTTAAGTGATTATTATGTCCAAGGTATTTTAATAGGAGGAGATATAAAAATGAAAACCAACTTAGCCCTAGATTTTAAGGATTTACCAGTCTATAGTAGGGGTAATAAAGCTACACATAAGAGAATGAAAAGGAGGGATCACAATTAAGCATTATGAGAAGGTAGAAAAGAGAAAGACCATTTTCAACTAGGGCTGTAGGCGTGGAGAATAGGGAAAAAATTTCCCAGAAGTGGAGGATTTGCTGAGGAAAGGTACTTGAATTATGAGAAGGAAGAGGAAAACCATTAAGCGAATAAGGGCTCTTGTGGACAGAGACAGGAAAAGCTAGAATAGCAGAGGTTGCGGAGTAATCCATTTTGACTGGGATATAGAGTATATGTGCTGGGGAGTAATATGAGATAAGATCTGTAGGTAGATGGAACTAGACAGTGAGGGCGTTAAATGATGTACAAATGTTTACACCTTATTCATCAGGCAATGGGCATCTAGTGGAGGTTTTTAAGAGGACAAATAATACTAAGGATGGTTGGCAAGAAAGAGTACTCAGGCAACAGAGTGAAGGTTGGATTGGAGAACAGAGACTACAGAAAAGACCATTTAGGAAGTTATTACAATCATCCCAGTGATGGAATCCTAATAAAACTGCCCCCAGCCCCAGTAGTCTAACTTCCTTATGGGCCCCACTGAAGGGCAGGTATGCCCTGAATTGAGCACACAATCTGGCTTTAATCACATCACAGGCGCCCAGACTAGCTAGCCACTGCCCCCAGCTAGAATTGCCCCCAGATCCAACTCACATATTTGAATAGGTATGTTCTTGTACTCAACCACAAAGCTGGTGAGAGTCAGTCAGTTGATTAACGAGCATGTAACTATTGTCTGTCTGCCTATCTATTCATCTATCTATCTATTCATCCATCCATCTTCCATCTATTTTTATTTGTAAAGCACATAGATTTGAAATTTTTTTCAGTTATACTTTCCCCCTCTTCCTCCACCTCCCCCACTGTTTGAGAAGGAAAGAAAAACAAAAACTCATTACAAAAACTATAATCACACAAATCAAATTTCCACGCTAGTGATTTTTTTTTAAAGAAGAAAATATGCTTTAATCTACACTGCCTGTCCATCAGTTTGCTTTCTGGAGGTGGATAGTATGTTTCACCAAGAGTCTTTTGGAATCATGGTGTGCCATTGTGTTTATCAGTTACTAAATCTTTCAAAGTTGTTTATCTTAACAATATCTCTGTTACTATGTAGATTGCTACACTGGTTCTGCTCATTTCACTTTGCAGAAGTTCGTAAAAGTCTTCCCTGTTTTTTCTGAAACAAGAAGGTCGGGTTGACTGGAAGGTAGAGTAGGTGGAGGTAAGTAATAGAGAATAAGGTGGCAAAGGTTGGTAGGGATCATGTTGTATAGGGCTATAGAAACCATATAAAAGAGTTAATAGGGAACCATTGGAGTTTATTGGGTAAAAGATTTACGTATTTCAGGGAGTACTCTTTCCACTGTAAGCACATTGCCTTGTTACTAAAGACATGAGAAATTTACAAACAATATAAGTTAGGTTTTGACAGAACTTTAATTCAGCTAAATACTCATTGCGTTTCTTCTGTGCTCAAGGCCTTTTTGGGTACTGAGGATTCAAAAATTGCTTGCTGCCCATGTTATTTTTATGACAGTATTGCTTCCTTGACAGAGGGCAAAGTGTCCAGGTCTGGGATTTGTGACATGCCACTTGGTTATTCATTTCCTAGCTCAAGCTTCTGTTTCTTCTTTGTTTTATAGTTAGTGTAGCCAGAATGCAAATGAAAATATTTGAGAGATTTTTCTCTAGAGGAAGAACATGTAAATCTGTTGAAACAGATGCCTTTGGTTGATTAAATATTTGATCAAATTTCTTTAAGCATCAAAGAGCAGAAACACTTTAATTTTTTTACGTTAAATTTTATAATTTAATAATTGTAACATTTTAATAATTAAAGTATTATTGATAAATGCAGATGTATTTATTTATATATTTTAATTGTCTACATTATCCCCTTTGGTCCCTTATCCTCCTGGCCCTTTCCAGTCATTTCTTATAACAAAGAATTTTTTTTTTTAAAAGAGAGGAAAAAAAGTCAGCAAAAACAGTCAACACACTGAAAAAGCGTAACGTCATAGGCAATGATATTTCATACCCATGGACCCACACCAGTGGATGCACTTAGGTTTTCCCATGCTGTTCTCTCATGACACTGACAGAAAATTGTTAATATAATAATAGAAAATTGTTAATACCAGATGTAATATTACCTGCTACCACCTCTTAATGATCCTAGAAAAGTCAGAATCCCAGTTAATTTTCTTGCATTCCTACCCTTAAGATTGTGCCTATTAGGCTGAGCTAAATGACATCCTAAGTTCCCACTCTGGGATTTTTTCTTGTAAACAAAGCTACCTTGAACCAGATCAGCCTTGAAGTTGTCCCTGATGTACTTATCCCTTCTGTTGTCATGGCATGAAGGGCAAAACAGCTAGAATGTAGTTTTCCTCATTCTGATTGCCAAGGGTGACTGGTTTCTAGTGACCAGGCCTCACTATTTAATATGACTCCTTTCCCCTTTTCTCCTAAAAGGATAAGAACCTTAGTCCACTGCTGTGACTTCTTCCAGGCTGGTAGGTTTGCTACCTTGTTATAATGGTTAAAGATACTTTATTCCTCCACTTATAGATTTGATTTATTTCAGGATCTGACAAGCCATATCCTCTAAAAGGAAAAGACCTTGTGTTTGAAAGAAACCCAGTCCCTGAATTTTCCCCTTGAATTCAGCAGCCCAGTCTTCCCCAAGGAATCTGGCCCACCCACCCCAGCTCACCTAGATACCTGATAGCCCTTTCACAATCCTCTTTTGGCCCACCCCAGGCTATTTACCACTCCTTAATCCCATCCAGATCTTCTCTCTGTCTTTTTTTGTATATAGACATCAGTGTCACCCCCATCATTAAGCTGCAGATTCCCTAAGAATCTCACTGACTCCTACTGGCATTACAATAAACCTTGCCACTTTGACTGAAAGAAGGTTTGAGTGGTTAAATTCTTTCTGGGCAGATTCTCCCTATACCCTTACATTTCAGGTTCCAGTCATCCCAAACCACAGTGTCAGGGTTCCCCGAATCCGAAACCACATCATTGGCATGGTCTCAGTTTAAGACCCTCCTCCCCCCAATCGTTTCCTTCATTTACTGGACACTCTCACCAGCAAATTTTACCAGTTTTCTGCCTGTCTTGACTCATGCTACCTGCATAGGCTTTGCTGCTTTGGTCAGCTTTCAGACAAGGACATTGAGCAATATGACTTTTCTTTAACCTGGCTTTATCTTCCTAGAGAAATGATGTTGGCTGTGTAGAGATGATGCCATGGAAATAACCAATGGTGGTTTGAAAATTTAAAAAATGCTTTCACCTTTCCCAGTAGGAATCTATCTTCAAAGAACAGGGTAGGTAAAAGATAAGGTAGATTGACTCACTAGTCAACAATACCTACCTATCTACCAATATTAGGCAAGGTCCACTTACCTCATTTTTTCTTTCAGCAAACACTTAAGGCACTGAACCAATTCTTGCCCTGCTTCATTGAGTTTATACAGCCTACTTTGACTTTTTAGCTTTTTTCTGGGTGAAAAACATCCCTTCATGTTTGTGGAATGCAGTAAAACTAGTTTCATCCTCACTAATGCATTTTCTCTCCATTCTGATCCAGTGATTTTGCCCCCTTGTTCTGAGAGGGTTAAATCAATAGCACTTGTGATGCATACACCAAAATACAGTAAAATCTTGGTGCCCTTTGTTTTGCTACAGACAACATCGTATTTCAGGTCACATTATGTTGCCCTACACACTTGGGGGCAGCTGGTGGTACAGTGGATAGAGTACTAGATGTGGTATCAGGAAGACCTGAGTTCAAATCTACCCTCAGACACTTATGGCTTTGTGAGTCTGGGCAAGTCTCTTAATTTCTGTTTCTTCAACTGTAAAATGGATGATGATTTTGGGTTCTTGTGAGAAGTTTTTAAAAAGTATTTGGAACAGTGACTGGCATATAGGCTTTATATAAATATGTGTTTCTTTCCCTTTCCTTTCCTCTAAACAACATAACTTTCCCATCATCACCCAGGGAAGCCAACAAAGAATGTCATCCCCTTCAGTCAATAGATATGCTTTGTGCCAGGCTGTTTGTTAGGCCCTGAAGATCCAAAATGACCTTGAGTAAAAGCATTGTGTTTTTGCCTTTCTTTGCATTTTGGTAGGCACAATGGTGAGTTCTTAACAAATGTATGTTGACTAAGTAATATGAAAAAAATCCCTGCTTTTAGGGAGTTTATTCTATCAGAACCTTGTATGTATAGAACGGAAGAAAGTACCTTTAGGCTGGTCTGGGGAAGTACAGGAAGGAAAGTCAAAATGTATAAGACTAGAAAGGTAGATTGGGGTCAGATTGTAATGAACTTTAAATGCCAAAGAGAAAAGTCCCCTTGTACCAGTGTTATAAAGGAGCCTTGTCTCTTTTTTCTGTCACCCTGGGTTGACACTGTAGCAACTAAAGGCTTATTTTTGAAGATTGTTTAAAAAAATCTTTTATGAAAATCTTACCCCAGCTTCTGGAATAAGAACTCACTGTTTGACAAAAACTTCTGGGAAAATTGGATAATAATGTGCTGGAAACTGGGCATAGACCAATGCCTGACATAGTACACAAAAACAAGGTCCAAATAGGTACACAATCTAGGTGTAAAGGCTGATACTATAAACAAGTTAGGGGAGCAAAGGATAGCTTATGTGTCAGATTTATGGAGAATGGAGAAATTTATGACCAAACAAGAGATAGAGAACATTATGAAATGCAAAATGGATAATTTTGATTACATTAGATTGAAAAGTTTTTGCACAAAGTCCAATGCAAATAAGATTAGGAGGGAAGCAGAAAATTGGGAAAGAATTTTTACAACTACTGTCTGTGATAAAGGCCTCATTTCTAAAATATATAGAGAACTGAGTCAAATGTACAAGAACACAAGTCATTCCCTAATTGATAAATGGTCAAAGGATATGAACAGGCAGTTTTCAGAGGAAAAACTAAAACTATTGATAGTCATGTGAAAAAATGCTCTAAATCACTGTTGATTAGAGAGATGCAAATCAAAACAACTCTGAGGGACCACATCACACCTATCAAATTGGCTAACATGACAGAACAGGAAGATGATAAATGTTGGAGAAGATATGGGAGAGTTGGAACACTAATTCATTGTTGGTGGAGCTGTGAGCTCATACAACCATTCTAGAGAGCAATTTGGAACTATGCCCAAAGGTCTACAAAATTGTGCATACCCTTTGACCCAGCAATATTGCTTCTAGGGTTACATTCCAAAGAGGTCATAAAAATGGGAAAAAGTCCCACATGAACAAAAATATTTATACCAACTTTCTTTGTGGTGGCCACGAAGTAGAAATCAAGGGAATGTCCATCCATTGGGTAATGGCTGCTAAGTTGTGGTATATGAATGTAATGGAATACTCTTGAGCTATAAGAAATGACAAACAGGTGGATTTTACAAAAACCTGGAAAGACTTATATGAACTGATACTGAGTGAAATGAGCAGAAGCAGGAGAATATTATATACAGTAACTAACAACCACAGGGTGTGAGGGCCACAAGGATCTAAAACATTCCCAAAGGACTCGATGCAAAATGCTATCCACATCCAAAGAAAAGAACTGTAGAACCCAAACATAGAATAAAGCACACTCTTTTCTCTTGTGTTTTGTTTTGTTTTGTTTTCTAGTGGTTTCTCCCATTTGTTTTAATTCTTCTATGCATCATAACTAATGTGAAAATATATTTAATAAGAATGTATGTGTAGAGCCCATATAAGATTGCATGCCATCTCTGGGAGGGAGACTGGAGGGAGGGGGAGAAAATTTAAAACTTATGGAAGTGATTGTTGAAAACTGAAAACAAATAAAATTATTTTTAAAAAAAGAAAAAAGCATAAAAATCTCTTTTATCTCTATCCTCTCCTTTACCTTCTCCCTTAAATTAGAATGAAAACAAAACTTGATAGCTTATAATTGTGGTCAACAAGGGTGAGGTAGACCAAATTGGAGGATGGGAGGATTTGGGAGAAAAAAGGAACTAAGGGTGGGAGTGACTTTGCAGAAGAATAAGGAAAGTGAAAACTCCTCACCTTTGGGGGATAATTAGATTTTCTCAGAGAAAGTGAAACAGAGTTCCAGGAGGAGGGGGAGGGAAAAGACAAGGAGAAAAAAAAATTAGGCCAACTGAAAGATGCTGAAAGTAGGGTGGGGACCAAATGTGAAAGAGCCAAGGAAGACAAAGTGTGTCATCTGAGGAATAGACAATGAATGCTAATGACTAAAGGCTAAAAATGGGTGGAGAAGCTTGGAAGAAGTAGGTGTGAGAAGATGAAAACTGCTGGTTCTAGTCTTTAAATATTCCCTTTTCCTTCCCCATCCCCCAGCCCATTCACATACACAGCCATAGCCTGGCATCCTCTTTGTTGGAAAACTATCTCCTTCTGTTTCTTCAGTTCCTGGAATGAATGAATCACCCTCATTTTGTGCCGCTTTCTTTTCTCAGTTTATGTACTGAGGGGGAAGGGACCGGGGCAAAAATGGCTTTGCACAGCACCCAGTATAGTCAGCCCAAAGAATTAGTACCATAGATTTAGAGCAAGAAGAGACTTTAGCAGTCATAGAGTCCAATCCTCTCTTTTTATAAGTAAGGAAGTTGAAGCCTGGAAGTTAATTAACCAGTGTTCAACAAGGGCTGCTTTTCCTATCTGTTGAGGCATAGATCATCATAGCATGGTGGATGGAGGATCAGCTTTGAATTCAGTGAAACCTGGGTTCAAGTCTTATTTCTTACATATACTACAACACAAGAAAGTTATTTAACTTCTCATTGTCCCAGGCAAATATTTAAGAATAAGTTGTAGAGAAGGTGTTGATCTGCTGGGGGAGAGAATTTCCATGCTGGGAGTTCCTAGCACTAATGAAAACTCCCCCTCCTCCTCCCTAAGTAACAGAGGCATCAACATAATAAGGGTTTCGTGGATATTTTATGTTAGTCATTTGGTTTCTTGGGCTAAAAACATGATTTCCTGACCCAAATCTGACTCAAATGAAAATTGTTTTGAGGGCAACTCATTTCCATTTGGACAAAGTATTATATAGGATGGTAGTGCCAGGAGTCATGCTGAACATATAGCTAATATGATTATGGCTTAAGTTCACTAAGAATTAGGGCTTGAACTGGTGACTTTAAAAGGCTTTCAAAGAATTCTAGACTCTAGTGTAGTGGTAGGTGACAAAGATGGATACTAAGTGGGTGGTAGACTAAATAAACATGAGGACAAAGGGAGCATTGTAGTACAGTTGATGTATCAAGCACTGACCAGGGCTGCAAGTATCTGGAGTTTGAACCAGAATAAAACGTGATTGGCAAATATTTGACAAAGTAAATAAAAATACATAAATGAGATTAATATATGATTTATCTAAGCCAATATATGCCCACCAGGACCCTAATGTAAGATTAGTGGCCCCATTTCTGTTTGAGTTTGACTTTAAAGAATGTGACTGTTTAAATTCCTGGACTTCAGTTTCCACATCTGTGAAATGAGGACATTGGACTAGTTGACCTGTGGGATAGCATCTATGTCTAAATCTATGAGCCTGTGATTTTATAACCCTAGTGGGCAGATAGGACAGTGTAACCTTACATCAGAATAGTAGCTAATAATAATAATTGCTAACATTTAATATAATGCCCAGGCACCTAGGTGGCATAATGGATAAAGTGTAGGTCCTGGGGTTAGGAAGACTTATTTTTCTGGGTTCAAATCTGGCCTCAGACATTAGCTAGTTGTGTGACCCTGGGCAAGTCACTTAATCTTGTTTACCTTGATTTCCTCATCTGTGAAATGAACTTAAGAAGGAAATGACACACCACTCCAGGGCCTCCACCAAGAACATCTCAAATAGGGTCATGAAAACTTGGATATGACTGAAAACAAATGAAGTATAACAATATAGTGCATACTGTGTGCTAGGGACTTTGTTAAACACTTTGTAATTTTTAGCTCATTTGAACCTTATAACAACCCTGGGAGATGAGTGTTATTATCATCCTCATTTTACAGATGAGGAAACTGAGGCAAACTAAGGTTCAGTGACTTACCCAGAGTCACACAGTCAGTAAGTGTCTGAGGTTGGATTTGAACTTACATCTTCCTGACTCCAGGCCCAATACCTTATCTTCTGCACCACCTTGCATTGAAATAGCCAAATGGTAACTTGGGGGTGACCTGTCCTGTCTTATATTACAGAAATTTGGCTTGAGAACATAACTGGTACAGCCTAAAGTCTTTAAGTTTTATGCCAGTCTTAAAAAAAAAAAAATGCTTGCACACTCCCCACCTTTTTATATGGGAAAGTCAGAAGTTTTCCTAGTACTTCCCCTTCCACAAATATGTAGAAATGAAGATATTAGTCAAGCTGCTTCATTATTACTCTGACCATTTCCTCTTCTGCAAAATGAGGGGTGTAGGACTGAGAGGATGATTACCAAAGATCTCTTCTAATTCTAAATATCCTCATTCTAGAGATAGGTCCATTGTGCTGTGTTAAGAATCAGTTGGGCCATATGTGTATGACAGGTGTAGACAGAGATTTGCTCAGGCTAGCATTCTGACTTACCATGTTCATCAGCACAATGGAGAAAATCCTTATGTGTGTGATATGTGTAGGACAAACACTTTTTATCCCATACAGGGGAAACTCCACGTATCTGTAAATCATGTGGAAATTCCTACACCAATATAAAAAATTTCAAGGAGCACAAAACAGAAGTCTGTTCTGGATCTGAAAAAACTCTAGATTCTACCATGGAGAACTTTCAATGAACAAGATCCCATGCAGAAAAGTCCTTTGTCAGAATCTATAGATATGAAGCCTACTGATATGACTTTACCATTAACTCTTCCCCTTGGAATGGAGGACCACCAGATGCTGTTGCCTGTGATGGATAATCTGTTTCCATCGACCAAACACATTGTTGAGATCAACTGGAAATGGGGATTCAGAACCATGGTTTATTTTTCTGCAGCAACTACATTGACTTTATGAGCAGTATGGAATTTACTCAATAAATAGCTCTAGTAGTGAACATAAACCTCTCTAGCAAGGTGAGCATCTTCATTTGCTATCATTTGGGATGTAATCATTACTTTTCTTTGAGCTAAAAAGAAAAGATGCTAGAAAAAAAGTCAACTGGAAATTTACATGGATAAGCCCCCCCCCCCCACTTTTTTTGGTCATCAGCCTTGCCTGCCCCTGCTACTGAATCTTCCAGGTTATTGTGCCTTGTCATCTGCTCTGCTTTGATGAGCATGGTCCCTGACCCTGCAAAGAACACTTAGTTGCCACCAAACGCAATTCAATCAATACTGCTGTTATTAGCGGAAAAGGCTTGTCAATCAGCTCCCCTATGGTTTGACTCTACCACCCTCCGAAAACACCCTGGCCACCACAACCCTAGATGTGTCGTCTGTCCCTATAAAAAGGTCAGTTCCTTGGGAAAAGTATCACTTATGTATTTTTATTCCCAGTATATTATCCCTTACTGTGACAGCCACCTGGCCTCCCAGCATCCCCCTTCTGTTTGTGATCTCTCCCTATTTCCCCTCCCCCCCCCCCACTTCAACTGGATTTGGCAACATCCCTCCTTCCCATCTTGTGTTTTGAGATTCTTGCCCCTGGAACAAACTTTGCTATTTTATGATATAAAGTTTGGATTCGGATCTTTAACTTCCTATATTATCTCCCCACCCCTGCTATCACTGAATTGGACTTGTTGCTGGAAGATTTAGGAGAGAATTTGAATAATAATTTAAAAAGAAATGAATCTGTTATACACTTTTACAAGAACAGCGCATCTGGTGGAATTTTAGGATAGGGTCATAGATTTAAAGCTGGAAAGAACCCTAGGAAGCCACTGGGTCTTTATCTGACAGATAAGGAAACTGAAGCACAGAGTTAGGTGAGTTGCTCAGGGTCACCCGGTAAGTGTAGGAGGCAGGATTTGAACTTGTGTCTTCCTGACATCATGTTCAGTACTCTATCCATTATAACAAGACTGCTTTTTCATTCATTCATTTACTCACTCACTCGTTCCCTTGACACTAACCAACTACAAAGACAAATCTTTGTAGCAAATCCTGTATGTGCCCGCACTATTATATCTCGAATGGTTTTGTTTCTATGGCAACCTAATCTGTGAGACTGCCTCAGGTCATGGGAGGAGCACTAAAGATCTTGAGGTTCATTCTCTTTGGAGGTATCAATTTAATCTAGCCAATTAAGAGCAGAACTAGAAATCAAGCCCTTCTTTCATATTCTAACTTTACCATTATTCACTATAGGACACCAGAAAAATGCTGTAATACTGGAGATGAAGAATAAAATATCTTGAAAAGCAATTTCTGCAATGGAAGAAAAATCCTTTAAAAGAAATATCTTTTTTATATGGTTTAGATGCAGAGCCATATCTAGGGTGGGGCAACTAGATCTTTGTCCCAGGGTTAACTGAGTTAAGCACCTAGTTAGCAGTAGAAACAGTGGGCCCAGGTGAGGCCACTGCTGATCTGCCTTCTACCCCTCCCCAGGGTCTTGTTTAAGGTCTCTCCCCCAACCTCGGATGAATTTGTTCCCCTCTATCTTTTCCCCTCTATGTGCCCTTGGGGCAAGAATTGCTGTTCACAGTGTGCTAATATGTGGTTTTTGATCTGGTGTGATATAATGGTAAGGTCATTTACTAGGGAAACAGAGGACCTCAGTTTAAATCCTGTCTGTGACACTACCTGAGTAACCCTGGCCAAGTCACTCCCTTTGCCCAGCCCTCAGTTTCCTTACATACAAAATGAGGGGATTAGACTAGATGGGTTGTGAGGGTCCTTCCAGCTCTGCTCTATAATCCTCTGACCTGATGATGAAGGGATGAATTCACTTGCCCACCATCACACATCATTACTGTCAGAAAGGAACTAGGACCTAAGTCTTGAGTCCAAACATGGTGCCTTGAGTCTGTTCCTCTGGGCTGTCATTAAATGATTGGGTATATTTCTCCCTGTCATGCTCCCCTATGTCTGCCAAAACATAAATGTTTTCTGAGAAGTCAGCAGCAAAGAAAAAGGAGGGAAATGACATTTCCATGTACTAACCAGGGTACAGCTTTATTAATCAGGTAATGGACAGCATAAACATTAGAGACAACATACAATGATAACACCTCTTGCAAAAGATGGATTTGATGAGATGGAATTATAGTGAATGATATTCAAATACTAATGAATCCATATGCATAACCAGGGTGTGGCAATAGAAATTGTATCCCAGAAAGTCAAATATTTAAAAATGACTGAGTTTATCACTGTCAGCCAGAATAAGCTCAGTGATGACAGCCTAGGTGGGATACTACCTGGTCTGACTTGGGCTCTTCTCTCCTATGCTGTGGTTGTTTTTGGTGTCCCAGAGTCTCTGTTTGAAAATCCTCTTCTTCCCCTTCCCTGACATCCCCTCCTCGCATGGCACATTCCATTGAAATATGTCTTTTCCTGTGATTTCTTCCTTCCCAGGCTTAAATGCATTTGGCTTTTAAATGAATTCTTCACGTAATCCAGGCTTACAACAGTCAAACTCTAAAAAGCTGAGGATGTCTGGGTTTTTCTTCAAGACAGAAGCATTTGCCACCATCAAATGTCTAGCTTCACCAAATCAATTAAGCAATTTTTATTGAGAACTTACTCCCTGCCCAGGACCAAATCTTTTTGTTCCACCTGGCACATAGTAGGCACTTAAGAAATTCAAGTTCACAAGATCCTAGATTTAGAGTAGGGCTACTGAGTCCAACTCCCTCATTTTACAGATCAGAAAACCAAGGCACAGAGATGGTAAGTGACTTCCCCAGGGTCACCCAGTTAATTAGTGCCTGAGGTAAGATTCAAACTTTGGTCTTTCAACTTTTTAGCACTCTGTCCACTATGCCAACTAGATGGAAGCACATTAATAGCTCGTATTTGTATATTGCTTTAAAGTTTGCAAAGCAGTTTACATGTGTTATTTCATTTGATCTTCACCACAACCCTTGTGAAAGTGGGGGCTATTATTACTGTCATTCCTATATTACAAATGAGAACTTGAGGCAGACAGAATTTCTGTGGCTTGCCAAGGATCACACAGCTAGGAAGTATCTAATATAGGACATGAATCTGCCTCCTTGATTTCAAGTCCAGCTCTCTGCATTTCCTTTAGATTGATTGGAGGAAGAGGATGGTACAAATGCCAAATAGTAAAAGCTGAATATTTATACTGGACAAACAGCAGCATAGCTTCCTGTAGCTTCCATTTTTTAAAAGAGGAACTCAGTGCATGGGAAAAGATTTGTTTCTGTGTGTGGTGCCCTTTATACCACTTCATCCTTGGAGATCTGAGATTGATTTGATTTAAAACTCCTCTCTTAAGCCCTTTGTGTTTAGCCTAATGAAATGGGCTTTGATCAAGCTCAAGAAGGAGCTTCATCCCACCCAACGTTTAAACACCAAATTCATGAATTATGAAACAGTCTGAGCTGTCCTGTGAACAATGCCAGATGATATTAGGTGTGACCCCTATGCTGACCTACCATGTTCTTGTCTTAACATCTGAGGCTCAGACTGTAATTAGGCAGCACTAAAGACTATTGGAGCTAGAAGTAGTCTTGGCCCTGGGCTGCCTCCTATCTCAGTTGCTTAGAGAGAGGGGTTTATGGAGTATGGAAAGGAATCAAAAATTAAGGCAAATTAAAACCTATTTCTAAAATATCACATTTCAGAAACATGAATGAAGAGATTTCCAATTCTATTTCATATACCTCAGGATTACAGATTCAGAAACCATCTAGTCCAATCCTCTCATATCACAGTTGAAGAACTGAGGCCAAGAAAGTGACTTGACCAGGGTCGTACTGTCAATAAACAGCGGAGTCAAGATTTGAACCCAGGTTTCCAGACTCCACATCCATCCCTGTTTCTACTGTACCGCATGGCCTCTCAAACAACTAACTGTTCAGACATGGTAAGGAGCATGGGCATTTATGAGACCAGCTAAGTAGATGACCACAAAACTCATTTTATATATTGACTCTTTTATTTCCACCTGGACCTTGTCTTTTATTTATTCTTTGACAGTGTACCTTCTCACTCTTAATTTGAAGAGCAGGTTGCAGATAGGAAGAATTGTGAATCTTTTTGTTTTTTTCAGCTTTAAAGGTTTCACTTTAGAGCAATGGTAAACAGAAATAGCAGCCACTAAACCATATGCAGGGGATCCCTGTGGGTAGCATCTTGATTTAGAAAATCACATTTTAACATTATCTAAATTCGTTGTATGTTTTACTTATTTTGTTGAACATTTCCCAATTGACGTTTTCATCTTTCTCTGGCTGCAAGGGAGGCTGGGAGTTTAACATTTTTGTTCTCAGGTATTCTTGCTGGCACAATGCGTTTTTATTTGAGAATGCATGCATTAGTAGATCCATGCTGTTTTCCACTACCCAGAGGACATTATGAGCAGAAGATTTGGAATGACTCAGAAGGGTGAGGATCAGGTGTGTGATGAGGCAGGTTACAACTTATTAGGGTGGAGGGAAAAAACTTTTGAAAATGTTTCATAAGAACAGTGGCTTGGTCAGTGTCCAGGCAAGAGAAAGGCAAAGTTCTGCCAGACGTAGGATGTTATAGGAGCCCAGGCCAACCAAGGACCTGCAGCTGCTTGCTGTCAGATTCAGCAAATGCCCATGAGGATAAGTCTCTTTAAAGAATCCTTACAAACAAGGTGAATACTAACCAACTTTGGAGTCAGAGGACCTGGTCAAAATCCTATCTGTGTCTTTCTTTAGGTAAGCTATCAAATATCCCCGGGCCTCAGTTTCCTCACCTATAAAATGAGTAGATCTGGACTTCATGACATCTTAGGTCCTTTCTACCTCCAGATCCATGATCCTTATGACCAATAGCTTGAAGTGTTGGAGCACCAGTGGCTGCAAATTGTTGTTTTGATTTTTTTAAATGAAAAATAAAGACTGTTTTCTTTAAGGTTCTTTCTAGTTCCTCTCCTCTCCCCAAGTCTTGGGCTATTGTGCATTGTAATGGGAAGTTGTTGATTGGAGAAGTGGGTTTGGAAGTTATAAGTGTCTGAGGGTCAGAAGGCCTGACTTCCTCCATAGAAGTCAGGAAAGAGAAGATGAATTAGCCTCCTGTCAAAAGAAAATTTCAGGTTCTTTCTTACCAAGTAAAAAAGTACAAGAAAGCATCCTGACAAACCTAGTAGAGAAAATTCCATAAAGTCGAGACATCACAGAACAGCTAACAATTCCTTCCTTCCTTCCTTCCTTCCTTCCTTCCTTCCTTCTTTCCTTCCTTCCTTCCTTCCTTCCTTCCTTCCTTCCTTCCTTCCTTCCTTCCTTCCTTCCTTCCTTCCTTCCTTCCTTCCTTCCTTCCTTCCCTCCTTCCTATCAGAGGTAAGTGACCTGTCTATGGGTCACACAGGTAGTACATGTCTGAAGCTGGATTTGAACTCACATCTTCCTAACTCATGCTCAATCCATTTTGCCCCCA
Source organism: Notamacropus eugenii (assembly GCF_028372415.1). NCBI lineage: Eukaryota > Metazoa > Chordata > Mammalia > Diprotodontia > Macropodidae > Notamacropus > Notamacropus eugenii. The sequence continues at coordinate 97,931,833 of NC_092872.1, read as the reverse complement.
ATCTGCTCCTAGGTATCAATTTCTAGTGAAATTTGTGACTGGGCTATATATACACAATAAAACATACATGCTTCTTGAGCCTAAGTGCCCAAAGACAGGCTCTCACATAACCCAAACTATTGCTCATTTTCTGTTGCTTTTCATGAAAATTCATTCCCATCATCAAAGCTAGTTCCTGGAGTTGTTCACATAATTTGGGGAAATTATATTTTCTCTTGTATGTACTAGGGTGCCTCACAAAGTCTAATATCTGCTTGTATTTTTATTTCAGTGGTCAAGACCAGTCCCAAACTAAAAACCAATTCAATTCCAACTCTTTTTTAGGGATCCCAGCAGACAGAGAAATAATATTTACATTCTAATATTTACAATAAATTTTTTTAATGGGCAAAACGTCTGTCAAGACAAGGCAGGTCAACAAATAACTATATGCTACATTGATATAGATATTTCATCCCTATTGTCTTATAATGTGGACATGAAGTCAAGTGCCAGGAAGCCTCCAGTTTAAATCCCAACTTTGATATTTACTAGCTAAGCTATGTGATACCCCATGCACCCAGGCAGATTACTTCAATTCTTTGAGCCTCAGTTTCTTTACTTGTAAATGGGAATAATCATATTTGCTTCATATATTTATTGTGAATGTCAAATGAGATAATAAAGGTGAAGTGCTATATAAATATCAGATATTATTATTAGTATTGCCTCACCCATATTGTTTGCATCTGAGGACAGACTATTCTGGGAGCTTGGGAGAAAAATACAGGTTGAATTGTAATAAGGAGCTGTAGCATTTATTGGCATTATTAACTTATAATGCCACAGAATCTCTTATCCACAGAATCTCTTTCCCATGAGGTTAAAATCTGAGTCTCTAATGAAACCTTTCCATAGGAGCTCCTTCAGACTATCTCCCTAAGGAATACCCTCATCACACACAGCATGATGAGGAAGTGGCATTTCATGGTCCTCCAGCATTTCACTGACATAAGGTCATTGGACTAGAGTCGCTGCTGAAGGCAGGACTCAATCACAAATCTTTGATCCACAAGTTCAGAGCTATTTCAACTATGTATTTAAACCTCGGGCTAAGAGAACATGGGCATCTGTCTACACTGACTTCCAGAGGAACCAGAGCTGCCATTTAGTGCTTCCAAGTTGATAATGGTATTATACTAGCAAAGATATCCACCCTGTTTCTCATATACTGAAAGTATTAAGAGCTGAGTAGAATCTTAAACAGCATCTAGTCCATCCCCCTCATTATATAGATGGAAAAACAAGTCCAAAGTACCTAATGTGTGCCAGACACTGCCCTAAGAGCTTTACAAATATTAGCTCATTTAATCCATAACAACCCTTTAAGGTAGGTGTCATTATTATCCCCATTTTACATTTGAGGAAACTGAGGTAAACAGGGTCATATATATATGCTCTAGTAAAAATTTTGGTATATGACATGGTCAAATCATATTCCCTCCTCTACCTCACACCCAACATATACTTCATATCATCTAACTTGGTTGACTTAGAAAATAAGTATGTTGTGTTCCCCATTACTAGCATTATAAACGGGTTTCATTAAAGTTTGACACAACAGCAAGGTCTGTATTTCTGCCTTGCTTTGACCTTGTTCACTTTTACTAATATCATCCTGAATAAAGGATCATAGATAATAGGTTTAGAGCTGGGAGGGATTTTAGAGACCTTGAAATTAAACGTTTTATTTTTCACATGAGGAACCGAGACCTCAGGAGTGTAAGTGAATTGTCCAAGGTCACAGTTTGAGTCAGGTCCTTCTAACAATCGTCATTATATCTTACCTTCCCTCTTTATCCTAAAACTTAGAAGAATAATGGGATGAGGCAGTGTGTGGTACAGAGAAAGCTTCAATGCCTTTAGTCAAAGAACCTAGATTTAAAATCCTCATTCTCAGCTTTTCTACATGTGTGACTTTGGTCAAGTAATTATTAGATTATAAGCTCTCTGAGGGCAGGGACTGTCTTTTGCCTCTTTTTGTATCCTTAGTACTTAGTACTATGCCTAGAACATAGTATGTGCTTAATAAATTATTATTGATTGATTGACTTAACCCGGTTTGGCCTCAATTTGCTCAATTGTAAATGAGGGGGTCAGCTGAGGTGGCCTCTGAACTCCATTCCAGCTCACTATGTATGACTTATCCTGGTTTCAGAGGGTTCACACCTCATGATGCTCTAAACAGAACTCAAAGAAATCATTCTTGCTCCTAGAGTCACATATTTATAGATGAAAGGGCTCTACTTCTATCTGTTGGGGTTAGTTCTCTGCTGGAAACAGTAGACATGAAGAATGAAGCACTGGCTAGTCCTTAGAATCACAGAATTATAGAATGAACCCTTGAAGTCATTAAGTCTAACACCCACCTCCCCACCTCCCTTCCCCACAAGTGAATCTAATTTCTAATATCAGTGACAATTGGTCAAGGGGTGGAAAAGGAGGGGGGGGGGAGCAGGGAGAGGGAAAGTAAAAGGTGGCTAGAGAATTTATTGAATCAGTATAAATCCATATTTACAAAGCTCTTTCTACTATTTCACCCATAATCAATAATACATTTTAACATGTATATAATGCTTTCCTCTCAGTTGTGTGGGGAAGGTGGTACAAATACTTTTATTCTCATTTTGTACAGAAGGAGAACTGACCCTCAGAAAGTTTAACCAAAGCACCTGTAGTTGGTGTTCACTGTTTGGGTTGGAGGTCCAAGACTCTCAATTTCCAAGTCCAGTTCTCTTTCTACTACACTGAACTTCTCTAGGTTGAGGATACTGTTATTTGTCTGAAATAGAGTGAAAAAGTCATAGATTTAGAGTTGGAAGGGACTTGAGAGGCCATCCAGTCCAACTGTCATTTTAGAAAAGAACCAAGGTCACAAGAAGTGATTTGCCCATAGTCATGTAGCTGACAAATGGTTGAGGTGAGAATTGCACTCAAGGCTTCTCATTTTGCGTCAGCACTTTGTCATCTGAGCCATATTGGCTCTTTAGTTAAAGGACCTGGTTTCATATCCTGCCTCCTTCACTGATTAGTTGTGTAACCTTGGATAAGTCCTTTAATCTATTGGATTCAGTTTTTTTCTCTGTAAAGTGAAGGGGTAGGACCAGATAATCTCTGATGTCCCTTCTGACCTCTACAACCCTATGAGAATTCTTATTGCCTCACCCTGCTTGAAAAGGCAAGACTGGAATAGGAATGTGCATGATCTATTTATATACATGACATATTTGAGTTCTTTTGACTGATTTCTTTCACACAGAGTAAGGCATCAGCTAGTATTTCTTTTCAAGAGTGTACTAGTCAAATACCTATTGGAACTTATGGGGCAGAAAATTCCTCAGCTTTTAGTGAACTTTAGTTCTAAACCCAAATCATACCAATTTTTTTTTCTCCTTTATTTTCCCCCAATTCTGCTCAACTGATAGCACTTATTTCCAAGTACTGGGAAATTCCAGGAATTTCTTGGCATCCAGCAATAGGCTACTGAATTCTAAATGGCAAAGCCAGGTACTAAGCCTCTGACCATAGTAGAAAAGAAAATTCTGGAGATGGTGATTCTCAAGTCTTCTAGAGAGGGAAAATGATGCCTTTTGTTTGGGGATGGATGGGAACACTTGTATTCCCCTTCTCTCAGCTCCTACTGCTCTGGAGTAGCTTAGCATTATGCTTTTCTTTCATTTTTCCCAGCTCATTTTGTCTTCTTTTTCCATGCATTCCTTTGTCCTCTCTACTCCTATTTATTATAAAATGTGATCCCGGGTCACGTGCCTTTCATTCATCGTCATCCTCCAATGTGAGGGGATTATTACTTTTTCGCTTGTTTTGTGTTCTGGTGAGGTGGGGGTGGCAGTTAGGGTATTTGTGGGTAATTCCAGCAAGGATGAAATTGGAACTGGAGAGAGGGAAAGAGGCTCCTTTAAGAACTGTGCCCTTAGAAAGGTAGCCTGGCATAGTATATAGAGAGCTGGCTTTAGAGTCAGGAAGGTCTGGGCAAATCACTTAACTTCTCAGTGTCCTAGAGGCTCCCAAGATTCTAACTTTTGAGAAGATGCCCACGTATCTGACTGGCAGAGGACATTCCTCACCAGGAGCTGCCTACGCTGATGAAATCGCAGATCTGGTAAAAAGGAAACAAAACCCAACCAAACAAAACCAGTGTCCTTTGTAGCACTTTATTTCCTAGGGGTTTCTTTCTATTATGAATCCTGCCTGCTTTCTGTGTCTCCAGTTTGGGTTTAAAAAAAGGTAGCTGGGCTTCTTTTATTTCCACGGCAACTGGCTTTTCCTGCTGTCTATAGCATCTCATATGGGGGAAGGGAGAGCGGGAGGAATTAGTCTAATCACTAAATATCTAGCCAAGTTAAGATGAAAAATTTATTATTATAAACATTTCCAAGAAAATGATGCCACTTTATGTAAGTGGGGATGAACCATATTCTCCTCCTTCATTTATTCATTCTCATGGAATATGGTAGCTAAGAACTTAAACTGTGCTAGAGAACTATGGGATAGCTTACATGTTATTAACATAATCAGTTATCTCGCTATGGCCTGACTTCTGGCTTATACTGTGGGTCTGGGAAGTCCATGGAATAGCAAGCTTGCATTACACTGCTTGGCAGTGAAACTTACATTTGATAAAACATATTTAAAGGAATTAAAAAATTGTGACCAAAATGTATACATGAAATTTCCCTAATAGATGGTAGAATATGTACATTGTGTATGGGTGTAGCAGCATATATTTAATATACATTTTTTTGCATATGAAAATACAGGCAGATTTTTAATGGAAAACTCAAGGAAAAATATATCACAAAATTAAAATAGAAACAAAAACAATGGCAACAAATATAACAAAATAACTTTCCAAAAAAAACCAGCACCATGTTGGATTTATAATGTCCATGTTCCAGAATCCCCAGGGACTGGCTGGGAGAGATGATCTTATCTTTCTGAGAGAGCCGAGTTGCTGTGGGATACTTAGAAGGGATGAAACCCAGCTTTTCTTTTTCTGTAGAGAAAAAACAAATCCATCTGAGTGAACTGCAGAGGACAGAAATGCTGAGTGGAATTTAACCGAGGCAGCAGGTCGTTTTAGGGCAGTCGATTCCTAAACCCTTTAGAATTTCTGTTTTGTAGGTTAGCTTTTATTGAGAGTGTTTGTTAAACACTTAGTCTATAAAGAACTTCGTAGGCTACAGAAAGATCCAAGAAGAGACTACTCTTTCTTTTAAATCATTTAAGGTCTGGCAGATGAGGTCAGATTTATAGGAAGGTAAACTAAATGATGGTGTACTCACCTGTGAGGTGTGATTTCGGTTGTGTAATCAAGCTCTAATAGAAATGGATGCTTGGGGATGGTAAATTGATTTAGGAAACAATAAATGAACACTATCTATGGTGTGTGTGTGTGTGTGTGTGTGTGTGTGCACATGTGTATTTTTCTGTGGTTGTTGTTAAACATTTACCCATGATACTTTACTCGGATGCAGGCTGCTAGAGGCAGTGGGCTGCAGGCTAATTTAGGGAAGCTTAGAAATGCTAGAACTGGTCTGTTAATGATGTTGTAAATTAGGCCACAATTGAGCTACTAATTGTGACAGGCAAGAATATCTTTCAACCACTGAGCTGGAAGAGATATTAGAGATACATTATAAGAATAAATGAGATCACGCTCATAGTGCTTTGTAAACCTTTAAATGTTATTTAAATGCTATGATTATTATCACTACTATCAGTATTATTATCATCTATTCCAATATGCCCTCCCCTATTCCCCTGTCCATTCCCCACCTCCATTTTAGATATAAAGATCTTGAGGCTTGAAAAGAGGTGACTTATATGCCCAAGTTAAAGCAGAGCTCAATATCAGAATGAAAACTGGAACCCAGTGTTCCAGATTCCAGAGCAAATGACCTTCCTATTATTATACCACATAATGAAATGTAAGGGTCTGTAGAGATATATGACTTGAAGTCTCTGAAAAAGCAACCTCTGAAAAAAACCCTGTAGTGCTATTGTTCTGACAGCCAGTAATAAATTGAGTCTTCCCCTTCCAATTTAATTTTTTTTTTTTTATTAAAAGAGGTATCGCTTGAGTGACTACTTAAAAAGGCCTATTCATTGAATAGGTGTATCTCACTCAAAGTGAGAATGTGATAATAGAACCATATGTGATAATAAGCTCTTAGACTAAAATGACCAGGGTCTCCCATTTCGTCCTGGGCCATCTTCAGCTGTCCTGATAAATATCAGGCCACTGGACCCAGATGGCTCAGGAGAAGAAAGTGAGGTTGGTGACCTTGCATAGCCCTCCCTCACTCAAATCAGTCAACTGCAAGTCATGTCCTCATCTTGATGTCATGGTCCTCTTCGAGAGTGAAGGACAAACACAACAAAAACAAACTGAGTCACTAACACTTTAGTGCAGATTCATTTGATCAGATCACTTCCCCAGAACAAGAATTAAAATTACAGTACAACTCCATTACAAAATGACTTCTTATTGCATAGAGTTAGACATTTTGCTGTTTAAATCTCGCCTCCTGGGTCACAACTACGTCCAGTGAAAGCCTGATATAACATGGATTATCTGTGTAACAGACATGGGGCTTTGATCTCCACCAGTGAAAATGACTTTGGGACTCAGTTTATATCTTTACTGTTTGTTTCAAAGTCAGAAATAAAAAGAAGGCTCTACTATCTCACCAAATAGAACAGTGAATGTGAATTTCCCTATTAACAGGAATAGTAGAAAAACAGAAAACAGATGCTCTTCTGGGGTTGAAATTAGCTAGTTTCTTCCCTTTCCTTCCCTCAATGCTTTTTCTTTCTTCCTTCATACCCTCTTCCTTTTACTGAACCCACTCTCCTGTGTGACCATGGGCAAGTTACATCTGACCCTCATTTTTTCCTCTCTGTAAAATGGGGACATTCTTTGCCTATCTTTCCCACCACCATATTACTTTTAAAGAAAGCATTTTATAATCTGTCAAGCACTATGAAAACCTTTTTCTTGTCCCCACACTTAAAAAGAGGTTCGAAATAACCTTACAGACTTAGCCTTTTGTTGAAAAAAGTTTTATAGGGAAAACTTATGATAGATTATGGTTCTGTCCCAAACACTCTCCTCCAAAAGAACTGAGGAAAAAAGCAATCAGAGCCAGAGAACTTCAAGATATTTTCTTAGGTTTTCCTGCTGATACAAATATTGAACTTATTATAAAAGGGAAGCTAGTTCCAGATTCTTCTCCCAGCTGCTCCCCTTGATACCAACATGCCTTTCTAGAAAATTTCCATCTCTCTTTTCCAGCTCTCTAATGTGAGATTAATTATTAGGTGTACAGCTAATTCCTTTTTGTAGGATCCTCGCCAACGATCTGAATTTTCCCCTTTATTGCTCTGACAACATTACTACAATAGGGTGCAACAAATCTACCCTAGCTTACCCCACTTCTCTTTTCCAGATTGCTACTTCCCTGTTCTTTCTCTTCTGTTATTTCCTTATTTTTAATTCTTTTGGGATTCATATCATCATCTTCTACTCTGGCTCTCATTCTCTTTAAACTGTTCCCCTTAATTTATCATGAGTAACTCTCATATCTAGATTGACCCTTCTAGGTACAATTTTTTCCCCCCATTTCAAGCATTTCTCTTTGCTACCAATCTTTACCTCTAGCATCTCCTGGCTTTTGTCATCAACTCAAACTGTTTCAAGCCAGTGTTTTTGGATTAAGGATCCTGAAACTTATACTGAAATTGTGATGGCTCAGTTTTCCACTGGGTCACATGTAGATTACCTTAGTTAAAAATGGCTTTGATTCATAGTTATCCTTCATTAAATAGCACTGTCTGGTTGACTTACCTCGAGCAATCATGTCCAGTCCAAGTAGAGAGACAGTGGCATCGATTCGGTCTTATGCATTTCCCACCATTTAAGCAGGGAGACTGGCAAACAGCTACATTTAAAGACATACATGTATATTTAATGCATAAATATTTTTCATAATTCACTTTATTTAGTATTTTATTTTTCCCCAATTACATGTAATTTTTTTTTAACATTCATTTTAAAATTTTGACTTCCAAATTCTCTCTTTCCCTCCCTGCCTCTCCTCTGCCTCCCATGGAGAAGGCAAGCAATTTGAGATAGATTATATATGTGTAGTCATGCCAAACATATTTCCATATTAGTCGCAAAAGAAAACATAGACAAAAACACCAGGAAAAATAAATTTTAAAATATGCTTTAATTTGCACTTAGACTCCATCAGTTTTTTCTCTGGGATGGATATTATTTTTCATCATCTGTCCTTCAAAACTGTTTTGAATCGTTGCATGCTGAGAATAGCTAGCTAAGATAATCTTACAATATTGTTGTTACTCTGTATGATGTTCTCCTGGTTCTGCTCATTTCACTTTGCATCAGTTAAGGTAAGTCTTTCCAGGTTTTTCTGGAGCATTCTGCTCATCCTTTTTTGGTAGCACAGTAGTATCCCATCACAATCATATACCACATCTTGTTCAGCCATTGGCCAATTGACGGGCATCCCCTCAATTTCTAATTCTTTGCCACCAGGAAGAAAACGGTGCTCTAAATATTTTTGTACATGTAGGTCCTTTTTCTTTTTGTTTCTTATTTCTTTTGGGATACAGACCTAATAGCAGTATTGCTGGGTCAAAGGGCAACATATAAGTATTCTGAAAACCTGATCCTTCAATCCAACAGTCAAATGCACCCCAAATCCTCTAATTACCACATCCCATGGCCTTTTGAAGCATTTGATATTGCCCATACCTTGTCTTTTCTGGATATTCTTTCTGCTAAGTGTTTTTGTGACATTTTTCTCTCCTAGTTCTTTTTCTGTCTTTCTGATCACCCCTTAGTCTCCTCTGTTGAAGCTTTTAAGTACATTAACCATAGGTATCCCTCAAAGGCTCTCTTCTGGGCTCTTTTCTCCTTCCTCTCTATACTGGGGTTCTTAATCGAGTGTGTGTATATGTGTGAGAGGGAGGGGGGGAGGGAGAAGGGAGAGAGGGAGAAGGAGAGGGAGAAAGAGAAAGGACAGACAGACAGACATGGACCCCTTTAGATGTCTGCTGGGACCTGTGAATTCTTTCTCACACTTATGTTTTTAGATGCACAAAATAAAATGCCTAGGATTAAAATTGTAACAACTTACACTCAAATACATTCAACAAATTTTGAAAAATAAAGCCTATGGATGCCATGTTAAGAACCCCTACTCTGTACTTTCACATGATGATAGCTGTCAGAGGTTCAATATTCATCCTTAGGCATATGATTCCCAAATCTATATTTTTCTAGCCTAGCCCTGGTCTCTCTCCTGAGCTCCTTGATTCAAGTCTTTCTTCACTTTAATCCATTCTCTAGTCAGCTGTCAAAATAATTTTCCTAAAGCAAAGGTGTGACCTACTCAATAAACTCCAGGCCATTTTACCAAGTTTGTTCATTACAATACCAATGAGATAGGTAGTAAAGTTACAATTAACTCATTTTACAAATAAAGAAACCAATCCCCTAAGAGATGAATTGACTTTTCGATCCAAGACTTGAACTATAATAACAATATAAGACTGAATAATAATAATAAGACTGTAATACAGTCTTATGACTTTAAGCACTTCGGTACTTGCAGACTAAAAATAGGATGGAAAAACAGGAATTTCCAAAATTGAGAAAAATTTGCCCCTGGCAAGACATGGGTTGGAGTTTATTGCTCAATAATGACAAAGCTCTGAGTAATGATAGCCGATAAGCAGAACAAATCTGCAGCTTATTAAAAAGGCAATCACCCAGCAGAACAGGTTTTAAGACAACAATGAAAGAATGAATCAGTGGGACTCACTTTGCTGAGATGTTAAGAAAATATGGCATGACTGCAGCAATGTGTGTGTGTGTGTATATATATATTCATATATATATATATATGTATATATATATATACCTACACTGGGGGGAGGAACATGAATTAATAGACACTTAAAAAAACTTGGGAGTAGGAAAGCTGCATATAGCCTGTTCATTGACCATGCTTCTAAGTTTCATGCTATCAGGGACCTAATGTTAGCCCAGGGGATGAAGGATTACTGAGGCCTCATCCCTTTACCTCTATTCTTAATTGTCTGCTCTGCTTTTCTATGAATCCTTCAAACATGACATTTTAGAAGGGAAGCAGCATGTCATGTTTGCAACCAGGAGGTCCTCGATTGGTAAAAAAAAAAAAAAACTACTTACTGAAATCACTTCTCAGTTTCCACCTGCCATCTTGACTGTTTCAAACAGGCTTTCCTGCTTGAGAACATACTACCAGTCTAAGTGAGATATCTGCTTCAGGATCATGAGCCGAAAGGAACTTTAGAGGCCATTCAGTTCAACTTCATTTTACAGATAAGGAAACTGAGGTCCAGAAAAACTAAGTGATTTGCTCAAGGTCACATGAGTAACAATGCAAGCCTGTGTTTTCTCATTCAAAATCCAGAGTCCTTTAGGCTAAACCTTGCTTCTGCTAGGTGCGAGGTAACTGCAGGTTAGTATGAAAATTGATACCATGAAGAATCAGAGCTTTGAAAGACAGCTTTTGCTTTGTTTAAAAAAATAACTGAAGTTCTTCTGCTTATTTTTTGCAGTAAGGCTGGAGAAGTGGCCATCCTGTCTTTCTGGGGTCACCTACTGCATATAACGCTCACAGAATACATGACTGCAGTGTGTATGGTTTAAGAAGAGGGAGGCAGAGACTGAGTGGGAAAAACCCAACAACCCATTAATCAGAGCTCAGTTCAAATAGGAAATACATCTGGAAAAAAGGCTGAGGAAGACAGATATTAAAGATCTCCGGAGAGACACCTTGTGTCCCTCTGCGGGGAGAGACACGGGTACAGTTCTAAATAAGAACCAATTTGCTGAGAGAATGATGGGCTTTCTGCCAAGTCTAGCTTTGCTCTCACTTCACAGTACCAGGCAAGGAACTTTTAGCTGTGTCTTTCAAAAGCCACACTCGCTGTGGATGCCACACACTGAATTGTAGAAGTTTTCGAAATCATGGAACAAAAATCGAGATGTTTATAGCTCCCTTACAAGATCTTTTGAAAATTTAACCTCCAAAATACACTGACATTGAGTTCTTCCTGCATCCTTTGTACTTAGCTGGATGCTGTGGAAGATGCAAGAAGAAGTCCAAGACGTTTCCTGCCCTTAAGGAGATTACATTATAGTTGGGAATTAAACAATCAAGAAGCATTTACTAAGCACTTATTATGTGCCCAGAACTGTGGATACAAAGCCAAAGAATGAAATGACTTTACATTCTAATGGAGATGACAAAACTCATACTTTATTTTGTGAAATTCATATTTTTGGGGGGAAGTTTCAGTGGCTCAGTAACACTGATCACCATCCCTCCCAGGCTTTCTCATCCTGTGTGGTCTTTTGTTAGTTAGCTAGCATTTATAGAGCACTCTGAGGTTCACCAAATGCTTTAAATATGTTAACTCAGTCGATCTTCAAAACAGCTCTGTGAGGTAGGTGATATTATCATTCCCATTTTATAGATGTGGAAACTGAGGCAGAAAGAAGTTAATTAACTTGCCCCAGGTCACACAGCTAGTAAATATCTGAGACAGAATTCAAACTCACTTCTTCCTGATGTCGAGTCCCATACATTATTCACCATGTTACCCAGCTGCCTCATCCATACTTTCTCCTATATCTTTCTTTTTTTAAAAAATTTAATATATTTATTTGTTTTCAGTTTTCTACAATCACTTCCATATATCTTAGATTTTTTCCCCTTCCCTCCTTCCTCCCCAAGATGACATACAGTCTTACATGGGTTCTAAATATACATTCTTATCAAATACATTTTCACCTTCATCATGTTGCATAAAAGAATTAAAGTGAATAGAAAAAACCATGAAAACAAAACAAAACAAAAAACACAAGAGAAAATGATCTGCTTCATTCTGTGATCCTGTTCCAAAGTTCTTCCTCTGGATGTGGAAGGCATTTTGCCTCAAGAGTCCATTGGGAAGTTTTTAGGTCCTTGCACTGCTGTGAAGGGCTAAGTCTACCAGAAAAATTCCTTGCACACTGTGCTTGTTGCTGTATACAAAGTTCTCCTGTTTCTGCACCTTTAACTCAGCATCATTTCATATAAGTCCTTCAAGGTCTCCCTGAAGTCTTCCTATTCATTATTTCTTATAGCACAAGAGTATTCCATTACAGTCATATACCAAAACTCATTCAGCCATTCCCCAATTGATAGGCATCCCCTCAATTTCCAGTTCTTGGACACTACAAAGAGAGCTGCTATAAATATTTTTGTACATGTGGGACCCTTTCCCATTTTTATGATCTCTTTGGGATACAGTCCTAGAAGCAATATTGCTGGGTCAAAGGGTATACACATTTTTGTAGCTCTTTGGGCATAGTTCCAATTGCTCTTCAGAATGGTTGGATCAGTTCACAGCTCCACCAACAATGAATTAGTGTTCCAACTCTCCCACATCTTCTCCAACATTTATCATCTCCCTTTTTTGTCATGTAGGCCAATCTGATAGGTGTGATGTGGTACCTCAGAGTTGTTTGATTTGTATCTCTTTAATCTATAGTGATTTAGAGCATTTTTTCATATGACTATAGATAGCTTCAGTTTCTTCCTCTGAAAACTGCCTGTTCATATCCTTTGACCATTTATCAATTAGGGAATGACTTGCATTCTTGTAAATTCGACTCAGTTCTCTATATATTTTAGAAATGAGGCCTTTACCACAGACACTAGCGGCAAAAATTCTTTCCCAGTTTCCTGCTTCCCTCCTAATCTTGGTTGCGTTGGGTTTGTTTGTGCAAAAACTTTTCAATTTAATGTAATCAAAATTATCCATTTTGTATTTCATAATGTTCTCCTTAATCATTCATAGAAGATTTGCCCAGTGTGCTGGAAGGCTTTCTCAGTCCCTTAGTATCACTGTGGTACCATTGTTGTACACATGACCCACCAGTAAGCCTGGTGACATTGTTAGCACTGCTTCTTATATGAAGATTATCATTAGCGTGCTACAGTCAACTTATATTGAGTTATTGGTAATTTCAGTTCTTTTGTGGTCTAGGTGCACCATAATGCTTAGTCATGTAACCACCATTGGGACAATATTAGTGTTAAAGAAGTAGACTTTTGCAATATTGATAAATTTGGGGT